>NC_000075.6:61042103-61342103 GCF_000001635.26 Mus musculus
CAGGTACTGGCAGGCTGGGAATTAGCACGGGCAAGTGTCCCTCATTCCCCTTTCCCCTCAGCTTCGGGGCAGCTGGCCCCAGAGCTCTGTGTGTTCTGTGGGGCTGCCTATTTCCTGAGGCAGAAGAGCTGAACAGTGTTGTAATCCCTGTGGTAGACTACAGGCCTTAGGGTCACAGGCCTCCTCCTCTTCCTCCTCCTCCTCTTCCCCCTCCCCCCTCCTCTCCCAGGGAGGGCCCTGCCTGCATTGACACACTGTCCTCAGGAACAGTGTAGGCTGAGCCTCTGTGGTGGGACTTCTGATGGGTAGGGGCTGGTGAGGAAAAGTTCCTTTTGTGGGACCTGCCAGGTACATTCACACCACGTCCCTCCCTGTGGCAGGCCCAGGCCACAGGCAGAAGTCCCTGGCCTCTTCCTCTGAGTTTCTCAGCCCAGAATCGGCTGCTTACAGTCCCTCCCAGACAGGTGGGGCCTCTGGGGAGCTGCAAGGAGAGGTGGCCGCAAGCCTGAGCGGTGTGGCATCCCAGGGTAAAGCTGTGGTGATGGCTGTCAGAGGGAACCCTGAGGAGTCAAATGTGGCCCAGGATCCTGGCTGCAAGTGGAAAGAAGCCCCACTGGGGACTGGGGTCCTGCTGGGGCCAGAGCAAGATTGTGTGCTGCAATGTCACTGAAAATCAACTGGGTCATCTCTTGTGGCGTGGGTGGCACCCCCCTGGGCTGCCAACCCCTGTGCTTTTATCACAGATGTGGAGATGGTATCGCCCAAGTGCCTTGAGCGCCTGGCGGGTACAAGACTGCAGGGTGATGGCATGAGAGTGTTCTTGGCAGAGCCCGTGGGTCTGGAGACACAAAGGAGGGGACAGGGTAAAGCCACCATTGGGAGGAAAAGATAAAAGAGCCCTGGGCCAGAAGCGGTGCCTTCAGAGCAGCATTGGCCCTGGACCAGCTATCAGAGGTGTAAAACTGTTACCTTCTCCCTGGTTTGGGACAGGGCCTGCAGTGACACAGTAGCCAGCTCACTGGCTTGGAACTGTCCCCTCCTACTTGAGTATTAAAGGGTAGAGGTAAGAACAGTGATTTTGGAGTCTGCCTGACTTAAAATGAGATCTCATCTCTTCCCTGAAGAACTAGGCAGCCTTGATGGAGGCAGCCTCTCTGAATCAGTTTTCCCAATCTCTAAAATGGGTCCAGTCCCAGCTTCCTGACTATGAGAATGAGTGGTGGTCTCGTGGGTAAAGGGATGGTGTTTCAGGGTTCTCTGGAGGAACAAAACCTAGATGAAGGAATGTGAATTACAAAGGGCTTACTAGATAGGCCTACACAACAGAGGTTGGGTAACCCAACAGTGGCTGTCTGCATGCCGGGAAAGGTGAGGGCCTGGGAGCTTCCCAGTCCACAAAGACGGATGCCTCTGCAGTCCCAGAGTAGGACTAAAGCCCCGGAAGATTGCTAGAGAGCCACTTGTTTTTAGTCCGTGTTGAAGGGCCAAGAGGCTGGATTGACACATTCGCAAAGGATGTACAGCAGCAGTAGAGTAGATGCATTTCTCAGCAGGCAGTGAAGAGGGACAGGCAAAATCAGCTGTGTCCTCCCCTCAGACCTCATCAAATCTGGCCCACCACAGGAAAATGTTTGTGGTGGTCTAAATATATATGGCCCAGGGTGTGGCCCTATTAGGAGGTGTGGCCTTGTCGGAGTTGGTTTGTCACTGTGGGCGTGGGCTTTAAGACCCTTGTTCTAGCTGCCTGGAAGTCAGTCTTCTCCCTGTTTGCCTTTGGAACAAGATGTAGAACTCTCAGTGCCTCCTGCACCACGCCTGCCTGGATGCTGCCATGTTCCTGCCTTGATAATAATGGACTGAATCTCTGAACTTGTGAGCTAGCTCCAATGAAATGTTGTCCTTACAAGAGTTGCCCTGGTCATGGTGTCTGTTCATAGTGGTAAGATCCTAACTAAGACAACTCTGTTGACAATCTGGGAGGACATCCCCAGAATGTTCACCTTCCAAAGGTGGCACTTCTAGAGGCATGTCTCTTAGTTGATCCCAGATTCAATCAAGTTGGATATACCTCCACAGACAAGATGCACCAGACACTTGTCCTGGCCAGGCAGGCCCACTCCTTTTCACGTCTTCTCACAGCCTTTTTCTTTTTCCTTGGGTGCTGGCTGAGAGACTTCATTGGCACTCTGTCTCTGCCCAGGACTTCATAGTCCGGTTGGAGGACACATGTCACAGGCTTCATGGGACATGTAGCTTCTCTGGAAACTGTTTTAATTTCTTCACAGTGAGACAAAAAGACCATCAACATCAGGTTACAACTAGATCTTCTTAAATTATTTTCTGCTTTGAACCCCTTTTCCTAACCAAGCAATGTAGACCCTCCACTGGTCTATAACATAGGTATAAAAATTAAATGTTTACTGATAATATGTCAATGAAGAGATTGCTTTAAAAACAATTCTGCAAAGTTAAGTTGATTGTTTATTAAAGAGGGGGAAAGCCTCCTAGTGAGAGGACATACTTGTTCATTCTTATAAACAGCCAGAGCTTGGATGGATATTTGGTATGCAAGATGTAGACTGTCTTCACTGTTTTTCAGAGCTGATCAATATTTTGATTTTGTAATCACCAATAAGGAGGCCACTTTGTAGAACTCCAGAGTCACAAAACAGAAGAAACATGCTCGGGGCTCTTTCAGAAACCTGGAAGTTCTGTCCTTGCCTAAGTGGAAATTTACTTAACCGTTTTCTTAAAAGTGTAACTGAAGTCAGCAACTCAAAGAGCAATTTGAAAAATCAAACATTCGAACATAATCCAATCCGAAGACACACGAATCTGAGACTTACATGCTAAGCGCTGGTGGTGGGAAAATATTAAAAGTCTTTATCCTCTGTCATTAAACGACTGCACTTCTGGAGAAGCAGAAAACGTACACACAGTAGAAACACGGCGGTTCACAGAACACACTGGCCCCAAAGCTGAGCTGCAACGTCTCCTTAGTGCTGCGTGGTGAGCCACATAGGCAATGTAAGGTGAGTGTGTTCCACGCTCGCTGAAGCTTCAGTGAAGTTGTGCAATGCGACCCAGCTGTGTGCTGTGTGCTGTCTGCTGCACTTCTGATTCATCATACATCCGGCTTTGAATCCGTCTCTGGTGGTTGTGCCCCCTGAAGCTTCTCACTTGGGTTGAGTTCAAAATTCATTTTCCCAGCCGTGTATCGTTCTTACAACTCGGAGACACCTCAGGGATCTGTGAATGAGCTGGGTGGATGAGCAGGGCTGTGTTCCAATAAAGCTTTATTTACAAAAACAGCAGTAAACCAGCTGTGGCCTGCAGGTTGTAGTTTGTCAAAGGCTAGCACCGTTTCAAGTCCAAGCACCCCAACGTATTGCTCAAGGGACCTTTCTAGAATGGCCTCTCTGGCCACTCATCAGGCTGAGACAGCTCCCTTAAATGTCCCTCATCATGGTGCACAGTGTTCAGGGTTGCCCATGTATTTCTTTTTCATCCTTCTCCCTGTGTGGAACACTGCCTTGCCCCCTCCTCAACCCCCGTCTTCCTGAATCTACCCCCAGAGAGCCCACCTGGCTGCTCTGTAGAACACAGGCCTCATATCAAGGTCTCTCGCCTCAGCTTTGGAAGAGCCTGCCCTCCAAAGCCACGCTCCAGTCAGTTGTTCCCACGATGAAGTGCCTTTTGGGACTCTGTGGTCCCTGGTGCCATACAGGGCAGCCCTTAAAGGGACCTGTGGGTTAGATGGGCACTCACTCTCAGTTCTCAGCCCTTCTTTTCTACATCCAACTCACAGAAAGCGGCACCTCCACACCACCTGGCACCCATCATACTCACTGCTGTGAGAACCCAAGCGTGTCTCTCTGGCATTATCCTTTTAAACACCACCCCTTCCCATCCCATTTATTCTCCTTGAGCCCTTCCCCCAAGTTGGTCATTTTAGACACAGACGACCACAGAGCCCTAACTTTTAGCCTCTCTGGTACATTTTTATGTTTAGTTTTTGCTTTCTTTAAAAAAAAAAGAATTATTTATTTATTTATTTTATGTATATAAGTACACGGTAGCTGTCTTCAGACACACCAGAAGAGGGCATCTGATCACTTCACGGATGTTTGTGAGCCACCGTGTGGTTGCTGGGAATTGAACTCAGGACCTCTGGAAGAACAGTCAGTGTTCCTAACCACTGAGCCATCTCCCCAGGCCCTAGCTTTTGCCTTCTTGATGCACTTGATGTGATTTCTTCAAAGTTGCCTTCTAACTCATTAATTTCTTCTTTATCCATGTTCACTGCGTATATTTTTCATTTCCAGAAACCTTGATCTTAACCAAGCTTCTGGCTATAACTTTTGATAGTGTCTTATACTTTTGCTATTTTTTTCTATTCCACCTTTGTTTCTATTCATTTAATTCATATGTGTTATATATTTGGGCCGCATCATTGTTATATGCAAAGATTTGAGGATCTCAATCAGTGGCTTTCAACTGGTGGCATTTTTCCCCCTTCTAGGGGACATTTCGAGATACCTTACTTGTAGATAGCACTTGTAGTTGCTTCTACAAACCACGAGGGGGCGCCACCAACCTGGATGGCTTGCCTTGTCCCGGGTCTAGTGTGAATTCAAACCCTAGGCTCACAGAATTGTGGTAGGAAATTTTGTCCCTTAGCACTTGCTGCTCTGGAACCGAGGTGCAGGTGCAGGATTAGACTTTTCATGCTCACTGCCCTTGCCCTTCCCTTGATGCCTAATCAGTGGTGCGTGTGGGTGTGTGACTAGGGTGCAGTACTCTGTCCTGTGACATTTCTTTAAAGTGGGCTGAAACTGGAAACACACATGCCAGCAACAGCAGAAGCAGGCTTCTAAAAACAACAACAACAGCAACAAAACATTGTCTGTGGCAGTGGGGTTGGGAGCGGGGTGGGAGGTGGGTAATGCACTAGCCATGGCGAGTGTTTGCAGGTCAGAGGACAACTTTTAAGAGTTGGTCCTCTCCACCGTGTACATCCTGGGGATTGAACCCAGGTCATCAGACTTGGCAGCAAGTGCCTTCACCCATTAAGCCATCCTGCCAGCCCCTAGGCTTCATGCTCCATGGGAAACTGATGCTTGTAAGACTCAGCCCCTGACACTGGGAACTTAAGGAAGGCGCAGCACACTGGATGCTCACCTGCTGCAGGGCAGAATGAATTAGAGAGGCACGCTGTCAGCTGACAGGGTTTTGCAGGGTCAGGCTTTCCAAGGGATCGTGCCTTCCCCACCATTTCTGAGTCTAGAGCTCTGCGAGTCAAAAAGTTGACCTTGTCACTTTCTCTTGAACACACTTAGCGGCAGTGGCTCGCTCCGGCTGACCTGTGGTTATTCATAGCCTTTGATTCAGAAGGAGTATTGAGCGCGTGGCTGCAGAAATACTAAGTGTGTGATCACATGGGCTGTCTCCACCGCCTTGCTGGAGGTGTTCTGTAACATACAGACTGGTCACAGCAACACCTATCAAAATCCCCACCTCCGATCTGCAGAAGACACCTGGTCCCTGAGTTCTGAACAAGGCTCGTGTGACTGTAGCTGAGGATGACGACCACCTGCCACCACTACCCATGAGAACACAGGCGAGCACCCACAGCTGACAGCCAGGGGTGTTTTCTGTGCACTTAAGGGCCAGTTATGGGATGGTCAGCGTCCAGTGATCACTGTGAGATCAGAGTGCAGGGGAAAGAGTGAGGCAGGTTTCTGTGGGCTCTTTTGTCCTTCCTGCAGGACTGCTTGTCAGCCTGGTGCTAAGAAGCCCTTGTACAACGGTTTCTTAACATACACTGAACCAGCCGCAGAGACTTTGTCAGAAACCTTTAGAAAAATCACAGCAAGAACAGGCTGGTGAAATGGCTTGCTCAGGAAAGTGCTCACCCTGTGAGCGCAAAGACATGAATCCGGATCCCCAGAACTCATGTTAAAAATCTGGGGGTGGCAGTGTGTGTCTGTAATCCAATGTTAGGGAGGCAGAGACAGGTGGATCCTGGGGCTTGCTGGCCCCCTGGTCTAGCTGACTCAGTGAGCTCCTGGCTTAGTGAGAGACCTTGCCTCAAAAGACAAAGTGGAGACTGGCAGGCACACACCCAACCCAACTTAACCTTTGGCCTCCATATGCATGTGTCTGTACACACACACATCTGTGTGCTCACGCACGTGTGCACACATGTGCATACCAAGAATGCAAGAATACAATCATTGAAAAGCACAGAGAATGTGCTATGCAATAGGACTTTACTAAATACCTGAACTCCCCTCCCCAGAAGTAACCATAGCAACACTGAAAGTACATTTTCCTTCCCCTGTCTGAATATGTACAAGTGTGTGTAAATGCACTCAGACTTGTGTGTGTGTGTGTGTGTGTGTGTGTGTGTGTTCATGAGATTGCACTAAATTATCTATCTATTGTCTGGTGTTGCTCTTGTTGACCTAACTGCATACTGGTCGCATGGGCCCATATACACCTGATTTGTTTTCTAGCACGGGAATCCTGTGGTTTAAAACGACCCTCTCCCATATGTTTCCAGATGCTATAGTGCTGGGTTAGAGGTCACGCGATTTTAAGCTTCAGCAGCTATTGCCAAGTCACCTTTGAGCAACCTCTACCAGTTTACAGTGCAAGCAAATGATTGCTTCCTTGATTTCATGCCAGTAGCTGGTACTATTAATCTTCACTTTGGCTAGGCAGCTGGGGGAGGATGCGCTCACCTGCATTTCCCAGCTGACATGTGAAGGCGAATGTCGTTCTTCATCGTTGAAAGACGGCTGCGTTTCCCCAGCCACAGGCTGCCCCTTCGTCGTCTCTGCCCATTTTACACGACGCTTATTATCCCTTTCTTGCTGATCCTTGGGTGCTCTTTACATACATTTTATTTCATCTATTATCATTTTAATGGAGGTGACTCACATCAGGCAAGAGATGGAGATCATCACTGTAGAGTTTGAAGAGTCTTGATAAATGTGGGAGCCCATCCCCCAAATGAAGACATGAAACATCTTCATTACTCCTGAGGGTTCCCTTGGGCCCACTTCCAGCCAACACCTCCAGCGGCAGCCGTCCTTCTGAGCTCTGTCACTGGAGATGAGTCGTTTCTTCCTGGACTTCCTTTAATGGGATCACACAGATAAGTCCTTTTATGTCTTTGTCTTTTGTCCAGTGTGTCATTCTGAGAAGCCACCATGCCTATATGCAGCAATTGGTTTCCTGGGTCTATTGGACAGTAGTCTCTCCTGTGAGTATATTGTTGGCCTGGCAGGTTAAAAGTATTCAAACACTACATGAAGCATGTGCAGACATGGGTTATTGTTTCCTAAGTGACATGATGTGACAACCACAGGCCTGGTGCTGACACTGTAGGAGGAGCTTCAGTGCTTACAAAGGTGGTTGTGAAGGGCGTGGTCCTGGAGCCGGAAGCCGCTGGACAGTTGAACCACCTACTAGTTGTCTGTTGTTTGTGCATCTGTTGGGTCCCTTACTGGTACACAGATTGGTGCTCTCCTTTGGTACTCTTTAGGAACACAGCACATGTCGTTGTGTGGATGTGTCTCTGACTTCTCCTAGATAAACATCTGGGAGCTGAGGAACTGGGGCCCCGAGAGTATATGTTTAAATTTTTTTTCTTTTTGAGGAATTTACAAACAGTTGAGGTTTTAAAAGAATGTTGTGTATGTATCATGTGTGTATGTATGTATATCTATGATGTGTGTATGTGCGTGATATGTATGTATGTATGACATGTGTATGCGATAACTGCTGTGGGTGTGAGATGTGTGCATATCCGTGCATATGTGGCACTGTGTTGCATATGGAAGTCAGAGGGCAAGCTTAGGTGTCATCCTTGCCTTCCACCTTGTTTGAGGCAGGTACCTGGAGAATTCCCTGTTTCTGCCTCCTGTCCCACTGCAAGCACACTGCAGTCAGGCATGCCCACTGCCCACTGCCGTGTCTGCTTTTACTCCAGTTTGGGCTCTGAACTGAGATCCTCAGGGCGGCACAGCAAGTGCTTGCCCAGGCTCACCGTCTCCCAGCCTGACTCAGTTTTCCACTGAGTGTGCCTGGAGTGCTTTAAATGCAGCAAACGTGGCCACTTGTCAGGCACGTGGGTTTTAGTGACTCTTGTCTTGTCACAGAGCTCTCTCACGTTCCCATGAAGTCACCTCTGGTTTTACTTTGTAGCTTCTGGGACTATTGGATTAAAGTGTTCCTCTACTTTGTTTCCTATATTTTGTGCCTTTTAAAAATTTAGAATGTGGCATTTTGGATGAACACAGAAATGTGAGGACATTAGATGCTGTCTCCAAACAGTAAAAACGGTATCCAAAGAGACGACTGGGCAGTTGAGAACACATGTGCCCCATGTGCCCCTGCTCAGGGGTCTTCTGCTTCTGAGCTCTATGTCAACTGCGCACATAAGCCCAAGCGCTCTCTCTCTCTCTCCCTCTCTCTCTCTCTCTCTCTCTCTCTCTCTCTCTCTCTCTCTCTCACACACACACACACAGAATTTAAAAATATTTTTAAAATATTTAACAAACATCAAAACCAAACCCTGTTTTCCCTTCTGAGACTTCAGCCCCCATCCACATTCTTACCATAACGTCTATGAGAAAGAGGTGGGAACTGGCTTGTGTTTATGCACATGTATGCATATTCATGCCCGTAAGGGATACGTGTCTAAAAGAATACAGAGAGAATGAACCAGTAAACAGAGGTGGTGGGGTGGGGTAGGAAACACTACCATGGGAATAAAACTTCTTTAGGCAGGATTTTTAATACTGTTTTGTGTTCTGAATCATTCGTACATAATTTGTACATGATTTACATGTTCAAAAAATTAATCAAATCAAATGAAAATTAGGAAAGAGGAAAATGCCAAGTTATGCACTCACAGGAAAGCATAGACAAAATTATAAATTACTAGTGAACCTGGTCACAAAGCAAGAAGGAAAAATTAAACCTTATTTAAATAATCTTCAGGGGAGGATACCCTGCCTATATATCCATGGTGGTAAATAGTCTTAGCACAAACATCGTTGCCAAAAAAAGGGCTGGAAAAAATGGCTCGGTGGCTATGAGCCATCCTGCTCTTCCAAAAGACCTGAGTTCTGTAGGTCACAACTTCCTGAAGCTCCAACTCTAGGGAGCTTCCTCTGGCCTCAACTCCGCCCTCCTCTGGCCTCCATGGGCACTTCACACAAGTGGAATACACACACACACACACACACACACACACACACACATAAATAAAACACTTTAAAAATGGCAAAGAAGATGTCAGCTTTACTCGTGTTTCTAAAGATGGTTAACCAGCGGTAAATATGTAGGGAACAGCTTTCGATACTGACACAAAGTCTAGGCAACTTACAGGAAGTATGACTTTAAATGACTTGTAAATCATCGCTGGTTCACAATTCCGAGGGTTCTAGTCACCTCCGGTGGAAGGCAGAGAGGAAGGAGGAAGAATGTATAAAAGGGCTGCTCGCATGGTGGCTGGGTCAGGAAGCAAAGAGAACTAGATGGGAACCAGTCCCTGGCTGGACCCAGCCCACTCCAAGGGACCCAGGCTAGCTAGCCATGCCAAGTCCTACCTCTTAAAAGCTACCCGACATCCCCAAATAGCGCTACCAACTGGGAGCACAAGCTCACACACGTGGGCCTGTGCAGAGGAGTCATTTTACATTTAGACCAAAATTGGAGTCAAAGTTTTCTAAAATGAGATTCAAATAAAACATTTAAAAAAAAGAATTAATTTTAAAAAACCACCCTAATATATGCACATATTGAAACATTACTCCTGATCTTATAAATCTGTATAATTATTATGAACCAATTAAAAACAAACACATTTACATAAGTAATTCTGTATTCAAAGGAAAAGACCCGGACTCCTGCGGTAATGATGTGTCAGTGCGGCCTTTCGGGTCACGTGACTCATCAGGACAGAGTGGGAGCTGAGTGACAGATGAAATGGCCGAGCAAACCCAAGGTCTGGACTGATCTACAAGGCACAGCCTTAGGAGGTGCACCATGCAGACAGAAGAACAAACTCCCAGCCGGGGCAGTTGCAGGGAGAACCCGCACATTTACGAACGATGAAGGACACTAGAGGATCCAAAGTAAACGACCAAGAAACCATCGAACCACCCAAACCTACAAAACGAGAGTCGGAGGGAGGGGGGATAGGAGGAGCCTAGACCGGAAGCCAATGGAATCATGGGTACTGTGGTCAGGCGTGAGCTGGAGAGCATTGTTCTAAGGAAGGCATCGGGAAGGGCTGAAGATGCTGAGGTGTGTGGTCAAAAGCTGTCGTCTTTAGATGGTTCCATAAAAGTGGATGTTTGCTGGGGTGTAGCGCAGTGTGAGAGGAATTGTCTCGAGTGAAGAAGGCCATGGGTCGGGTCACTCCCCAGCACCACAGACACCTATGTTTATGGAGTGGAATTAAGCCAGCATGGCAGCATTTGAAAATGGCCTACCAGGGTATGGGGAGGCCAGTGCAATCTTCCAGAGGGCCTCTGGGTAGGGGAAGGGGGTTCTCTACCAGGGGTCGTGAGTCAGTCCCTCTTTCCATGCTGTGCCGGCCTCAAGTCTGAGCTTTGCTTTTCCACAGGAATGCACAAGTGAGGCCCCAAGGGTCACAGCTGTCACAGCCTCTGATGCTGCTCATCGCGGCTTTGTCGCCTGACCGGAGGACCTCAAGAGCGCGCTCCTTACATGCACCTGTGCGTGGTTTTGACAGCTGTGGAAGGCGCATCTCCTTTCGACCCAACCTTTAACTTTTTGTTTCTGACCTTTTTGTTGTGCCTGTGGTGACAACATGTGTTGCTTAATGAGCCATTTTAAAGTGCACACAGCTCAGGGGCATGTAGTATGTTCACCGTGTGTGCAGCCACCAATTCTCTGGTTATACAACATTTTTTTTTTTTTAGAGACAAAAGACCCAACGTGAAGGACGTAAGGAGGATTTATTTTGACTCCTGGTTTTGGTGGTTTCAGATCACAGTTCTTATCTCTATTAATTCTGGACCATGGTAAGGCTGAACATCATTATGGCAGGAGTGTGTGGCAGAGGAGGCTCATCTAATGATGGGAAGGGGGAGGGGAGAGAGAGAGAGAGAGAGAGAGAGAGAGAGAGAGAGAGAGAGAGAGAGAGAGAGAGAGAGAATGCCCTGGACAAGATACCCCAGGTCCTACCTTCAGTGATGAATGTCCTACTGATTCTAACCCCTATAGTTTCCTTAGCCTCTTAAATAGCAACACCACGTAGGGTCAAGGTCAACGTGCAATACCAGAGCCTGTGGTTTCCTATTCAAATTCCAGGGCTTCCCCTCTGTGCAGCCTCTCTTTCCTTATCCAGTCCTCTCCAGGTTTCTCCTGGCGCCCTTGCTTCAAGCCTTTGGTTTCCCAGCAAGGACCTCAGACAGAGAGAAGCTGTATACAACAGGCTCACTTCTCTCACCAGCCGTCCATCTGGCATACCTAGACCCAGTGGCAGGCTGCAGGGATGTGTTCCGTTCTGGGAACTCAACCAGCAAGTTTACCTGACCTTCCAGGAGCAGATGTGGGTGCACCATCGTGTCACATGTCCCACAGATGATGTAGACACGATCCAAAGGAGTGGTTGATATAATAGTTCCTGAGAGTGTGTGTGAGAGAGAAGGGTGGGGAGGGGGATGAGGAAGGGGGAGGGGAAGGGGAGGGAGAGAAGAAGGAGGGAGAGAGGAGGGAGGGGAGGGGGAGGAAGGGGAGAGAGAGAGAGAGAGAGAGAGAGAGAGAGAGAGAGAGAGATCAACCCCTGTCTATTCCACCCTGAGGATCTTTGTGACTATAGTTTGTATTTATATGAACAGTGCCAGTGCTCAGTGCTATGCCCCTTTGCATTCAGTCCTCTGAGTGGCCCTAGGAGGTGGTGACTACCTTTGGGTCCACAACACTGAAAGGAGTTAGAGCATTACCCTGGTCAGCCCAGGTGCTCCAGGTTAGCCCAGGTGCCCCAGGGACAGTAGGCTGACTCTCGGTGGGGCTGGAGTTTAGAACTTCTGGTATCTGACCCCAGAGCCCATGGTGAAGACCCCATATCCATTCACACAGTAGGTATGAGAGATGAGACATTTCCTCCCGAGGTACAGCAGATGCTCCAAGGAGAGAATGTGGAGAAGATGGAGGAAACAGAACAGTCTAGGAGGGAGGGCCCACAATCTAGGAGCATAATGTTTCTCTGAGGGAGTGCGGGGGGGGGGGGGGAGTGGAGGGGACGACAACTGAATTCTCTAGAAACCATTGTACATCAAAGAAAAGCAGGTGCTGAGCTCTCCTGAGACCTCAGCTGAGGGGCCAGGAAGTCACAGTCTGCTTGTTGGTGTGTCTGTGGGCCTGTGTGGGGCCCAGGCTTTGTTACATGGTGGGGTTCCTATCTGCTCAGCAGTAGATCCAGCCTAGAAAAGGCGTGGTTTGCAGAGGTCCCACGGGGGGGCTCTAGTGCACTAGGGTTGAACCACTCACTTCCTCAGTGGCTCACAGCCAGACAGAGCCAAAACAGATGGGCCTGGTTCAAACCAGTTCCTGTCAGCCCCTGGTCACTCCCTGGGTCCTGCACCTACTCTGGCTTGTGTCTGGTGTCAGTTTTGATTGGTGGACATCTGTTCCTCTCTATGAGGAGGGCCTCCTCGGGGGTGGGCATTGATATAACTGCAAGTGGTAAGAGGGCTTGAAGTGGGGGAAGCTTGGGGGAATTCCCTGAGAGAGGAGCAGTGATCTGATTTGGGATCAAGCCCTCTGTCTTCTGTTTCTGAATCTGGCAGGCTGTGGTGGGGAGGCATACCAAAGGGAGGAGCCACCATCTTTTGGTGTGTTTCTAAGGAGAAAATTGGGTTTCTATGGTACTTTCTAGAGCTGAGGTCTAAACAAGACCCAAGGTCTGAAAGTCTACAGACGGGTGAGGAGAAACCTTGCCAGAGCCTCACACACAAAAGGCAAAGCAAAGAAAGGGCTTTCTGTTAGACAGTGAGATCCCAGGTCTGCAGCCTGCGTGAAGGTACATGTCCAAGGGACATGTCATATCTGTAGCCATTCCTATGCTGGGCTTGAATTGTATGGTGGGTCTGTAAAGTACTTTCTCTACCTGGATGTGTCCTGGATCCCTCATCTGACCAGATGCTGCCTTCATCCCATCCATCCATCCATCCATCCATCCATCCATCCATCCATTTACCCATCTTATCCATACAGATACGTATAAGTCAATTATGCACACACACACACACACAGAGAGAGAGAGAGAGAGAGAGAGAGAGAGAGAGAGGGAGAGAGAGAGAGAGAGAGAGAGAGAGAGAGAGAGAGGATATAGCTTACAGGAGGCCAGATGTGTTCCCGTGCAGTGCTTCAGAGATTTCAGCCCACAGTTGCTTGGTCCCATCACTGTGGATTTGTGGTGAGGTGAAGTATCATGGTGGAAACAGTGAAGCAGCTCAGCTTACCTCGTGGCAGGCAGGATGCACAGAGAGACAACACACACCCTTCTGAGGCTCCTCGAGATCAGCTTCTGTCCATTAGGTCCTACCCCACAAAGCTTCCACTCCTCCTAAGAGAGCCACAAAACCTTCAGCAGAGAAACCTTTTGAGTTTGCTACATAGTAAAAACACCAACTGTCATCCATCCACCTGCACAGAATGTCTGGTTTTGAGTGAGACTTTGGAAAACAGAGATAAAATAAGATGTAGCTGCTCTCCTTAGAACCTGAAAGGAAGGCAGAAGGCAGAGCACCTGGCTTCAGTGGAGATGCGGGCAAAGCAGATGGCTACATGGTCAGCCTGGTGGAGAAGCTGGAGGTGAGTCCTGCCGTGAGGGCTCAGGAGTCTGCACAGAAGAGCTGGGCACACGGGCATGATTTGAACAGGGTCTCCAAGGGAGAATGTAAAGGGGAGAATTGTTCTGAGCAGGGCATCTGTATGTGCAAAGGCACTGAGCCACCACCGCTGTGGGTGTGGCACATCTAGAACATCTGGAGGGGAGATCCCGCCAGTGTGCATGAGGAAGAAAGGAAGCGACTGAGTTACAAGGTGGTACCCAAGAGAGGCAGCCTTCCACTGTGTACTGTGGGATGAAGACATTCCCTGACAGCCAGTGAGTGTCCATAAGTGTCTGCCTCATGGACCATGCATCCTGGGCCCTGCCGGGCTATCCCTCTCAGCCACCCACCTGGTACTGCCCTCCTTCTCTGCCTTCTTGACCAGGTCATGCGATATTGATAATGAGGAAGAGAGAAGGGGGTGGTTTCTGGGAGCGACCTATGAGAACTGAGCCTAGTGGGCAGTGGCCTGGGCCTGGGGATATGGCAACTTCCTGAGCAGACTTGGCTTGCCCAGAAAGGGATGGACCTGACTCAGCTCCGTTCTCACAGCCTCACCCCAGACAGGAACAAGTGAGTCCTTCCGAGCCCGTTCATCGTCCCCGCTCCAAAGCCATGGAGGAAGCCTCCATTTTGGTCCACTTGCCAGGAATGGAGTGGGTTTTCTTCCTCCTTCCAGCCTGCCCTGGTGCGCCCTCCATGTCCCTGCTGCCCAGCTTCTTGGCACCAAGCCCCGGCATCTTGTTATCACAGGCGCTGTGCTGTCTGTCACCTTTTATTACAAAACCTTCTGAAATTCTCCAAATCGTCTCGCCGGTTATCGTGTTCAACCACAGTGTGCTTGCAGGAGCCTCGAGCTGGAACCACAAGGCAGCCACAGTGCGTCGGGGACTTCTGTTCTGTGCCCAGGAGGGCCCCCCTCCTTTCTCCTCCCCACTAGGCAAGTTTTGCCATGCTTCCTTCTCCCTCCCCCCTCCTCCTCCTCTTCCCCTCCTCCTTGAGTCAGATAGTGTAGGGATGTAAGGCGAGTCCCTCTTGCTGGGGATGGATCTGCAGAAGATCTGTGGGGGCTGTGAGGCTTGCAGGGGTGCTGGAGTTCTGAGAGGAGCAGAAAGCTAGGGGGAGGGGAGGAGGAGGAAGCCATTGGTTGGTCTCATGTGCTCAAAGCTTTGCAGCAGGCAGGTTCTGGACTCCGTGCCAGGGCCTCTCCCAGGACTGGAGGTGGGTAGGGTTGTTCTGATTGCTCCACCCATTCCTCCCTGTGCTTGTGGGGCTCTGTGTAGTAACTGCCCCCTGGGAACTTGTATACAGCAAAATGGAAAGCAGAGGCTGATTTCTTTCTACTTAATCTGTGTGGGGCCAGGGAGAAAACAAGGGGTTCAGCACGGAGTCTTTCTTCCCTTTGGGGTCTGGCTAGGGAAACAGATGCACATGTCAGGCAAGTTCAGGAGACCTTTTAATAAGCTCTCTGCTCCCTTCCCATTGGGATCCCATCTCACAGCCGCTGGGCTCCTAACTCCAGGTAGCAACCACTCTATAGCCCCGTCTGGCTCCTTTCCCAAGGAAGAGCAGTATCCCACCATTGTCCAGGAGCAGGGCAGCGTCTGTGAACAGGTACCTTCCGTGGGATCAGCAGCTTCACTTCTGAAGTGAGACCCCTTCCGTGGCGAGGCTGGACTCCATTGTTTTACTTTGTTTTCTTTTATTCTGTTTTGAGACAGGGTCTCACACTGTGTCCCAGACTGGTCTGAAACTATCTATGTGTAGCCCAGGCAGAAGTGGCATACGCAGCAATTCTCCTGTCTCAGTGTCCTGGCTGCTGAGCTTGCAGGCTGACAGTGAGTAGTCTGAGAGAAACGGATACACTTAGCGGTCTGCCTGCTGACCACATGGCTGAGCTCTGCATAACAGCCTCGAGGGGCTTTGCAGTTGACAAATGACTCTCATGCAATGTCATAACTCTCCGGAGGAGGTATTCGTCCCCCTAATTTACAGCTAAGGAAACTGAGGTGGCTTGCTCACCACCATAGGTAGGGACCAGTTATCCACAGTTCACAGCTTCACACAGAGGAGAACTCGGCCCGGAAGCTCGTGGGCTGAGAGAAGGAAAAAAAAAAACAGCAAGATGGTTGAGGGCTGGGATTATGGTATCAAAACCTAGGCTGAGGACTTGGGAAACCAGTAAGTGGGTCCTGGCTCTACTGTCTCTTGTCCTCTGACCAAAGAGCATGTGCAGGTTTAGGGTACTCAGAGGATGGCATAGAAGCTGAGAGGTAGCCCAGTCCATGTGTCCTTCAGGTGAAGTGTGTGTGTGTGTGTGTGTGTGTACACAAGCATGTGTGCTGTGTTTGCATGCTTTATGTGTGTGCACATGTCTGCATACTCATGTGTGGGCGTGCACATGGAGATGAGAGGACAACCTTGGATGCCATTCTTCAAGTGCTAATCACCCTGTTTTGCTTTGGGTTTTGGTTTTGGTTTTAGTTTTGATGCAGGATCTCCCAGTGACCAATCAGGCTAGACTGACCGGCAAGCAAGCTCTCTGGTGCCTGGATTATGTGCCTGGATTATGAACGCTCATTACCACACCTCGCTTTGGTTTCATGAAGGTTCTGGGGTCACACTCACCCCCACTGCACAGCCACCATCAGCTGTGTCCTCTGGACATTCTGACAGGTTGTTAGAACTGTTTCTGAGAAAATATGATTCCCCACCCCAGCTTCAGCATGGATCCGGGCACCCCTGACATTCAGTGGCACTCACTTCTGCTAATAGGGATCTTAGAGATGATCTTGGAGACGGAAGGCATCAGTCCAAAATGGCCACACAGCAAATACAAACGGTGAGCCAGACAACTTGTCTCGGTGACACCTGAATCAAGGCAGGGACCTTGTGTCACAAAGGGAGCAGCAGCCATAAATATCCACAGTGGTGTGAAATACCAGAATGCTCTCCACAGCCCATGAAATGGACATAAATGTTTACTTCACACTATAATTATGAAGAGGGGCCATGGATCGCCATAAAACCCTAAAGATTGATGCTAAACCAACCACCTCCTTAGTATCATAAATTCTGCCTGCGGTTATATGCAGTATTTAATAAACATTAATGAAAATTTTGTTTATAACACATTTTTTTTTAAAAAAATGGGGCTGGTGAGATGGCTCAGTGAGTAAGAGCACCCGACTGCTCTTCCGAAGGTCCGGAGTTCAAATCCCAGCAACCACATGGTGGCTCACAACCATCTGTAACAAGATCTGATGCCCTCTTCTGGAGTGTCTGAAGACAGCTACAGTGTACTTACATATAATAAATAAATAAATCTTTATAAAAAATGGTTCATTTTTATCTTATGTGTATAAGTGTCTTGTTTGCATGTATGTCTGCACACTACATGTGTGCAGTTCCCATGGAGGCCAGAAGAGGGTGCTGCATCCTGTAGAGCTGGAGTTAAGGATGCCACATGGGTGCTAGGAATTGAACCTGGGTCCTTTGCATAAGCAGCAAGTGCTCTTATCTGCTGAGCAGTCTCTCCAGCCCTTAAGAAGCTTTTTTTTTGAAAGATAGTTGCAATTTAGTTTTTCCAAAGATAATTAGGGAGACTAGTAGCTAAGAATAAATAAGAGATAAAGTATCTCAATTCTCTTCTATATTTTATTATTCATTTATTGTGTGTGTATGTATGTGTTTATGTGCATGTACACATGTGTGTAGAGTTCAGCAGTTAATATCATATATCTCCCCCAGTCGCTTTGACCCACCTGTGTCCACCCCTGACCTCCTGAGAGTCCTCAGACTATAGATGAGCAATATTGTACCACACTTTCACCTCGGAGCTGGGGATCCAACGCAGGCCCTTATGCTTACACAGTGCTATGGTTTGAATATGAAATGCTCCTCATATATTTGTGTGCATGAACACTCGGTCCTCGGCTGATGGTGCTATGGTTATGGAACCCTTAGTCGGTAGAGCCTTGCTGGAAGAAGTGGGTCACTGGGGATGGACCTTTCTAACCTTGCCTCACTTCCTGTTCATTCTCTGTTTCCTGAATCCAGGTGCAGTGTGACAGCAACCTCCCACGCCATGCCTTTCCTGACACAATAGACTGTGTGCCCCTACAACTGTAAACCAAAATAAGCCCCTCCTCCCTTGCATTGCATTTGCCCGGGTGTTTTACTACAGCAACAAGAAAGGAGCTGAGACATGTCACAAGCAAGCCCTTTACCAACTAAGCCATCTCCTGGCTCTCTATTCCTTTTAGGCGCTCCCACAGCATCTGGGACTCTGGGCTCCACCCAGCTGTTGCTATAGGAAAACATGCCAGCAGCAATTCCTGCCCACCTCTGAGCTTGGGCCCCTCTCACTGTGTGGCCACTCACCTCATCTCTGTCCTATCCCATCTCTGTCCTGAGGCCTAGGAAAAGGAATATAGTGTCTTTTGGGAATTCATGTCTTGCTGGGCACTTTAATCCCAGCACTCAGGAGGCAGAGGCAGGCAGATCTTTGTGAGTTTGAGGCCAGACTGGTCTACTGAGCAAGTTCCAGGACAGACAGAGAAACCCTGTCTCAAAAAAAAAAAAAAACAAAAAAAACAAAACAAAAACAAAAACAACAAACAAACCAAAAAACCAAAACCCTATTTTGAGACAGAGTCCCATGCAGAGCAGGCTGGCCCCAAACTGATTCTGTAGCCAAGGATAACTTGAGCCTTTGGTCCCCTTACCTTCATTGCCCAAGTGCAGACATGCTGTTTATGATCGCTAGGACCCGAGCCAGGGCTTTGTGAACACTAGGCAGGGACTCCACCAACCAAGCTGTATCCCTCGGCCGGAGAGGCCACTCATGTGCCAGGGGCTCTGTGGACTGTTTCGGTGCCCACAGGACTCTCTGTAAGTTGAGTGTCTCCAGTCTGTGTAGAAGATGCTCAGGTTGGATTCGTCAGTGGAAACTGTGTCTTGAGGAATGCCCCTGGAGTCCTGAGTCTTGGACTCATTAGAATGAGAGGTTATGCACCGGGCTCTCTAACTGCACTCCCCTCTGCGTGAGAGCGAGGGATCCTAACAACTGGCAGGCGAAGCACACAGTTCTAGGCTGTGCATGGCACGCTCCAAAGCTGAAAAACACCAGCAACTGTCACTGTTTACAGAGAGGGCTGGCTGACGGAAAATAGTATGTAGCTTCCTCCAAAACTTATAAACAGAACTCACACACAAACGAGTAATCTCACTTCTGAATAGCCAGCCAAAGGAAATGAGAGAGAGATTCCTAAGTTCAATGTAGTTTACACAGCCTTGATCGTCATCAGCAGGGGAAAAGAGGAAAAGATGACACACACACACACACACACACACACACACACACAGAGAGAGAGAGAGAGAGAGAGAGAGAGAGAGAGAGAGAGAGAGAGAGTCAGAGACAGAAAGACAGGGGGAGGGGTGTAACCCCTCCAGGTGGAGGGTTGTAAGAAACCAGGCATAGACAAAGAGCTGCCTGGTCCTACCAGCCTGTGGGGTCTAAAGCTAAACTTTTTTTGTTGTTGTTGCTGTTTTCGAGACAGGGTTTCTCTGTATAGCCCTGGCTGTCCTGGAACTCACTCTGTAGACCAGGCTGGCCTCGAACTCAGAAATCCACGTGCCTCTGCCTCCCGAGTGCTGGGATTAAAGGCGTGCGCCACCATGCCTGGCTAAAGTCAAACTCTTAAGAACAGAAGCACAGGTAGGTGCCAGGTGCCCCTGAGGAGGGAAGTGGAGAGGTGGTCAAAGGACACAGATTTTCAGTTACATAGTAAGTTCTGGAGGCTTAACGAGTGGCATGATGGCTATAGTTAATTATGCAGATTTCAAATTTGTTATGAGAGGAGATGAGGGGGTGGGGAAATTAATTAGCCTGATCATGGCCTTCACTCCCCTGTGCAGAGAGATCTGTGTTTGTAACTTAAATTATACAAGTTTCGTCAATTACACCTCAACCAAGCTGGAAAAATAAATAATTGAAAAACAGTAAACAAGGTGGAAGTTATATAACATTGTGACTGTGTTAAATTCCAAGGGGATTTGTCTGTCTAGTTCATTGGATTTTATGTGAATTTCAGCTCAAGCTTTTTTGTTTTTGTTTTTCTTTTTCTTTTAGTAGAAAAAAAATGAGGGGTGGGGAAAAACGGTGGTATTGCTGGGACTAGCCTCCAGTCAGCTGGACCCTGTGCTCCATTGGGAGGCTGAGTTACGGGGCCCACCACTCACCTTAGCTCATGCTTAAGAAGCTGTACGACCTGGGACACATCATTTTGCTTTGGGTCTCAATATATGTTGCTGTAATTTGGGACTACCTTGCCAGGTTGTTAGGCCATGAGTGAGTAAGGTGTGGATACATGCAGGGGATGTATGGTGAGAGCTGGGATCTCTATTAAGTCTTGGTCATGGGCTGGAGAGATGGCTCAACGGTTAAGAGCACTGGCTGCTCTTCTGGAGGTCCTGAGTTCAATTCCCAGTAACCACATGGTGACTCACAACCATCTGTAATGGGATCTGATGCCCTCTTCTGGTCTGTCTGAAGACAGCGACAGTGTCCTCATCATATATATGTAAAATAAATAAAATCTTTTAAAAAAAAGTCCTGGTAACTATGTATCCAAGTGCATTTGGGAGTTCAAGTCTGGAATGTGAATTCCTGACTCCCTTGAAGATCTGGCAAAGTTAAGGATTGACATCCATCATGACACAGAAACTAGGCATAGAAGATGCTAACTGACACAGGTTCGCATCTACCCTTGGCCTTCCCTGGCTGCCATTCAGGCATCTATCTAGTCTTGGGCCAGAGCAGTTGGGTCTATTTGCAATCATCCATCCTAGAGAGGTACAGAGAGCAAGGTTTTCCCTCGAGCCCCATGGTTCTGGAGATTGGAGGCTTGGGCAGCAGTCTTGTGTGATGCCCCTGGCCCTTCCTCTCCTCTTCTCAGCCCAGGTCTGTGTCCATCCCTCGTGGTATGGCTCTTGTAAGACCACCCTCCTTCCCAGAGTGTGAACAGAGAATCTTCAGGGTGGAGGAGGGAAAGCGGTTTATTTCTGCCTTAGACGACAGACTGTTTCTAAAGCTCCCTGCAGCCCTGTTCCTGCCTGTGGTCTTCAAAGCTATAATGGACACCCAATTCTCAGGCTTGTCCATCTCAAAGTTCCAATCAGTCCCAGGGGCTGAAGGAAGCCTCCCATCTTTCCTGTTTTTTTTTCTCTTCCTCCTCTCTTTCCTGGCACCAAGCCTCCATCCCATCAGCTCAGCAGTCCTTAAACAGTCCGCTACATCTGTGCAGTCATGAGCCAGCCTTACTACACCTATTTTACAGAACAGACTAAGGCTCAAAGGAAATAATCTGAGCCAAGGATTCTCAACCAGGAAGAAGCTTCCTCGGGACGCAGACACGGAGATAGTTGTAGCATCTGCTGCCAGAGACTGAGGAAGAAGCGCAACAGAGGGGAGAGTGTCAGCTGGTGATGGGGCTCCGGGCTGCTCCCATGATGCCAGCCGAGGCTTTGGGCCTCCTTCCCAAGGCCACTAGATGAGTCCATTTCATCCTGAACAGAATCACATCTGCCCTTGACAGCCAGGAACTCTCCTTCCACACCAACCCAGGTTTGCCGCAAGTCCTAAAGTTCATTTGCAGTAAGGGTCCCTGCAGATAGCAGGGATAACTAAACTGTTTTCTCAGTGACAAAGGCAGAGGCTGGTGAGTCTGCACGAGAGCTCTCTTCCTCTCTTCTTTTCTGCCCATCCCTTCTTACTATTCCTTTTCTTCTCTGCCCTTGGCATCTCCAAATCCTGAAATCACGTGCTTCCCCAGCCAGTTTAGCATAAGAAATTAAATTAATTTTCATGCTCCAAAACTCGAGATGTAAATGCCTTTATTAATAATTTAAAGCACGATTATTTATGCCGTTTGATATTTCTCAGGTTCAGGGAAGCAATTAAGTTTTGCTCAAGTTGCTGATCAGACAGTGTCACCAAAGTGCAGGTCTTGTCCCTTCTGCCCTCCGGAGTTGCAGGGAGAGCAGAAGGGATAGAGTCTGGTGACAGCTGCTGTCCTTGCCTCCAGGGACCCACACACACACACACACACACACACACACACACACACACACACACACACTTCCTAGAGACCCTCTCTAGCATATGGAAGAGAATCCTCTTCGTCAGATGTCTTTCTATCAGAGTGCGTTCAAGAGGGGCTACGTTGGTGTTCAGAATGGCTCTGGCTTGTGAAGGGAGAAGAACTTAGAGGTCCTGGCCGCCTGAGGTTTCTCCTCCTTCTGAGGGTGCCATAGCTGTAATTTCATCACTGGGGAGGCTGAAGCAGAAGGACAAAGAGTGTGAAACTACAGACAGAGACCTGTCTTTCGAACTAGGGATATAGCTCAGTGCTCACAAAGCCCTGGGCTCCATCCACAGCACTACATAAACCAGTGTACTAATGCAGACTTTTAATCCTAGCACTAGGGAAGTGAAGACAGGAAAATCAGAAGATCGAGCTGGGTGGTGGTGGTGCACACCTTTAATCCCAGCACTTGGGAGGCAGAGGCAGGTAGATTTCTGAGTTCAAGGCCAGCCTGGTCTACAAAGTGAGTTCCAGGACAGCCAAGGCTATACAGAGAAACCCTGTCTTGAAAACAAAAACAAAAACAGAAGATCGAAGTCCTCTTTGGCAACGTGGCAGTGAGAGGCCAGCCTGGGTTATGTGAAACTCTGATAACAAATAAGTAAACAAATACATTTTCACATGTGTCTTAAAGGGAGAAAGAAAGCAAAGAAAATCAAGTTTGCTAGCTGCTGTCATAGCATTTTTTACTAGCATGGGGTTGGCTCCTGGGATCTGAGAATGCAGGCCCCACACGGTTTATCAGCTTGGCCGGAAGTATTGCTCACCTCCGTTTTCTTATCTGACCAATGAGGAAATGCAATAGTGCCTAGCAGGGGCCCTTGGAAGATGGAGCAGGAGATTCCTCACACAAAAGCACTTAGCAGTCCAGCCTACTCCTCCTTCCCAGACTTTGCAGGGCCTTCCCTCAGGCCCGTTCAAGTTCTGCCTGCTCAGCGGGCCCTTCCTCTCTTCCGGTCTCACCTCTGCCCCAGCCCTGTATACAGTGAAGCCTGTCAGCAGGAAAGCCATGGCTCCAGCTGGAGCTGCTCCACGTTTCTCAACCCTCTAGGCCTTTAGTGAGTTGTTAGCCTCTCAGAGTTCTAGGGGCTTCCTGTTCCTCTCGCTCTGGAGAAGTCCTGAGGGTAGGGTCAGGCACAGGACTAGACAGGAGGAAGGCCAAAGGAAGGCTTGCTTGTTTTAATTTGCTGGTGTGGAATGGTCCAGAAAGCAAGTTCTTTTTCTTGGTGGTGCTGGAACTACCTTGAGGGACAGAGACTTCAGAAATGTTTTCTGAGAGAAACAGCAAGTGGGTAAGAGGGAAAATATAGGGAAGGTACCAAGGACAGAGAGGCAAGGCCCTCAGGACCATTGTGGAGTACTATGAGCCTTGAGGATCTCGAGTCTATGGTGGCTATGGCCCCAAGCGAAGGTTGGCCTGGTGTCTGGATACCAAACAGCCTCTGACCTGAGAGACAGTCATGCCAGACTGCCTGCCCTCACCCACCTCAGGACCTCTCATACTTGGGAGTCCTTCTTAGGCCAGCTCAAAGTCTCCTAAACAAAACCCAACATCCCTAAGATACTCTGCCAGGGAAGGCCACTCTGGGGTCCATGGGCTGCAAAGGGCCTAGAATTTCTATGAAAAGAGACCAACAGAGAATCCTAAAATTACTCAAAATGTGAGGATTATTTACCTATTTAGATAACTTGATTGTGGGGTTCTTGAGTGTGAACTTTGTAGAGGACAAAGTCATTTTAATATGACAAATATGGGCACACATGTGAGACTCTGGTAAGCTGGGAACAGCAGAGCCCAGTCCACTCACAGCATGGACAGGAGAGGTAGAGTCATCATTTATGTGTGAAAACGGGCATGGGGAGGAAGTGGGTGGCTGATTCGTGCCTCTTGTCTCAGCTGGCCCAGGCTGTGGTAAGAGAACCCATTAGTGGGACAGCTTGAAGAGCAAACATTAGTTCCTCAGGGTTCTGGGTTTGGATGCTGGAGACTTGGGCTGTGCAGCCAGCAGTGCTGAGCTCCAGTGAGGGCCCTCTCCCGCCTTGCGCACAGGCAGAGGGGAGATGACACTCTTATAAGGCCACTGTTCTACCCTCATGGCCTTGCCCAATTGAATCATTCCCAAAACCTCTTCTAATAGCACAAACCTACAGCCCATACGGTGGACCTGTTGAAGGTGTGTTAACCAGTACAAACGATATCACGACTAAAGGACAAAGTGACCTTAGGGAGGACTGGATCCCTGGCTGACCTTCAATTGAGCAGCTGGGCAATTGTAACTGCTTTCTTGAGTTATCATAAAGAAGACATGGAGCAGATTATTATTATATATAACAGGCAGAATGTGTAGGAAAATATTCCCCTATCCCTCTTTTCCCCCCAGGCCCCTAAAGGTTGTGGCATGGGTGCAGGCAACCCGAGTCCCTGTTCTCTTTTGTCTTATATCTACTGAGACTGGCTTCCAGGAGCAGGGGCCCCTCTAACTCTGCCCACTCTGCTGCCTGGAAAGCAGCCACAGGGATATTGGCCTGACTCTGGCACTCTACCTAGGGATGCTGGTGGCACATGCTGAGTTTCTGTGTATCTCCTGCTTGTTTCTCAGCAGCTGCCTCGGGCAGGCATGAAGAGTGCTCCTAGACAGTTGGATGGGATCCAAGAAGTAGCCCCTTCCTCTGCAGGTGACAGACAAGCTTGTGTAGGTCATGGCCCAGGGGTCCCCCAGACTGGCCTACCAGATGGACATGTTAAGCCTTCTCAAATACTTAGTCACACTGCAACCTAGTCTGGACACCCAGATCAGAAGTACCCCAAATAAAGATTGGAGAAAAGGCTCACTGGATAGAGTGCCAGCTTATCAGGCAGGAGGCCTGGGCTCAACAGCCAGAACCACATAAAGTGATCATGGTGGGACACACTTGCAGTCCTGGGGGACAGGAGGAGGAGCAGTGCAAGGCCATCTTTGGATAATGAGGAGTTCATTGTCAGCCTGGAATACACGAGACTTGGTCTAATAAACAAACAAACAAACAAACAAACAAATAAAAATACCTAGAAGAATAAGGTAGCAGCAGTGTGGAGTTCAGAGGAGTGAGTGCCACTGAGACCATAAAGATTAGTGTTCATATGGGGAAACTGAGGCCTGGACCAAGAAAAGCCAGCAAGGGCTCTGGGGTCATATATGTGTATGGGTTCAGGGCCACAGAGCTTTGCCTTGTGAGTGATTTGTCTTGTGGTTGAGTCTGTCTGTCTTCTAAAGACCTCACCCTACCCAATGCCCAGATAGTCATGGCCCCGCTGCTTGTCACAGCTTCAGACCTATGGATCCAGGGACACTCCCAGGGCATGCTGCTCTGCCTGCTTCTTGCTCTCCTCCGTCCCTTACAAAGAACCAGATGGCCCCTGTAACCCTACCAGTACTGATGATCCACACTGGGCTGCACTGCCAGGTCGGTGAACTTTCTATTACAGTACTCTTTGATTCAATTATGCTTCTCCATTGTGCAAGATTCAGGGATCTGGGGAGGCCCGGGGTGATTTCACTTCACTACATCAGTAGTAAACAATCCCTGCCTGTTCCCTCTTCCACAGGCAGGGCCAACCTGGGCAAGCTTGCTGGAGACAAGCACTCAGCTGTCCTCTGTGCACAGGCCAGGGTTCCCCAGGGATGTCCATACACACACACACACACACACACACACACACACACACACACACACGCAGGCCTGGGTGAGAATAATCCTATTTGGGGCAGCCTCACTACGATGTTGCTCTTCTTCCAGGAGCCGACTGTCTAGGATGGAGTTTTTTTTTTGAGAACAGTAAAACACATCCTAGATACTGGGGAGGGAGTCAATGGGGAGTGAGTTGGGAGCAATGTAAGTTTAGCCTTGACAAGTTGAGTTCGAGATGGAAGAGATGCTTGCCCAAACTAGGGGCGTGCTAGCTGTTTTTTTGTTTGTTTGTTTGTTTGTTTGGTTTTTGTTTTTTGGTTTTTGTTTTTCAAGACAGGGTTTCTCTGTATAGCCCTGGCTGTCCTGGAACTCACTTTATAGACCAGGCTGGCCTCGAACTCAGAAATCTGCCTGCCTCTGCCTCCCGAGTGCTGGGATTAAAGGTGTGTGCCACCATGCCCGGCTGCTGGCTAATGTTTAATGACTAGCTTTGCCAAGGACAAGAGAAAACTGCCTGATCACAGTTGAACAGTTCCCATGGTACAACTGTTTAACCCCACTGATAGTTAAAGAATATGTAAGAGCATGAGCAAAGCACCTACCTAGACACAGTAGGCTCTTTATAGAAGACACAGTAGGCTCTTTATAGACACTTCTGCTTTACTCTCTTCAACACAAAAAACAGACAAAATCTATACACATGCACCCACAGCCCCCAGGATGCACATTCCATCCCAGGATGCCTTTCTTGGCTCCAGAGTCCTCCAGGTATTGGAGGTAGCTGATGACGCTGTCTCTCTGTGAGGTCTGCTCACATGTCTATCTCAGCTTCTGTTTTCTGATGCTCAGTCTTCCAACAAGAGCCCTAATGCTTAAGGGAACATCTTCATCTGTAATTATGACCCCGAGACACACCTTAGTAAGTCACTAGCCAATAGAACTTCCAAAATAAATCCCACATGTTTTCAGTTGGGGCCAGTGTGAGGAGGTGGGGGAGAAAGGTGAGAAGCAGCTGTGGTGTCCTGACACTGGGCACCCCGACACCCCAGCTCCTGCTTGTCCAGCCCCGTGCATCCCCATCTCCTTCGAGGCAGGGATAGATCTTTGTCTGAGATGATGGTGTAAAATGGAGTCACTCAGTCAGCGGATCTGCTGCCACATCCAGCTCTCCCTAGGCCTGCTATCCTCTAGTGTCACTGTCCCAGCATGGCCTTGGCTGAGTCCTCCCTGGACAGGTGCATGGCCACCCTCCCTAGGGCTTCTAGGTCCATCCCTCCCTCTTCCTTTCCCTGTTTTCAGCATGACGTCACTGGAAGTTTGTGTCCAGAAATGTGACGTTTCCCAGTGCTGCTCTTCCCATGCTGCTCTCCTGCTCAACGTCTTTCCCACAACCTACTTTCCCTCTTCCCCACCTGTGTGGTTTTCCAGAGGAAGGAAGCATTCTTTCCACGCCACGCTCACCAGCTCTGGACTGACAGATTGATTTACAGTGTCTAGAGCTGCCAGACCCAGAAACCATCAGGTCTGGCCCTGAGCCTCGGAGCTGCAGACACAATCTTTTTCAAGGTCTGAAGGACTTCTCTCACTGCACAGCCTGAGCCACTTCTGACCTAGCCTGAACTCCTCTTTCCATCCTGAGCTTTTTTTTTTCCTATTTTTTTTCCCCATTCTATTCCATATACCTTGGCTTCCTGGACTGGATCCTGAGCCTTATGTGCTCAACTCTGACCTTTGACCCTAATGAGAACATTCCCTGGTTTATCCCCTAGTATATAAGCTGTGCTCCTGGAGGCAAGAACAGCTCCTCCTATTGGGAAGATGCACGCGAATCATTGCTTTGGAGGGAGGACATGTTGGTGGGTGATGGGCACAACGCTTACACTGGAATAAAATGTTGTCCTTGAACTCTGGCAGCTATCCAGAGGTCAGCCAATCACATTTTACCCTTAATTGATCTATCAGATTAGCTTTAACGGCTTGGGGGAGGAAACGGAAATGCAGCAGGAAGCGATTACAATAGACTACTGCTCTTAGGGATTCCATTTGATCTTCAAACAGCCTGTCACAGAGCGAGGGGGTGGGTCCCCATTATCCAACTTAGGCAGTAGCTCAGCCAGCCTAGTCGAATCTCCTGATGTCACTAGGCAGCAGTGGAGAATTCTGGAAAACTGCACCAACATCCCAGGGCTCAGTTCTGGGCACTTGATCCCAGAACCCTGCAGAGCTTTGGCCAGCATGGCTCCCAGCACAGACTTCTGAGCCTTGTGTGAGCCCAGGGAAGCTTTGGGGGCTCTGGACATCCTCTCTCCCCACCCTTTCTCTTTGCCTTGGGCCTAGGGTGGCAGTGGAGAATCAGCTCAGTTTTCATCGGCGCTGGCGTCTCTCAGGGCAGCCCAGGAAAAAGACATTGATTTATGATCAAAAAGGAGGAGGATGCGGGGGAGATGCAGGGCAGCAGGGGTGGGTGGGCGCTAAGAGATAGTATCAGAAAGAATAAAAAAGATTCCCTATGCCTTAAAAAAAAGATGATGAGGAGGATCCTGCCCTCTGATGCCTCCGTAGGCGTGGGCTGGAAAATCTTTTCATGTAAAATTGAAATGGAATCACGAATGAGGAGAGGGCGTCTTGGGGCTTGGGTGTGCCTTCCAGGACTGAATTAAATTAAAAACATATCGATTTTCCCTGCCAACAAACAGGCCTGGCACTGGAGGAGGGGGGCGCAGCTCAGGGAGGCAGCTTGAATCCCTGTCCCAGTCCACTAGCATCCTTCCGAGTCCTGGCAATTTTATAATTGGCCCAGTGGGTTGTGATTTAAAAAAAAAAAAAAAAACACAGAAGAACCAATTAACAGCAGCTTCCTCTGACCTCCGGTTTGAGGTGGTAGGAGACAAGGTAATGACTTAAGACAGAAGGGAGGGAAAAAAAAAAACCCTGAAAATAAAAATAGAAAAATATCAAGAGCAAAGACCTAAATCTTTTTGGCTCCCTGATTAATAACCCTGTCAGGCCGATCACAAGCCCTAAACAGTGATGCTCGTTGCAGCTGAATTTTTTATACTTTCTATTAATCTTTAATGATAGCTTGGTCACCTAGTCTCTTTTATCTTGTCAGATAAATGTATGGTTAACAGGATAATGAGATTTCTAAAGTCCCATCCCCGCTCCCAGCCAGCTAGTGCATGCGGCGACCTCTGACCCCTGGCAGACAGAGGCACCAGGGTGCTCGTAATTGGGAGGTGTGCTGGGGGTGCAGGGGAAGCTGAAGGATGGTTTAAACTTTGATTTGAGGTCAGCGAGGTCACCAAGCTCTGGAAGACCAGCCGGGTTTTATTACCAGCTGCCTCTGATGGGGATATAATTAGATTTAGCTATTGCCTTATTAATAAGTAATCGCTTCCCCCACCGCTGTGGGTGGGCAAATGTATTCCTTGGATAATTTGAGGACACGAGGCTGGCTTTATTAAGAAGAATATATCATGCGTGTTTGGCCAGAAGCAGACACCCATCTGGATCTCTGGACTTTAGGGGAACTTTGTCATTTGTACTCATTTGTGATATTGGATAAATTGGCTGGAGCTTTTTAAATCTGGCCCTACCTCGGTGACTTCAAACAGCAGTTACAGGGGAATCCAGTTTTAGCCCGTTTTGACAATTCAAGAGCAAAAGATTTCTAAATAGTTCTAACCGTCCATCGATGTATCTGTGCATATGAGTGCCATTTATCTGTCTATTCATCTACCCATTCAGGAATGTGTGCATGTGCCCTTCTGTGCATCCATTCATGCATTTGTGCATGTATTGGATCAACCCGACCATCTATTCACGTTTGAATGCATCCATACATGTATTTGTTAGGAATCCTGTTGTCATTCTTTTGATTTTTGTCTTTTTTTTTTTTTTTTTTTTTTTTTTGAGACAGGGTCTCTGTGTGTTGCCCTGGTTGTCCTGGTACTTGATATGTAGACCAGGCTCCATTCCTTAATCCCCAATCATATAAAAACGTGCTAAAGGCTTGCTCAGCCCTAGATGAGGTAAGAAGTATTTATAGAGTAAAAGACCCAACTTCAGCCTTGAGGGACGTAAGCAGAGACATGACCGAAGATCCCTGAAGAGTGAGATGAGGGGGGGCTGTAAGGGCCATATTGATGAAGTGAATGCTGGCCATCACACAGGCAGTGCTGCCTGTCAGACCCGGCATTGCCTAACTATTCCTGCATGGTTGACCTGGGCATCCTCCCTGACTTTCTGAGAAGGGCTGGGGTCCAGAAAAGAGGTCACTGGAGCTTAGGAGCTTGTTCTTATTTAGGAAGTTGTATTTGCCCCACATGTCCAGAACAATCCTTGGGAGAGAGAGAGAGAGAGAGAGAGAGAGAGAGAGAGAGAGAGAGAATGGAGAGTGGATTAAAGAGACCCTCACTAGTCCTAGACTGAGGAGCTAGCTCAAAGCTGTTTGGCTGCCAACTATGAAATCCATGTCCTAGCCATTTGCTATTGCTGTTGTTCGTTAAATACCATTATTTAGCTTTTTTTTTTTTTTAAATCTGAAATTGGCTATGCTGGACACCTCTTTACCAAGCAGTACTTAGCTTCCACTATGTTAATATGAGCCTAGACGCTTCAATTCCATGTTGCAATTTCTCGATGGAGAAAGGAGTACTTAACTTATAAAAGCATGCTGGCCATATTCGCTTTGAATTATGTCTCATTGATGTCACACCATTATTTCATGTTTCATGAGAAAAAGCTAATTATGTCGTGCCATATTATTAGTTGTAAGATACATTGATTCCCAAAGTTTCAAATTGCAAAGAAACATGTTTCATGGTTGGTAAAAATATAGTCGTTTCAACCAGTTCTATTGTTTTAATTCCTGTTTCTCAAGAGTGTTTGAGGCGATAGCTGTAAGCTCGCACGGTGGCTCTTGGTCATGTGTCTTTCCAAGTCCACTGGCCTTACCATCTCTGGTGGATGAGTGGTGGTGTTGGGAAGGAGAAGAGAAGAGAGGGTCCAGGCCCAGTTCCCCATCCTTAAATGGGGAGGCCCTGCTGGTCTTCCTTGCTCAGGGATAGAGATCCTCGCTCCCCTCCCTCTCTCTCAGGACCACACCACTCTCTTATAGACTGATCCTCTTCCCTCCTCAAAGAGTAAGTGCCTTCTGTCGGCAGACCTTCAAAGTGAGTGCACTGGCCTAGGCTGGGGCCCCGCAGGTGGAGTGCCTGCCTAGCGTGCGTAAGGGCCAGGGTTCCAGCCCCAGCACCAGACTAAGTGGACAATGGTGTACGCTTACTCCACTGTGAACGGATACACCCATAATCTCTGTATTCAGGTGGTTGAGGTAGAAGGATCAGAAGCTTAAAATCATCCATGGCTACACAGTGAAGTCAAGGCAGCCTGGGCTACCTGAGAACCTCTTTCAACAGAAGACAAAATAAACAAAAGAATCAAATCAAAACCAAGCAGAAAAGTAATGTAACGAGAGGTCTCTGAACCATGGACTGACAGGGGAGAAGGACAAACTTCTATCTGTCTGTCCTCTCTCGAGCCAGGGGCTTTGTTTCTCTTGCTTGTCTCCACTAAGAGACTTAGGGAGGGATGCCCTCTTGGACAAGCTGTGCTGGGAGTGCCTACCTTCCTCCACAAAAGAACCCACTCCTTCAATATGCCCTGGTCTTTCTCTGACATAGGATGACTGGGAGTCCCAGAGGTTGTCCACATCCTAGTCCCTCGAAACAGTGAATGCTACTTTACAAAACAAAGGGCAGAGGGTTGACTACAGGAGAGAAGGAAGCAGCTTTCTAGACAAAGGCAGCAATGTAGCCCTGAGCCAAAGAATTCTGGCAACCTTGGTAGCTAGAATAGGCAAAGAATGGGCTTCCCTGGCCTCCAGCCTACAGAAGGAAGCAGTCTGGTGACACCCTCGGCTCTTGCCAAATGTGACTCGTTTTAAGATTCTGACCTCCAGAGCTGAGCAGGAGAAGTTTGTGTAGCTGGGTGTGGCCAGGTCGATGATAATCTGTTCCAGGAGTGAGAGGAGAGTGAGTCTTAGGTTCCCAGGCTTTGGTTTGTTCCTGATGCTAAAGGGTTGTCCTTGCTGGGCAGATGGCTCAGTTTGATGAAGCACCTGTTGTGCCAGCTGGAGGACCTGAGTTCCAATCTCCAGCACCCACATAAAGCTGGTTGTGCTGATATGTAATTACCAGCACTGGAAAGGTGGAGGCAGGAGGATTCCTGGGACTTGCTGCTCAGCCAGTTTAGCTGAACAAGAGCTTCAGATTCAGAAAGAGCCTGCCTCAAAACATAAGATGCAACGTGAGTGAGGAGGACATGTGGGCTGACCACTGCTGTGCACACTGGTGTACACACACACACACACACACACACACACACACACACACACACACTGTCCTCTGCCCTTCACAGGCATGTGTTCTCATTTGCCTTCCATTGCTCTGATAAAACATTGACTCAAAGCAACCTGGGGAGGAAAGAGTTTGCTTGGCTCACGTGTCTCCATAACTGTCCATTCACACCGTCAAGGCAAGAACGGTGGAATGATGCTTACAGGCTTGCTCTTCCTCTGTCGCTCCCTCCTCAGCTTGCTCTTCTTATACTACTCAGGACGACCTATGCAGGGGTGGCACCACCCACCGGGAGCCCAGCCCTCACGCATCAATCATTAAGAAAATGCCTCACATTGCTTCTAGGCCATCCTTAGAGAGGCATTTTCTCCGTTGAGGTGCCCTCTTTCCCTGATGACGGTAGCTTGTGTCAACCCAAACAAACAAACAAACAAAAAACCAAACCAACCAACCAAACAACAACAAACAACCAGCACAACATGCAAGCCTGAGTGCCAACATCAGCTCGGAAACCTCATTACTATCTAAAGGCCTAGGGAAGGGGAGGAAATGACTTACACAAGAAACTGCAGGGATATGAGTGGGACTGAGGCCCAGGGCCTCTGACTGGGGAGGAATCAACTCTCCATTCTTCTAGACTATGCTAGAACCATGGGAACAGCCAGAAAGATGAACTCTGTGAGCTCAGTGTTATTACTGCATCTGTCTGTCTGTCTGTCTGTCTGTCTGTCTGTCTGTCGTGTGTGTGTGTGTGTGTGTTGAGGATATATGTGTGTTGCTTTTGCCTCTTTGGGCATTATTTTGTTTTGTTTGTCTTGTTATTCTGTCTCTGCAGCAGATGGCAGGCCTGGGGTTTAATAAGGAAGGGCACGTTATTGTGATTTTACAACATTTCTCTGCTTGTCTGTTTTTGGCAGGAATGAGATGTCACTAAATGTTCATCCAAGCCATTTCTGGTTCTTCCTGGGAACAGCTCTTGCTTCTGGATAGGGCAGGTGAGGTCTGACCGCTGGCAAGGAGTGGCAGAAAGGAGGGCGATGAAGCAGAAACTGCAGGAAGCCTCGGGACTGGGGGGAATGGGTTGAGGTTTGCATTTCTGGTCTGCCAGTCCCCCATAAAGCTCACAAGTAGGGGCTGCTAGCAAAGCCCTGTGCAGGGCCACAGTGACAGTCTAGAGCAGCAGAGGCCAGGACTGCAGGTGTCCTCCCAGGGAGCTAAAGGGACCCTGAGGCAAGGCCCTCACGTCCTGTCTCTGGAGACCCACAGCCTTTGTAGCAAAACAAAGTAGATACCAAGATGGAGCATGCTCCCGGTTTTATATAAACTACACCCCTCCCTTCATCTCCTCTTGGTATATTCTATGTTCTAGACTTTTCTTAGGCTAAGAACAAATCCCTGGCAGTATTTAAGAAAGTGAGTTCTGGAGGCAGACTGCTTGTATTTTCATGTACAACTCTACCAGATGCTGGCCCTACCACTGGAGAAAGTTCCAAAGCCTTTCCTTGCCTCAGTTTACCCAGCTGTGAACTTGGAATAACAATGACAGGCACCCAATAGGATTGTCTCCAACAAGTTAACTCAGTAAGTAAAAAGGGTGTTTGGGGGCCTTGTGTCTCCCCACACTTCACGCCCCACACTCCTCCATTCCTACCCACACCAGCTTCAGAGAACACTGAATCACACCCCAGCCACTGCCTAAAGAACCAACTTCCAGATCAGTTTATTACCAAAACACAGGATAAATGTTTTCCTACGCTCCATAAATGGCTCCCCAGCTCTGCAAAAATGAAATATTCCTTTCATTATGGAATGAAGAAGCCGTTTATCTAGTGTCTTAAGTGGCATGAATAGGGTGTGCAGCCCTCAACAGAGGGATAATGACGCTGCTGATTTTCGCCAGCTTGGGACAGGCTGACACACTGTGTACACGGGGAAGGAATGGAGGCTTCTAGAAGGGGAAGCGAGAATCTTTCTCTCCCGCCAGGAACAAGGTGCAAAGTGTCTGGGCCCAGGCTGCTCCTGCCAGGAAAAGTATTGGGATTCCACCTGGCATCTCTAGGTGCCAGCACTGAGCTGAAGCCGGGGGGAACCCCATCTGGGGAGAGAACAGAGAGACCCAACAGATCCTAGGATGCCACCTGCCATACCCATGGTCACCATTGTCACACACACCCTGCCACCCCCAAAATCCACATGCTGATTTAGAACTCTGGAAGCACAGGTGTTGAAAAGTATTTTGCTTCAAACAAACAAACAAACAAACAAACAAACAAATGTATGGTGAGTTTTCAAGAGAGGGAAGGGATTCAGACAGTCTTGTCAATGGTCTCTCAGATCCTGATGTCTCCCACTGAGCTCTTTCTACCAATGTACTACTCCCATTTAACCACTGTACTTAAAAAGGCAGGGCTCCCAGGCTAACAGGAGGTGCTCAGCTCCAAAAAGGGGAGCCTGATGGCACAGCCAACACCTCAGTGGTGCAGCGACAGGCTGGGCAGCTATATGTGGTGACCCAGGTGTGGTCTCAATGAAGAAACAAGTCACCCCAAGGGAGTGAGTGACACCCTGTGACACTGCATGCTAATTCATCCTTCTGTCACTTCCCTAGAGAAAAACAGGGATGAAGGGGATGGAGTTGGTGGGAAAAGTCCAACATGAGAACATCCTGAGCTGAGGGGTGTGCCTGCACCTGGGGAGAAGTTGGTAAGAGTTCAAGAGAAATGTTGAATGTGGGACCACTCAGGGCAGAAGAGGAGAAACTGAAATTCTGATCTGGATCTGATGGTGTGGGGTTGGGGACGTTGGGATGTCTGGGGTTCTTGGTCTTGTGGTGGGCTGGGCTACAGTTAATTGAAGGATTCACAGGGTAAGTCGGAAGTTCTCCAGATGCTTGCCATCCTCTGTCCGTGGTCAGGCAGGAATTCTGAAACTGTTCGGGATATTTCAATGTAATACAAGGAACTGGTTACCAAGGTTGCAGAGTAACCAAAGGAAGAGAGCTGGTTGTGTCTTCAGAATGGTAGCCCAGGAGACCTCACCCTAGCCTGGATACCTGGTGTAACCACCCAGGAACCTGGGGGCTGTAGTCCAGCCAGGCTGCAGGAATATTCTCAGAAGCATGCCGTTCCAGAAGCCCACAGGTGCTTTCTCTCTCCTCTCACTTTCCAGTCTCCCACCAGTACCTCCTATTGGCCAAACCTACAGGAAGCCAGCTGCAAGGGAATCTGGGAAATGTAGTTCCTTGGGAGAAGATGGGTCAGGAAATTAAGATGTAGTATGTGCTGCTGAGCCATTATGTGTGCAGTACACAGGAGCCCTTCAGGATCCTGATAGTGGCCAAGATGGGTTGACTCTTTCCTATCATTTGAGTGAATCTGTGTGGCCAAGGCTAGAGTGTATCCGGCAGCATATTGGAGTCCCTTTTGGCCTCCTATTTGCCGACTGGCCTTACCTACTCTCTTAGGGCCTTGACAATGGAGTCCACACATCACAAGGCAAAAGAGAGGTTTGCTGCGGTTCATACAATTCCTGGGACACTGGGCCCTCTTCTCAAACCAACCACACTAGAACTTTCTGTGAAGGACTTTGCTCTAGGAAGAGGTTCTTATTTTGGAACTAATGCACTTCGTGAACATCAGTAAGGGCACGTTCAAGAAAGATCTTGTCATTAGCCTCCAGAGTCCTCCCTAGACATTCCCAGACGGTCCCAGATAGTCCCTGAGTTCTCATCTGCCATCCCCAGCTGTGTCACTTGTCAATTGGTGGGCAGGGAAGCTGCAGGTTGAGGAAATTACATCAGACATCAAAAGTGCCTCTATTTCTGCAGTTGACTGGTAGATTGGCAGGAGGCCAGCTGAGCCTGGATGATTCTTGGTTGTGTAGCTGTTGGCCGGAGAGTTTTGGGCTTTTCTTCCCTGGACCCTCTTCCTCTGTGAGTTAGCGCAGGCTTGTATAGCAGTTTTGGAAGAGAACAGGAGTAGAGACATTTGTGGTGCTTTGGTCCCAGACCCCTTGTCATTCCCACTGCATGCTAGAGTCAGAGGAACTCACAGAGCATCTCTGGCTGAAAGATGAGGAAATAGAGCCAACCTCGAGATGGGAAGACCCATAGTGGACTGTGGCCTCCTCTGCAATGCCTCTGTGTGCTGAGACACTGTGTACCTCAGGCCAATGTCCACTCTGTCTTTCATCCTTAGTGATATTCGAACCTTTAGCTAAGTTCAGAATCATGAGCTTGCCTTAAAGTCAGAAGGTGCTCGCTAGTAGGGATCTGGCCAATAAAACAGCAAAAAACCTGCCACCAGCCTTTTGTCTCTTTCTCCTTATTTTCATTCTTCCTAGTACATGAATACTAAGGGTCTTGTCTGGACCCAGGCAATCAAATCAGACCACAAGGCAACACACTAATTATAGCAGAGAAGCAAGGTGCAAAGACCCCAGGATTCTAGTATTTGACCACTGTGGTGTTTGAATAGTATGGCCCTCACGGACTCTTGTGTTTGAATGCTTGGTCCATGAAGAGTGGCATTATTAGGAGGTGTGGCCTTGTTGGAGTGGGTGTGGTTTTGTTGGAGGAAGCTTGTCACTGTGAAGGGGGGCTTTGAGGTTTTCTATGCTCAAGTTTTGCCCAGTGTGACAGTCTCCTTCTGCTGCCTTTGGTTCAAAATGTAGAACTCTCAGCTCACTCTCCAGCACCATGTCTGCCGGCATACTGCTATGTCCCCTGCCATGATAGTAGTGGACTGAACCTCTGAAACTGTAAGCCAACCCCAATTAAATGTTTGCCTTTATAAGAGTTGCCATGGTCCTGGTGTCTCTTTACAGCTATAAAACCCAAACTAAGACAATAATGTTTTAGGAGAGAGTCCCCTTAATGTTTGTTAAGTTGGCCTACTGGAGCCTAATCTAATTAGTATGTTATCCTCTACATACGGACACTGACAGTTCTTTACCCCTTTCTCTGCTTCTGAGAGTTACCCCTCGCTTTCAGAGCTGTCCCTGGTCATTCCCATTTCCTCTTTCTTGTTTTTCCCAGAATGCCATCAGTCTGCCTGGTGCCTTGACATCCACTTGCTGCTTATGTCTTATTGGAGCTGTAAGCACCGTGATCTCCTTCAGTGCAGAGATGGGCCTAGGGGGCGGGGGTAGGGGGAGGGATGGGGGTGGGAGTGAGGGGCAGGCTGGTGCTTACGCACAGGCTTCAGGATGCTGTTGGTGACCTGGGCTCTCTTGGGTTTCTGCCTCTCAGTGCTCATCACATGGCCGCAGTCTCATGGCCCTTGATGGCTGCTGACCTTCCAACCATACTCCACATACTCCATACCTGGCAATAGAATGAAGGAGGTCTCCTGGACAAATAAGCTCCGTTAAAGATATCCCAAGTGTCTTGCTGAGTGGCATCGACTGGCTTGCCACTGACTATGCTTGGAGGAGGGTCTGGGAAATGCAGATTTTTTAACTGAACAGATTTTTATCATCCCATGGAAACTGAGTTCTTCTGATGAAAGATTAGGGAAATGCATTCATGGTCAGTAGCAAGAAGTCCTTGCTAGAGATAGGTCAGAAGAAGAGTTGTTCAAAGCTTGAGATACAAGGTCGAGTGAAGAGGTCTGATATAAATGATTACTTCGAATATCTAAGCCAGACTTTTCTGGGGAGCTAGGAATGTTTGAGTACTTCATCTAAGGGGTGCATATAAGTGAGATGAACAGAAAATTTAGGGAAGCACATAGTTTTGTGCCTTACCTCATACGTGCTGTGTTTCGACAATGGATTGATTTGTTTAGATTTTATTTTTACTTTTAATTATGCGTTTATATGTGTGGGTTTGTACATGAGAGTGCAGGTGTCTGCAGAGGCCAGAAAAAGGCATTGGATCCCCTAGGGTTGGAGTTACAGGAGGTTGTGAGCCACCCACATGGTTGCTGGAAACTGAACTCAGGTGTCAACAAGAGCAGTCCGTGCTCGTAACTGCTGAGCCATCTCTGTGGCCCTAAGAAACTTTTTCAAAGCATGTCTGTTCTAAGATTTATATGTCTTCTAGGAATTAATTATAGCACACATACTCATACACATATACAGTTATTTTTTTCTACTTCTTTCTACTTGTTTACTTTGGAGAAAGTTCTAGCATTACAACAATCACTAGCCTTGCTGGACTCCTTCTTTGAGGCTCAAGGTGGACCTCTTCCCTGCCCGACTTTCTCAGAGCTCATGTATTGGACGCGTCCCTCTTCTCTCTTTTCTCAGAACATCTCCAGCCATTTATCAGCACATGACACAGCAGACCCTCTCTCCCCTAATGAGCCCTGTACTTTCCACTTAGATCAATATCTGCTATGTGCTTGCTAAATAATGGGCAGCTTGAAGACCCACCACCCAAGTTTCACTCCCTGTAAAGCTTTATGTGACCAATTCATTACGACAAGCTCTGTGTTCCAGGGCTGGAGTTTGCAGACCCAAGATCCCTATCCTGGTTCCATTTCTGTTGCTGCGACAAAAGTGTCTTCAGGAAGAAGGGTTTGTCTGGATAAAAATTTCAGGATACAGTTTATCATTTTGGGAAATAATTGAGTCAGGAACTTGAAAAAACACAACCACAGTCAAGAGCAGAGAGACTAAACACATGGGCCCTTGGTTGCTTGCTGGCTTATGCTCTGCTGGATTTCTTAGCTATTGTACAGTCTGGTACCCAGCCCATGATTGGTGCCACACACATTCAGGATGGGTTCTCATCCCAATTAATTCACCCTGCCCATAAAACCAACACAACAGAAACAACCACCTGTGGGAACCCTCTTCTCTGGTGTTTCTAAATTGGGTGAAATTGACAATCAAAGCTAACCATGGCAATCTCTGACCACAGTCCAGCCTGACCCAGGACAAAAGCAGAAGCATTGATACAAAGGAGTCAGAAAGAATGGGGCATGCAGGACAGATGGCTCGGTGGTTAAGAACACTGGCTGCTTTTCCATGGGACTTGGGTTCAGTTCCCAGCACCCACATGGTGACTCATAACCGTCTGTAACTCCAGTTCCAGGGGATCTAATGCTCTTTCCTCTCCTCCATGAGCACCAGGCCTATAATTAGTAACCAGGCATACATGCAAACAAAATACCTATACTCAAATTAAAATGAATTTTTATAAAAGAGGAAAGAAACTTTCCAGGAGCCAATCCTGGAAACTTCCAGAAGGAGCTGACACTAAAGTTGATGTTGCAGATGGGTGGGAACTCCATCCTGGCTGAAAGTGGTAAGAGAGGGGAAGGCAGCAGAGAGGCTGGTGGTGTGTGCAGGTAGGAGCCAGGGCCCAGTGGTGGGCTGGACATGAGTAAGGACACAAAGGAGTGGGAAGCCCAAGGCCAGCATGTGGCCCTCCCACAGTGCAGAGTCCATCTGCTCAGGTGAGTGAACTGGTGCCCGAGCAGGCTGGCCTGCGGGGACGCCGACTCCCTGCCCTCCCTCTCCCTTTTCTGCTTCTCACGAAGTGGTCCTGAAATGACACAGAGAGCAGCTGCTTAAGCAATTTTGCCAATTAATGGCTCTCTGAAATTAAACCGCCTACGCAGTCTGGGAGAGCCTTCTCCAGGAGGGATTGCAGCAATTGTCTTCATGCTAATCAGGCTTGACTTGCCTCCACGCACATTAATAAAAACGCGAAGGCGTCGGGAGAGATGCCCTTTTGCGGGGGAATATCGACAATATCGTAATGAGGCTCAGAGAGAAGGATGCCGAAGCATGGTCTTGCATGCTCAAATCTGCTTCCCTCCAGGAGCCAGAGCTGGCTCTGGCTGTGAGCAGCTGGGCTCAGGGTAGGCAGAAAGCAAAGCCAAGGGCAGCCATACTGGGGGAAAGCCATCATTCCTTAGGGGGATGGCCTGGGTTGGCGGGAGGGGAAAACCAAGGAGCAAGCCCCCATACCTACAACACCTACAACGAAGATCCCATATTCATCATACAGCCAGGTAACCAGCACCCTTCTCTGTTCAAGCTGCTAGGAAGCCTAGCCTCAGAATATCCCAAATGCAGCCTCCGCCTACTCTCTCCTGGCTCATTGAGATCAGAAGGATGAATTGGCTTGCCATCCAGCTATGTCAAGCTACATGAAGGTAAGAATTTGCTTCTGATAATTTTCACTTCTCATATCTACTCATAAAACTATGTTGTAGTTTTCCATCGATCAACATCTTAAAAGACAAAGTTCCTATGATGGGAATTCAAGAGAGTCACAGGAGCCAGGTGAACAGGTCTCTGCAATATCAACCTATGGGATGAAGACACCCACCTCTGTAGGAACTCTCTTCCCACACAACCACAAACTTAGTGCTATGGTCTGCTATTTTCTTTAACCCCCATATCCTTCTCCAGGGATGCTGTCTCTATTTGGACCTGTTGGACCCAAGACTTCCAGAGGCGTGTGCCTTGCCTCAGGTTACCTAGAGTCAGTGACTGGACCGGGATCAGAACAGGACCGTGAGAACTCCATCTTCATGCTCACTCTTCTAGCAGCTGAGGAAGGACACACACCTCCCTCTGGCTTCTGGTTGGCTAACGCCTCTGGGTAGGGTAGGAGAGCTCAGTAGAGCAAAGAAAAGATGAAAGAGATGAAGGAGGAGGGGAAGACAAGGAAGAGAGAATGAAAGGACTGCAGCCCCATTTGGCCGCATACTGAATACCTCCTGGGAGTCCAGCCAGATCCCATGGACAGCTCCTGGGTTTTAAGTGGCACTCTGCTGCCACAGGTCTGAAACATAGGAGCCAGTCTGCCTGTTTCCCTCCCTCCCTCCCTCCCTCCTTTCCTTCCTTATTTCTGTCTTGAGACAAAGTCACCTATAGCTCAGGCTGCCCTTGAACTCAAGAATGACCTTAAACTTATGGTCCCTCTATCTATCTCTCTGGTGCTGAGATTAGAGATGTGTCACCATGACTGGTTGATGCAGCGCTAGGGTTGGAACCTGCGACTTCATGCATACTAGACAAGCATGCTACCACCTGAGCTACATCCTCAGCCAGGGCTTTTTATCTAAACAGCCTTTTCTGGGCCTGTTTCTCAGCTGTTTCCCATCATATCCCCACCACCGGCTCTTCAAAAGCTGAGCATTTATACTTTTTATTTCTCTCCGAGAATTCTTAGCAGGATAATTGCTTTAGGAGTTAGGATAACTCAAGGTGTGTGCCTGTACCAAGTCTACTCTAAATATAGACCAGCTGCATCTATTGCTAATCTGTTGTTTCTTTTCTCCCCGTGTGGTTGTGTGTATATAGTCTCTGTTTGAGGGAAGGTGTTTGCTATCTGTTTGTTTTTGCTGGAGTGATTTTAAGCACACACCCACAGTTCTGTCTTACAAGTATGTGCTGGGTTCAGTGGCAATCCCATAGGGTGAGATTTGGGGACATCTGTGAGGACAGAGGGCAGAGCAGGCTGCCTCCTTCCATAGTCATGCTAACTGCCTCCTTCCAAGATTTGCTGGCTCTGAGGCAGCTCCCACCCATTCTTCCTTAATTACCTTTGACTATGAAGGCACCAGGGGATGGATATCACTTCATTTAAACAGCATGACCTGAGGGGCCGGTATTGTTTATCACACTATCTTCCAGTTAGAGAAACTGAGGCAGCCAAGAGTACCTGTGTGAACTCTCTCCTCATTCTTCTCCTACACCCTGGTCCAGCAGCAGTGTCACCTCCTGATTAGGCAGATGCTACTGAAGCTATGGCCTTATCTTCTTTGCCTAACCATCAAGAAGCAGACGGTCCAGCCCACAGGTGTGTGTGTGTGTGTGTGTGTGTGTGTGTGTATCACTGCTCCATCAGGAACTACATCTCCCAAGCAGCCTTGAAACACCATGGACCATGTGACTAGTTCTTGCTGATGGGAATGAGCAGGCTACAATTTTTAAGCCACTGTGCCTTAACTTCACCATCCATCCTCACCTGCCTTGAGTACATAAGATGTCAAAGACTTAGAAGAGAACAGAGCCACCGGATGACCAAGCCTAAACCACCACATAGAGGGACCTTCATGAAGCAGCAAGTAAATTGATTTTGTGCTAAGTCCCCAGTGATTTCGTTTGAGTCCCTTAGGTTTGATTTGCATATAACCTGACTGCACCTGGTCAGAAAGACTCTGCCCTCAGCATGGGAGAATCCATCTTGGATTTTTTTTTTCCCCGAGACAGGGTTTCTCTGTATAGGCCTGACTGTCCTGGAACTCACTTTATAAACCAGACTGGCCTCAAACTCAGAAATCCACTTGCCTCTGTCTCCCGAGTGCTGGGATTAAAGTCGTGCGCCACCACGCCCGGCTCCATCTTGGATTCTAAGCCTTCTCTACTAGGAAGGCCTGAGCCCCAGAGCTTGGCATGGTTTTGCAGAAACGGAAGCTCAGTGGGAACAGCGACAGAGCTGTTGTGTCACTATAGTCCCCTGTCAGGAACTTCTGCTGGACAAGCAGAAGGACATCCATCTTCCCCTGTAGGGGCCATCTCAGCATGAGAAGAGCGAAGGCGGACCACTCCCACAGCACCTTGCACATCCACACTCGCTCCCTCCTTCCTCCGTGTAGAGATCCCTTCCTAGCCCCTGCTATGCATTCCTCTCCATCTTCCCCATGGAGCAGGGAGGGCCATTCTGAGCTGAGCTGGGGTTGATGGAAGAGGAGCCCCAGGGAGACAACCTGGCCAATGCCTGGGACTCTGAGGGCCATTCCAGTTCCAGCAGCCCAGGTGCTGGGAAAACCTAGTCTTTGAGACATAAAGACAGCGAGCGCAGTGTTTTATTAGTGCCGGAGACGTTTATTTCCCGAGTTAACAACAATAATAAACTCGTTTACGGCTGTGAGTTTCATTGCCTCCCCCAGTGGGGCTCCCACCTGCTGCTGCCGTTCAGAGCCTCAGGCCCCAAGCATGCAGAGGCCAGCGTGGCAGCTGGCACAGGTGGGTGGTGCTGCCTCCTGGCAGCTGGGAGGGCTGACAGGGTACCTTAGAGTGCAGTTGCAGCACCATTGATGCCTGCAGAGACAGCAGGGGGACTGGGTATGGCCCCCCACAGTAGGACTTTGGACTAGTGTTATTAGTAAAAGGGGCTAGCTAGCCTCCTACCCTGCTCTTCCAAAGGGTTTCTTACTAACCAGGAATGAATGGATAAATGGCTCTGACTCAGGTGACTTTTTTAGAAGAAACAAACGTTTTACTGAAAAGAATGGTTTGAGAACCTCTTCTGCCTCCCCATTGACTTGACCTGACTCCGCTGCCTCAACCTTCACCCCAGTGATAAGCATAAGGGGCTCTCTCTCTGGCTCAGAAAACAGTCTTTCTTTTTATTTTCTTGGGATAGGCTTGCGTATAGGCCAGGCTAGCCTCAAACTAGCTATGCAATTGAGTAACCAAGAACCCTGAACCTCTGATCCTTCTTCATCCACCCCTGAGCACCAGAATTTACAGGTGTGTTCCACTGTGCCCTGTTTTATGCTGTGCCTGGGATGAGCCCAGGGCTTAATGTCTGGTAGCCAGGCCGTCTACATTCTTCCCCAGCCCTGGCCACTCTTTTTTTCCTTTTTTAGATCTAACTGTGGTAGCCTCCTCATTATGCCTCATGGTACCACATGGCGTGGGTAGGAAAAACTTGGGGCATGCAGCTTTCTGACTCGCATTGGCCTGGGCATTGCGAAACAAAGCAGAAGACCGCATGAAGGAGGTATGGGCGTCCATGTTAGGGACTTACAAAGGCACAACTCGCGTCCTGTTATTTATTTTAAAAACTCAATCAAAATATCTACCCTCCAGGGGCTGCTCACTTCCTTATCACTCTTGGTTGCTCCTTTGCACACCATCCTCTCAGCTCTGCATGTGAGCTTTGCCAGGGATGTATTACTGGGTGGGCGAGGTTGGGGGTGGGGGTGTCCTTCAATTTGCGTGTGCACATGAATCCCCCAGAGGTCATATGAATGGTCATGTGAATGGGATGTGGACCCCATCCCAGAGCTGCTGATTCTGATCCCATGGATTTGGGATGCACTGAAGAGTTTGTGTTTCCGTGGATTCCAAAACTTCTCCTCCATGGACCACATCTTGAGGCCCACTACTCTGAGGTTAGGGCAGAACCTGAGATGAGTCGGAGCTGAGCTCTTTCCAACTTCTCCTGTGACAACAGTGTGGCTGTGTGGACAGTGTGACAGGTACTAGGTAAGGTCCCTCATTTGCCCAGCTCCCCTTTAAGCTCCACATAAGTTGGTGTTTTGAACAGCTCTATTTTCTGGATAAAAAGAATGGAGGCTTAAGTGTAAGAACACTTTCCAAATTCTTCCTCTATAGATGGAGAGACTGAGCTCTAAATGTGTGCGGACTGCCCTCAGAGACAGCTCACCAGTACTGACTCCACGGTCCAGTCAGGGATCATTGGAAAAACAGCCATTGGGTTTGACCATAAAGAGTGAGTCCCTAGCTCCCCAAAGGCCAGAGAAGAAATGGGGAACAGTGAGTGACGCGACCACGGATAAGGGCAGGAAAGTGTCTCCATTCTATTTGCTTCTGAGCTGGATGTGACAGGCCCAGGGTCTGATTCTGACCCACAGAGAAGGGGAATTTTCCAAACTCCCACAGCAGTAAGTGTCCACAAGTCAGAAGCAGCTCAGAAACAGTCCCTCAAGGTTTATGTATTTATTATTCTTACTACTACTATTCTGTATATGAAGGTTTTCACGCAAATACCCAAAGACTATCTTGGTGTTCTTCCTTAGCCTCTGCCCACTTTTTGTTTGTTTTGAGGCAGGGGCTCTCACTGGCCTACAGGTCACAGATTCAACTGGGCTGGCTAACGAGTACCAGGGATCCACCTGCCTCTGCCTCCTCAGTGCTTGGATTACAAGCCTGTCCCACCACATCTCTTGTTGCCCCACCCCCACCCCTCATGGATTCTGGAGATTGAACTCAGGACTTTATGCTTGCAGGGCGAGCACTTTATAGACTGAGCCATCTTCCCCCCACCTATGAATTTGGTTAGCACCTTTCTCCTCCTTCCATTTGCCAAAAAGTACAACCAGTCACTCTGGCTGTTGACTTTGCCCTTATCATTGTTGTGCAAAGAGAACGTGTTTGCTCATGGACACACTCTGGGACACAGCTTCTGAGCAGAGATGGAGTGGACACACCAATCTTCAGAGCTGGCAGGACCTCTGCTGGAGTATGGTTGGTCAGGCTAGGTGGGCTGGATGGGACCATCCACAGGATGGCTCGTGTTCCTAACACTCTTTCCATCCTGTTATCATAAAGGGTGCAGGGATATCCAGTCAGCTCTATAAACTTGGGAGCTTTCTTCTATTCGTTGTAAAGTGGGCACCAGGGATAAGGTCTCTCCTTGCTCTCATGCCATCTGTGGGATAAGCCTGCAGGCCAGTCCAGAGTCTGTCCTACACCACATTGGTGCTACTCTCTGTCACCCCTCTTTACAGTCTCAAATCCTCTGTTAGGCACAGGAGGACGCAGGGTATCTTATGACACAGTCATGGGGCATTCGCTCCAGCCTTCCTGGGTATCCACGGCGATCAGGAGGAATGAAAATGAATGGTTCTGAAAATGTCACCAGTCCTTTGCACACAGTGAAGGTCAGGCAGGATATCACTCACCATTGGAAAATAATTTCCACTTCAGCTGAAGAAAGAAAAAGCTGCACCAGAAGTTGGCAATGGTGAAAAGAGGAGTCTCTTGGGAGCATGGAGATCCCTCTGCTCACTCTCTATGACCTGGGGTAGGTCATGTGAAGTCTGTCTTCGACTGGACAAGGTCCCTCTTAAGGATAGCACAAGGCACATATGGCAGACATCTGGCCTGGGGTGAATGCTTGCACAAAGCCCCTGGAAAGAAGATGTGCATGTCATGTGGTTCTCCCCTATATTTGAGGAGGACTCCAGTTCTCAAAGCAATTTTAAGAGCAGTGAGGGAGGAGAAGAAGGAAGAAGTGTTAGAGACAATACACTAGTGAGCTCTTGGTTCACCCAACCAAGGTGAACAGGACTCAAGTGTCTTTGGGGAGGCAGGCTAGGCTGCCAGAGGCCATGTGAGTGGCATCTGCGTAGGTAATTCTAACCACCACCATTGTCTCTGTTCTGGATCTAATTAGATACCAATTTGTCTTTAACAATTTTGGAATACCCTTCACACCCCAAGCGCTCAAAACAACCTGCCTGGAAATAGCACGTAAATTATGGGGCCCAGGGAAGATGTTTCAGAGCACAGGCCTGGGTTTCTGTGTTAGTGCATCGTTTCAACTATGCCCCTACCCGCTTCCCCAACTACAAATGGCAAGGGAGGAAGACATAATTATTGGGAACACCTGTCTGAAGCCAAGTCCGTGATGCCCCAGCCCCGTGTGACTGTTTTCTGTTGATGTTTGGATTGTTGAGCCTAGCCTTTAATGACTGAGCCATCTCTCCAGCCTGTGACTATTTTGTATATATCTGCAAAACCTGAAATTATATTCCTGATTCCTGAAAGGCCTCTTATTTGACTGAAAACAGCCTTTGAACCCATGCTCTAGAATCTAGTATCTAGAGTCTAGATACTTACTCAGGAAGTCACGATGGGCCTAGGGATGTGCATCTTAGCAAGATTCTCTGGGACTGTTACTGCTGGGAGTAGGAGACCCTTTTCTCTGAAGACTCTACTATCAGGCTGGTGGTGAGGCTCATTGGAGTGCTTGCCTAGCATGCATGAAACTCTGGGTTCAATATCTAACACTGTACAATGGGAATCATCGCACATACTTGTAATCCTAGCGCTTGAGAGGTGGAGAAAGGAGGATCAGAAGTTCAAGGTCAAGACGACCCTGAGCTATATGAGACCCTGTCTCAAAAAACAACATATGCATGCATGCAAGTAAGCATGCATGCACACACATATTTGCATACACATGCATGCACACACCCAACTTTTTGCTTCTGCTGTTCAGGCAGTGATGGGTATATGGACCAAACCAGGCCCATTAAATTACCTCCCCCTTCTTTTAAAATCTCTCAGGATTCACACCTTGGGGGAAAGCAGAGAGTTTCCTTGGCAACAGATGACTAATTTAGAAGTCCCTGTGAACAGGTGGGAGACAGGAAAGGACACAAGAAGCAACACTTCAGCAGGTGCCAAGTTTAAACAACAAGCTCCTGACAGACTAGGGTACACACAATGGGGGCGGGATGAGAGGGGTTGCTCAGACAGAGACAGTCCAGGCCAGGAGCTATGTTCAGTTTGGAAGGAAGGCAGCTAATGAACCCTTAAGAGCAAGCTATTCAAAGCTTGTCTCTGCAGCTAATGGTGGTGAGTGTGTGTGGTGGGGGCACACTATACTTCCTTGTAGGTTTGTGGTCAGATGAAAACATTTGGTAACTGAAGCTGGAAGCTGCCAAGATCTGGGCTTCTAGAAACAGAGAGATCCAGAGAAAGCCTATGCTCAGCAAACCCTCACTCTCAGGTTCAAGACCTCGGCTTTCAGCAAGTTCTCTGTGGGCCACATGCACTCAGCCTCATTGCTGCTCTGGGACTTCTGCTCCAGCCACTGCTATGTGTGTGTGTGTGTGTGTGTGTGTGTGTGTGTGTGTGTGTGTGTGTATGCCAAAGAACAATTTCATTCATCTTCCTCAAGAACACCTTCCATTCTATTTGAGGCCCTCCATTGTCTCTCATTTGCTTGGAGCTCACCATTTAGGCTAGACAGTCTCTAGGGGTCCTCCTTAGGATGCTGTGTTGGTCTCCTCAGCTCTGGGACTACAAACTGATGTAAAGTTACTTCCTTAGGATTATAGCACCATGCCCAGCGTTGTTTCCTGTGGGTGCTAGGGATCAAAGTCAGGCCCTCATGCTCGTAAAGGCAGCAGTTCACCTACTGGTCTATCCCGCATCAGCTCATGGTCTATGCTTGAGAGTGGAGCCTTCTATTGTAGAAATCACCGTCTTCCTGTGTTCGCACTCTGAAGGCATAGTTCAGTCCCTGACTGCCTGGTATCCTTAACTACACCAGCAGAATGTACACTCCTTTCGACATTTCATCTGGTCTTGTGAGTTGACCTCAGTGTCCCTTCAGGGCAGAGGCAGGGGCTCTGAGAGTTTGGAGGATCAGGAGCCTCATGGACTGTGTGCTGCTTCATGCATGGTGACTGCAATAGGCACAGAGATTCCCAGCTTTTCCACACATCACAGCAACTTAGGGATGCCTACCCCTGTCCCAGGTCCACTGAAACCAACTATCTGTGGGGCAATCAAGTCATTTCAATTATCAGCCAGGTTACTGTATGTGTGGTGGTTAAATTTAATTGTCAGTTTATTATGATCTAGAATTAACCTGGGAAGAGTCTTTCAAAGGATTTGTGTGGATCAGGTTGGCCTGTGGGCATGTTAATTGATTTAGAAAGACTAAATCAGCCCACTATGGGTGATACCATTCCCTAGTAAGGATATCCTGTACTACGCGTAGAGAGAAAACTGACCACTGACACAGATGAATGAATTCATTTCCCTTTACTCTTGACTATGGGTGTAACTGGTTGTTGCTTCAAGTTCTTCCTCTGACTTCCCATAACAATGGGTTATAACCTGGAATTATAAGCCAAATAAACTCCCCCTAATTTTGGGGGGAGGTTAGAGTATTTTATCACAGCAGCATAAACAAAACTAGGATGCTGACCTACACGCTAAAGGCTGAGGATCTCTACAATGGGTTGCTCCTCCTTACTAACCATGGAAGGGTCCTTTGGAAACGAAGGCACTCTCTCTTATGCTAACAAATGGTACTATTGATGTTTGATTCTTCTTCTCATCTCTATTCATTAGCAATGGCCTAACTAGGTGCAGCTCAACTATCCGATGTCCAGAGATGATTGATGAGGATGACAAGTACCTATGTAGATGTTTCTTCTGAATGATGCCCTTGACAAACATCAGTAATTAGTATACATACAACTGATTGGGAAGTGTACTCAGTGTTCTAGTACAAGTCTAATTCATCTTGGTCAAGTGGAGTTAGCCTCCTAGTGGAAGCCTAACAGAAGGGCAGGGATAATGGGGTGAAGCCCTGCTCCTAAGGTTAGGTCATGGAGGCTGGCTGCAGTTCCTCTATCTGGCTGTGGGTTCCTGATCTGAGGTGGAGTAGGAGGAAGGGTAATGCTAAGTTTCTTTAACATGAGTTAACTGTTCTGTGCTCGGTTCCCCAACTCCAGTGCCGGGTTCATCACTCCCCTGACCTCCCTTGAACTTTTCTTCTCCTCTGTTATAGTCAAGGGAGCATAGGACTACAGACACTCCTTGACTCATGATGGGACTACACCCCAACCAGAAGATGAAGGCACCACAAGTCAACAGTGGGTTTAACACACTTATCCCAGCAAACAGCACAGCTTAGCCATACAATATGGATTGTGGGCTCTCATGGGTATATGCCCAGTTGGAAGCTGCAGTTCACTGCCTCTGCAGGTATCATCAGAGAGTACTATACAGCATAGCACTAGACTGGGAAAGGGTCAAAAGTTAGTGGATTCTATTGAACATCCATTGCACCATTTGGAGATTAGGAGTTGAACTACCAGAAGTCTGGAGCCTCTATTTCTTAAGCATAGTTATGTGCTAGGCATGTTCTAGGCTACTGCTTTTGGAATCTGGTTTTAAGATTAGCTTAGATCTTGTTGTATTTTATTTTGCATCCATGTGGATGGCGGAGGTTGGTTTCATGCATCTTCTTCAATTGCTGTCTTATACAATTAGGCAGAGTCTCTCACCTGAAACCCAGCTCTCCAGTTTGGCTAGCCTACTCATCCAATTTGCTCCGAGAATCTTCTGTCTCCACTTCATAAGCTCCGGGTTTACAAGGCCACCCAATCAGTGTTTATATGTGAGCTAGCCATCTGAACCCAAACTTGCTGGGCAAGCGCCTTACCCTCCGATCCATTCCTCCAGCATCCCAGCTACATTTTATTAATGAGGAAAACGACCATCTTCACAGTTCAATGACTGGCTGAGGCAGCAGAGATGGTAAATGTCGGAGACTACAGTTCTTCGAGTTTCCAAGCCCTGTTCTTTCATTTGTCAAGGCAGAATTTCTCCTTGTCTGCCTAGTACATAGAATTTAAAGTTAAATAACCTAGAACGATTTAGGGCCCAGAGCAACTATTTTGTTACTCTGTTCTTTTAGTCAGCTTAATGACTCTGGACCTTTTCTTCATCTATAAAGAGGGACGAAAATCAGACCCATCTGCCTAGCCAAGAGGGAGAGCGCTTCTCCCCTGGTGTGGCCTTTACGATGAGGTCTCCTCACGCTATTTGCTGTTCCTCACAGTACTCAGTAGGCTTTAGATCTAGCACAGTAAGCACTAAATCAATCTTTGTGTGCCTTCAAGGTGGCTCAGCAAATGAAGATGCTTGTCGCCAAGCCTGAAGTCCTGAGTTGGATTCCCAGACCACAAATAAAAGGGGAACACAGGCTCCTGACAGTTGTCCTCTAACCTCTATGTGCATGCATGGCAAGTCCCGCCTACCCCGAACGCACACATTAAATAACTACATGTCCTAAATGTCTTCGTAGCTCAGTTCAATGAAATCAAATGAAATGAGTCAACAGGTTAGGGGAAAAAAAAAAAACAGGAACATCTTCCTGAGGCCAAGTTTGATGGAGTGGGTTGTGGCGGTTCCACTCACTTGTAACTGTTTTCTTATTTGCTTTGTTTAGCAAATTCCTTCGCAGTGAGCAGGGGAAGGAGCCTGGGAAGTCAAGGGAAGGGTGTGGGAAGATGCTGGAATCGGAGAAGGAGCTGCGATTGTTGGTTGAACATATTGCTGTCTGTGTGGAAAATGTTCACAGCAGTTACAACTTTGGATGAATATGCATTAGCGGCGGTGCTGCAATTTGCCTGCGCGCGCGCCACGCTCCACTTGGAGACTTGGCAAGATGGGTAATTATCTCCACATTATGTGCCTTGTCTCTTTCTCTTCTTAATTAAGTAACTAATCTGGTGGAGGAGAGCTCTGTTTGTGTTTGTTTGGCAGGTGCAGCCTCGTGACAGTTGTCTGGAGAAGTTTCTTGGAAATTTATGAGACTTAAAAGAAAAAAAAAAAAAAAACCAAACTGCTCAGAGCTGAGCCAACCTGCCGGGGCCTAGGCGTGTGAGAGGCAGGCCTTTCTTGAAGCACAAGGCAATGTGGTAGCTGCCCATCTTACCAGGCTGGGTGGCCCCTGGTTAGGCTTACCAGGGGTGCTAATCTTCTAAATCCTTCTTGGGGTGGTAGGAAATATGTTGTTCCCATATGCAGGTTCTCCTGACTTCCTGTAGGAACAGGAGACAAGAGAGGCCATGCCCACTGGTTCTTTCTACCATGACTCTTCAAGATTCCTGCTCTTGAATAGATTGTGTTTTTTCTTCCCTCAGTCCTACTAAGCAATCTGTGAAGGAATTGATTAAACAGGCTAATGCTGACTTCATAATAAATACTACTCACGTGGCTCATGGGCAAATCTGCTGACAGAAAGGTCTATGGCTGACTGGATTGAATGGCCCCAATGTCCCTGTCCGCTGACCCAAAAGGTGCTGTGTCCTATCTGCAGCAATATAGTCAGTCAGCAGGGTACATGGACCATCGCTTTGATGGCTTCTTCAGGCTTCACAGTGACAAGAGCTGGCTGTCCCAGGAGGGTACAGCATGGTGCAGCTTTGTAGGGGGTCTCTAAATCAATTGCAAAAAAGGCCTGAGAATGAGGCCAATTTGCTAATGGGTGTCACAGATCCTAGAAGAATAACTGAAGGCCCTGTCAAGGGAGGACTCTCAGAGGTCTACTTCTGTGGATCCCAGGTGATGTCATCTGACCAAACCCAGGTTCTTGATGAAGACAGGAGGCTGAAGGCACCAGATCTCAAGCAGCTGCTTTGGCCCAGGAGTCCTTTTCTTATCTTTGAGTCCTGGTTTTGATCTGAAATGACGGGAAGGGCTTGTCCTCTGTCTAAGTATGCCCTTCCCAACATGCACTGGGTCAAGGAAACTGACTGTCCAACTCCTAGTGGTCATGTCAGGGAAATAGAGACACAATTCATCTCCCAAGATGTTTAAATCCATCTCTCTTCAGGCACAATAGCTTGATTCTATCAAGAAATCAAGAGTGGGATTCCTCAAGACCCTCTCCTGAGCATTTTACCTAGACACCACCTTTCCTCTGATGTCCCAAGCCTGAAGGGGACCCAGCAACACTGCTCCAGATTCATCACTTGCAGGCCTACGAGTACCCAAATTAATGTTGCTGAAGCCACTGTGTGCAGATAAAGTACATGGATGGAAAAGGAATGAAAGTGTTCAGTCTCCCCTCTGGCCCCTGAAAGGCATAAGGCCTTGCTGCCATTCCCCTGAACCCCGCAGTCTAGGGATACAGGGACTGGACTCAGTATAGGTGATATTATTGGTTGCCTCTCCACCTCACCTCAGACTCACGATGTAGCTGTGCTGGTAAGTTTTAAATGGCAACTTGCCACAACCTAGAGTTTCCTGGGAAGAAAGTCTCAATTGAGGCATTATCTAGATCAGATCTGCCTGTAGACATGTCTGTGGGAGGTTGTCTTGATTGTTAATTGATCCAATCCACTGTGGGCAGCACGATTCCCTAGGCAGGAACCCTGAACTTTAAGAATAAAGAATGCTAGCTGAAAGCAAGTAAGCAAGCAAGCAGGCAACATGGGTGCATTTGTTTCTCTCTGCTCTTCGTTGAGAAGGTGATGTAATCACCTGCTTGAATTCCTGTCCTGAATTCCCTAATATAATGGACTATAATGAGTTGTAATTATAAGCCAAATAACCCCTCTCCTATCCTGTATTGCCTTTTCTGAGTATTTTATCATAGCAATTTAAATAAAACTAGAGTAGTAACCTAGGATGACCTTGATCTCCTCATCACCTGCCTCTGACTCCTGAGAGCTGGTGTTACAGGTCTACACTACCATGCCCAGTTTACCAGTGCTGGGTATCAAACCCAGACCTTTATGAATGCTGGGTAAGCACTCTACCATTTGACCTACAACTCCAGTACAACTTCAGATAAGTCATAACTCAAAATGGGAATGTAAGTAAATGTCCTTTAAAGTCCTTCACAGCCCACTTGTTCCTCCTGTGGCCACATGTGACAACATGAAGAAACACTTGGCAAAGGACCAGCTGGAAACCATAGTAGTTTTCTTTGCCTGGGATCTCCGGCTTTAAGTTCAAAGGAGGCTTCCCTGGAAGTATTCCCCTATTTCTACCTCCAACTCAAACACCTTTCACAGATCTCCATTGCCTAGAGGAGAGAGGGACCCTCTTCTCTGTGCTATTTGCTTTACATAATTGGGACCCAGCCTAACATTTGGCCTTGGGTTTGGCTGCTGTCTGCCAAAATCCTGCTTGGCTCACATACCACAAACTACCATGCCCACTTTCTTAGTCTCATTTTCCATTTTATCCACTCTGATTGCCAACCCAAGAGTTTTTCTCTGACTGTATTCAGGATGCCATAATAGACCGGTTGCCTATAGTAGCAATTTATGTGTTCCCAGGTCTGAAGTCTAGAAGCCCCATCTCAGGCTGTTCCCTGGGGTGAGTTTAATAAGAATCTTTTCCTGATTCCCAGAGGGCTCTTTTCTTACTGTGCTCATAAGACAGGGTGACATCATCTTACTGATATCTCTGCTTAGACTCTAACCCCTCTTAGGAGGCTCTACCCTCACACATACAACCCAAAATTTCACCTTCAAATACCATTGCATTAAAGTTGCATTTCAATGTATTAGTTAGGAGATGGGACAGAGACGTTTCGTCCCTAGCAACCTTCCATCTCTGAACGTTTAGTAACAGCCTGTCACTCCAAGATGGCTTCCTGGTATTTCTGCATGCATAAGGCTTGCCTTTGGTAGTATTGAGAAACAGTTCAAATTAGACAAGGAGAAAAGAAAATTGGGATGTGTGGTTCCTACTATGAAGTCTAAGGTTAACCCAGGCCCAGTGGGGCCCAGGAAACTTATGACAACCTTGGGACTTGGTCTTTCTTTCCCATCTCTTCTAGAAATCAGCATCTTTCCCCATGCGAGGTTAGGAAGTATGCCTCTGCCCCCCAAACTCCCAGCCTGATTACTGTAGCATGAAGATCCTATGGGGTAGAGCATGGTGGACCAGAGACAAGGTGTCCTGACCTCCTCTACCCTGTCATCTTGGACATTTGTTGCCAGAGTTTGTGGCAGGGAAGAGTCAGAATGAAGCTCCTTTGGCTCCATCAGCCTGGTGGCCCCCGTGGTGGTTAAACTCAATTACCAACTTGATTGACTCTGGCTGTGTCTGCAGGGGCATTTCTAGGAAGGCTCAACAGAGGAAATGAGCCGCTCCCTCAGAGTGGATGACTTGTTGTTTGCCTACTGGCCTTCCCTTTTTGCTAGTAAGTTCACTGTATAGTCTAGCCCATCTTCCAGCCACCCCTGAGATCCTTTACTGCTACCAGAACCCAGCCCCTAGTGCCTCACCAGGCTTCATCATCCAGTTGGTACTGCCCAGGTATCCAGCCAGTCTTCGTTCTCTCTGGAATATGAACAGCCACGGTTGGCCTACCCAGCCCCCATCTCCTAAGCTAGTCTACTAAATCCTCTTTGAATGTATAGTCGTTCTCTCGGCTCTGTCCCTCTGGAGAACCCCACCCCTTTGAATAACTTGTCACCTCCTCAACTGCCAGTCCTGTAGGCCACTCACTGGCACTGCTGTACACCGCTGGCCTTCCTTAGGAGTTCACTTCTCCTCCCAGCAGCAGATGCTAGGAGAACAGCCAGCGAGGCTCACTCCACCATGACCTCTCCCTTTCTTACCTCCTTAAGGGCAAAGGGCCTATGCTCTAGCCATACTCTAGGAGACCTGTTGTGCTTCCAGGTCCTGACAGTTGCTACTGTAGTGGGGGAGATGGCAAAGCATGGTTTGCTAGACTTTGGTTATGAGTCTACAATTTGGGTCTCTAATAACTTAATATTCCCTAATATTTCTTTCTGGATGTCTTTGAAAACAAAGTCTAATCTCTCTCCAGGCATACATTCCCTAGGACTGATGGAGAAGGTCATTCCAAGAAGGCAGAGAGACTGCACACTAAGATTTCAAAGCCTTAGCATACAAGCATGCACTCTTGTTTCCCTGATCAGCTCAACTGTTCTCAGAAGGGTCTCTCAGCACTCACTGCTGTGCCCCCTGGTGAGGTAGAGCTCTGCTCTCAGAGAAAATGTGGATCCCCTTATTTCATAAAGAACCCTACCCTACTAATGTTAACCCATCTCTTTCCCTCTCTCCCTCCATCCCTGTCCCTCTTCTTCCTTCTCCTTCTCTTCCTTGTTTTCTTCTGGAGCCTCATGTGGTCCAGGTTGGCTTCAAATCCTCACCCACAGTGTACTGGGATACAGGCTCGTTGCACTGTGCTGGGAATGGAACCCAGGGCCTTGTGCGTACTGGGATGCTTGGGAAACACTCTCCCAACAGAGCAATAGCCTCAGCCTACCATCATTTCTTTTGCTTTTAAATTTCATTTGATAGATTACGGTTATTTGTTGTAGTGTGTGTGGTGTGTGTGGTGTGTGTGTGTGTGTGGTGTGTGTGTGTGTGTGTGTGTGTGTGTGTGTGTGTGTGTGTGTGTATGTGTGTGCCATACTCTGGAGGTCAGAGAACATCATTTATTTAGCCAGCAGTTACTGGTTACCTGCTAGACACTCAGTACTACGCTGGGAAGGAACACAATGGATTAAAATGAGCAAGCAGGACCCATAATTCAGTCACCCTGTATTGGAAGACTTTCTGTGTATTGAGACACAGAAAAACCTTTCCTCACACCCCCATGAATTTAATTTCTATCTGCCTCTTACCCTGCCCTCCATGTCTTCCCGGGATGCTTACAATGTTCTTCGACTCTCTACTGTTCTGAGTCATTCCCTCTCCTCCACTGCAGTATAGCCTGCAAAGACCTCTGTCATCAGAACGTTTACCATGTCATTGCTTGACCAGATCCATAAATATCGGTGCTCACACTCCTGACTCTGGGATGCCTAATGAGGAGGCCATCCTGGAAACACAGGTCAGTGAGCACCTGATATATTTCTTGGGCTACAGATGAGTGAGAATTCTTAATGGAAGTCACTCCCTTAGTGACCCGGGAAATGTGGAGGGGGCAGAAACTCACTAAATCCTTTCTTCTTTGATTTTTTTATGGGGGAGGGGGTACAGGCAGTCTGCACTTTCTGGTCACTCAAAGACTGATTCTGGCTTTGGGCAACTCGCAGAAGCTGAGTATAAATTGCAGACCCATTGTAGCTAAAATAAGCAAATGAGGCTGCAGTAATTTCAGGACAGCAAATGGGTGATTACAAAGTGGTGTGGAAAGATGTCGTTTTCCAGGACGAAGGAAGGGCAAAGTTTTGCTGGAGGCTTTCCCAGAGACCAGGCCACAGCTGAGTCTTGGGGAAGGTTCATCCCAACTTTCCCCAGTAGGATGGGCTGGGAAGGAACACCCAACTTGGACAAGCAATTTTAAAGATTTTATTCTTAATGATATGTGCATGTGGGGTGGGGCCATGTGTGTGTGAGTACCCATGGGAGCCAGAAGAGAGCATTGGGTCCTCTGGAGTTGGAGTTACAGGTTATTGGGAGCCAGCTGATATGGGTTCTGGGTCCTCTACAGGAACAGTACACAGTCTTAGCTTTTGAGCCATTTCCTCAACCGGAGAGGCAATGATAACGTGTGTGTGTGTGTGTGTGTGTGTGTGTGTGTGTGTGTGTGTGTGTGTAGATGTTCTACCATGTGAGCACATGTGGAGACCAGAGGTTGACATCGGGTTGTCTTCCTCAGTTATGTCTCCGTCTTGCTTTTGAGACAGGGTCTCATACTGAAGCAGGCACTCAGCATTCTGCTAGACTGGCCGACCAGAGAATCCCCGGGACCTACTGTCTCTGTCCCCCAGTGCTGGAGGTATAGGGATGTGACAGCAGGCTCTGTTTTTCACAGGAGTGCTGGGTATCCAAATTCAAGTCCCCACATCTGTGCCATGAACATTATCAGATGATCCATCTTAGCGGGCCTGACACTAGCTAACATTAGGCCCGAATCTTCCACCATTTACTTGCGTGATCTCGGGAATGGTTCTTCCATCTCGGGATTCCATTTCTTCTTTGGTAAAATAAGGTTTCATTTTTATTTTCTGGTTTCCCAAATTCCTTCCATCTTCCCGAGAATCTGGTTCTATGATCCAGCTGTGAGTGCCTCCCCTTGGCACTTTTGTGAATCTTAAAATTGGCTTGTTGTCAGGGAAACCACTCAGCATGCCCATGCTCACCTTAGCCTGCAGACAAAAGAGCCATCAGGTTGCTCAGGTGCCAGAGGTGGACAAGATGGGGACCTACTGAGCCCTACCTGGTAAGCCTCCATCAGTTAAAGGCAGCTTCTAGAGATCCGACTGGCTCAGTCACGCCCTGAGAGGTGGGGTAGTTGCTCCACTCCATGTGAGGCCAATGTGGACAGGAGGTTGTGGCTAAATCTCTGCCCCAAGGAGCTGTGTGCTCTCAGATGGCCTTTCCCAGACTCTGCATCTAGCCTATCTCTTGGCCCCTTCATTCTCTTCTGAGGGGTGGTGTCTCACATGGGGAAGCAAACCCCAGCAGCAGAGTTCTCAACACCTGTGATCTTTGTCTCCCCAATACACATTATTGTATCGGTACAGTACAAGTCCAACAACACAACAATACAAACAATACAAACACAAGTAAGGCTTGTGGTGGGGCTAGTTCTCTGAGCAGGGACAGGGGCATCCTGGGTCCTTAGCCTGGTGCCAGCAACTGAACACAATAGAGCCTTCAGGTCTAGGGATTTATTTTCTAAGGCATTCCTACTCTCCCCCTGTTCCTCCCTCCCTCCTTCCTTCCCTCCCTCCCTCCTTTCCTATTTATTTTCTCCTGGTGGGCATGAAGCTAAGCACCTCCTCTGGCCCTCTGGCCCCAAGCTAATCAGTTTAGACACTCCAACCTGTGCTTCTCTAGGCTGCCCATGTTGAGAAGTTGCTGGGATCTTAGGATTATAGATTACAGGTTGAACCCAGAGCTTCTGAACTTGGACGTCCAGATTAGACTCCTGTGTGTGTGTGCGCGCGCGCACAAATATATGTGTGTGCACAAATATTTATATGTGTATGATGTATGGAAGTTGATGTTTAATGTATTCTTTTATCTCTCCATCTAAAGTCTTTGAGGCAGGGTCTTTCGATGATTTGTCCACACTGGCTGGACAAACCCCAGGGAGACTCTCATCTCTGCACCCAGCACTGGGACGATAGGCATGTGCTGTGATATTTTTTATAGGGCATCGGGAATCTGAACTCAGGTCCTCATATGTTCATGGAAAACACTTAAACAATGGAACCGTCTCCCTAACCACTAGACCTCTGTATTAAAAAGAATATAAAGCTATTAAAAGTAATATAAAAATATTTAATTATTTGTGGGGGGGGGAAGGGGGTGTTGCACACAATTGTAAGATGACTACAGAGTCCAGAAGGAAGCATCAGGAGTCTTAGTTATAGGCAGTTTCAAGATGCCTGACGTGAATGATGGGAACCGAACTTGGGTCTTCTGGAAGAGCAGTACAGGCTCTTTTCTACAGAGCCATCTCTCCAGCAATGATATTTCTGTGCTTTTAGTAAGTTTTCATCTTCTTCATGCATCACACTCAGGCCAGTGTGCACGAGCACACACACACACACACACACACACACACACACACACACACACTCCTACCATGTACAAGTTCTATATAAACATGGCTACCTGGCATGGTCTCTATCAGTGACTATACTGGGTGGCCACTATTCCAACAGAGCTGCCCTTGGTGTTCCCACTTAGACTCAGTATTTGGCCTCAGAGACTATGTCTCTAAGTAGATAGAGGTTTGGGGGTGTTTGGGGTGAGCTGGCTTCTGTGATTTGTACATAGAGAGGCATCTGGATTGCAGAGATGGCATGAAATAGGGGCTGAGAGAGAAGCAGGAGGGAGGACGATGGAGAGAGTGAATCCTGAGGGCTGTGGACCACCACAACCCAGCTTCTCTGAAGCAGCGGCAGCTTGTGGGTTCCGAGAGGTGTCCAGTAGAGTTTTCAATAACAAAGAGGAAATAACTCACATTATGTGTGCGTACATGTGGATGCTTGCATGCTCTTGCGTGTGTGTGTGTGTGTGTGTGTGTGTGTGTGTGTGTGCGCGCACATGAATGTAATGGTGCATGTGTATGTGAGTAGAGAGTCCAGAGGACAACTTCTGGTATCATTCCTCAAGAGCCATCCACCTTTAGTTTAGACATAGGTTCTCTCCTTGCTATGTATTGTTAATAAGGCTACCCTGGCTGGTAGTGAGCCCCAGGGAAATACCAGTTTCTGACTCCCCAGTATGGGGTTACAAACATGTTCCGGGGGTCTTGTTGTTGGTTATTGTTGGTGTTTTTGACTGAGTGTCACTATGTAGCCCTGGCTGGCCTAGAACTCATTATGCAGCCAAGGCTGACCCCAAAGTCACAGAAATGCATCTGCCTCTTCCATGCTGAGATGAAAGGCCTGTGCCACTAAACCTGGCAGCTGAGGCTCATTCTTATTCTTATGCACAGGCGCTGGGGATCAAACTTCCATTCTCATGGTTGCAAGACCAGCACTTTACTGACTGAGACCCCCTGCCTTCCAACTCATGACTCACACCTTCTGCTGAGAAAATCTCATTTCTCTTGCTTGCCCCATCTACACACATGGCCCATATGCCCAGCCAGAGCAGGTGGCAGCTCCACTTGCCAAGGAGAAGCCATTGGCCCCATCGGACACTTGACAGCAGCTCCCCTGACTGGCCCTTCTTCCAAGTGCCTCCACCACTGTTTCCCCCAACCCCACCCCCAAAAGTATTCTTTACATAGTTTCACCTTAAAGGAAAAGACACTTTCGTCTCTTTACCCACTGAATCTCTGTGGCTTGGACATGCAATTCAGTCCCTCTCAGACATTCCTTGAGAAAAACCATGAAGCCGCAGTCCTGGGGCAGGGCCAGAGGATCTGCATCTTTAATGGGCCTCTGTGACTTGCTGGATGCTGCTGGCTCAAAGGACCACACTTACGAACAGCAAAGATGTAGTTTTCCCATGCAAGGAATTAGCGAGCGAGTTGTCAGTGGAAACTCCATAGTCAGGCAGCATCTATCCAAAGCAGGAAAAAAAAGAAAACTCACAAAAACAAAACCTAAAGCAACTCACTCATTTTAATTAATGAAAAATACATGAATAGGCCATCCTTGTTAAGAAACCCCAAGTTATTCTCTCTCAGAGTACTGGGAGAATAGCCCTGCTCTCAGGGAAAAGGCGGGGTTAAGCCCACATTTTAATTAGCGTATCAATGGCTGATGATTAAACAGGGCTTTCTAAAGGACTGGACATCTGAACAGTTTTTCTCTTCCTCTCAAATTCTTAAGCATCGAGCTACCTCTGGCTTCTTCCGGCCTGCTGGTACTAATTATTTGCGCACAGCCTATTTTCAAAAGCAGACAGAGCCCTCCCTCCCTGCTCCGTTCACAGATCCCTCAGCAATGCAGGCCTGTCGCTGGTGCCAATCTCCTCACCAAAGGCGTTGCTTTTGTTTTATTTTTCTCTTTCAAGAAACTGACATCTTAGCGCCTCATATCCATCTTAGTTTAAACAAATGTTTTGATTACATCCAAGCGCGAGCCCAACAAAAGCTGTTGGGACCGGGCTGACGCATTTCCCTATTAGTTTTAGACAATTTGTTCTAATATTGTTGGGAATCGTTCGTTTATACATCCATACAGATTTGATTACTTTACTTGTTTCATTAATCTTTATTTGTTTAATCATCTGTTTAATCTGTTTAATCGCCGGTTTAAGTGGAAAGCTTACATGAAGATGTTTTACGTTGGCTCATCCAGGCATCCTGACGTGGAGCCCAGCGTTCCTTTTTGACTATTTATCACGTTCTTTTATAGGGCTTCATGAGCCACTTGAAAGCCTGTAGGATGCTTCGGGGAATTCAATAATTTAGTAGTTCTTCACCACTGAACATGATGTATTTTTAAAAATGTTATTTAAATAAGCAATATTTGTGGAATAATTTGACTTCCATTCTGGGCTCGCGGTTTCTTCTCTCCCAACCAAATGCAATATTTAAGTTGGCATGGAGACTAGTCTTTAAGAAACTGGGAAGGGAGGTCTGGGAGAACGGGGCTGTTCGCAAGGATGAGAAGCTCTTGTCTGTTCCAAGTGCAAGTTGGGTTTTGTGTGAATACTGAGGCCGTGCCCGAACTCTGACACTGCCTTGTCACAGTGTTGAGAGTGTGATGTCCTGCCATCTCCCTCCATGTTGTAAATGTGTGTCATGTTCAACCACCAGTCAGATGTAGGGCCCTAAGTCCAGCCAAGACCCCTTGGGAGCCATTTGTGAACTTGCATAGACAGCTGCCTTTGTACCCTGTATCTTAGGAACAGGTCAACCCATGTCTTTGGCAAGTCTTTTGTGAGCGGTTCCAACTGTGTTCAGAGGTGGGAGGTAACGGCGCTGTCTATGTAAGCTACGTGTTTCAATGTGGGGACAGCAGGCATGACTTCAGGGAGCCAGAGGGAACATCCTGGATTGAGTTGGAACACTTTCAGGGATGCATTGATGTTGCAAAGATGCATTAGAGGCAGAGCTCATCTCCTCTGCAAATGGAGAGTCCACCTGCCTCCATGCCAACCTCTGGAGTCCTCAGCATCTTCCACAGCCTCTGATTACGTGCCACTTTTGTCTCTAACCCCCAAAGTGACAACTATATAGCCTAATGTGGAACGGGCCTGAGAATCACTGGCAACGAATCCCCTACCTCAACCCATACCTTTCTGAACTTTTTAGTCCCTTTTCAAAAGAGCTGATGTGAGAATATAAGCAACCATGCTCTGTCTTGACCTTACAATGCTAACATTCATGACCTTGCTGGGTTAGATGTCCCTCAAGCCTGTCTAGGCTGCCAATCTGCACGTTTATACTGTCATCTTCTTGATTCCTACCAGGGCCTTTCACCTTTCAGACATGATCACGTGGGGAGCGTGTCTCTCCAACACACCTGAATGCATCTGAGTTAGCACCTCCTCTCTGGCTGGCCGTGTGACCTTGGGTAAGTCGTTCAACATTGTGGGTTCTGTTTCACACCCAACAGGTAGGAATGGCAAGAGCCCTTGTTTCACTGCTCATGGTAAATAAGACATGACAAGAAGGTGCCCAGGCATGCTCAGCCTGGTGCTTGGTTTACCTAGGCACTGGGACTGGCTGTTACAGAGGCCCACTGTGGGCTTCTGCACAGTTGTCCTCTGAAGGGGTGGGAAGCTTCAGAGGGAGATACTGTGCTGGAAGAGGCACTTGTTAACTTCCGCTGTGTTCTTCTGTCTGTCGCAGTGTTATCTGAAAAGACCGAGTTGTTTCCTGTTACTAACATGTTCTAGTCCTGATGTCCCGTTCTTGGTCATTTTCCCAGGCTCCCCACCTGGCCCTGGTGTGCCTCGTGCCTGAGACTTTCTTCATTTGATCCCTAGCAATCAAGCCCCCAGGTGGTCCCTGCCCCATACTTCTCTGGAGGGACAGCTTCTAATCCGGTCTTGTATAGTATTGACGGGGATGGATTTATTAAATGTCTTCCTCCCGAGCATCTAGATTTCTATGTCCATAAATTATTAGGTCTTGAAACCTTACTCCCGCCTCTGTCTGTACATCTCTGTGACATTCCCACAATCCTTCTTCCTTAGTATTCCCAGGAGTATGGTCTGAAGTAGTGAGAAGAGTCGCCTAGAAGCAGCAGTCAGCCAGTGCAGCTCAAGACATAGGCCCTAGCTGGGGATCTTCTGTCTGTATTGGGCTAAGGCCATCACTCCAATTGTGGTCTGGGCGCTCTCAGCCTTTCAACTGAGGGAGGATGTATATGGAAAGCATTTACCTTTTCCCTTTCCTTTGGGGCTCAGGACTTGGGGCCTGGTGGTAGCAAGCTAGCCACACAACTCAGCTCATCAAATGCTGTTGCTCAGTGGTTAGCACTGTGAGCTGCTGTGGTCAGTTAGTCAGTTACACCTTGTATCCATGGAGAAAACAAGAGAATGGACAGACACGCAGAAATTTCTGCTCACTGCCATGGGAAAGTCACTCTGTTTAAGCAAAGATGCCCTTGGATTGAGTGCTGTTCTCCCAGATTCTAGATTTGGCAATAGAATTTGGAATAGGGACAAAGAAGATTCTGGAATTGTATTTAAGGAGGAAAGAAGAGAAGCCTGTGGCTAATATCCAGAGATCTTAGTGGCTAGAGGCCTCACAGGGGGTCTTTAGAAATGCAGGACAAGGGAGAATGTCAGAGCAAACAGGAAAGCCTGGCCACACAGGCCCCAGGTCATCCTGGTGTGACCCTCTCTAGCCATGTCGTGCTCGGCAGATGCCCAGGAGACGTGGCCTGGTTAGGAAGCTCTATTTCCCATAATTAAGACCTTCAGCTTCCACAGCCACAAGGGTAGGGCTGTTGTCTCTATCATCCTTGCATCTCGTTCTCTCTTCCCACTTCCTCATTTGATGGTTGTGCCCTCACAGGGTGGATCCGAAAGGTGAGATTACTCAGAATCTGAGGTTGGCAATAGAAAGTGATGTGAGGTGTTCTGGTAACTCTGCTATTGATGCTGGGGCACTCACCACGGGCCAGACTCTGCGTCTGGCACTAGGGCTGCAGCGGCAGGTAGGCCTCTGGGCTCACTTCACAGGAGGCTGTGAGAATGAACCAGGAGACCCCCGTGGAAACAGTGCCCCCATAGAGACTGAGCAGGCTGCTGAACTAAAGTGGAGCACGGAGCGCTCTGCCTGCCAAACTAAGAACCATGCTCTCGTGAGCAGAGATGACTCAGAGAATGGCTCGGAACAAAGGAGTGGGATGAGCTGATTTTGTTTTTGAAACTTTTAATTCCAAAACTAAATCACACTCATAAAAAGATAAGATAGCGTGAAGAAAGCATGAGATTAAAGTTCTTGTGGTGTCCCCCCACTTTGCGGCACCAGTTCCTTCCCAGGGAAGTCCTCAGTGGATGCATCTGTGTACTTTCTTGATTTATTTATTGACTGCATTTAAGAACATATGTGCTTTTTTCACAGAAATAATATTAAGATGCACACAAGTTAGCTTATTAATAGCTGGCTCTCATTTCATGTGGGTACATATAAATTAATCTTATTAATAACTGGCTCTCATCTCGTGTGGGTGCATGTAAGTGAATCTTGCTTGCTGATGGGGATTTATTTTGTGGTCACTTTTTAAAAAATGGCCACCAGGTGCTGGAAGAGGTGGCTCTGCAGTTAAGAGAGCTGAGTGCTCTTCCAGGATCCCAGATTCTATCCCCAGCTGCTCATACCCATCTCTAGTCTCAGTTCCAAAGGATTTGATGCCCTCTTCTGGCCTCAGACACTAGGTACCTACACAGTGCACAGACACACATTTGGGCAAAACACCCATGCCCATCATACACATAAACATTTGATTTTGTAATGGTCACTAACTGTGATGTTGCCTTTCTGAACTTTGAGCTGAAAATTGAGTGTCTGAATAGTAAATTTTGTTTCAACTATATATTTTTTTTTTTGGTTTGGTTTGGTTTGGTTTGGTTTTTCGAGACAGGGTTTCTCTGTGTAGCTCTGGCTGTCCTGGAACTCACTTTGTAGACCAGGCTGGCCTTGAACTCAGAAATCCGTCTGCCTCTGCCTCCCGAGTGCTGGGATTAAAGGCATGCGCCACCACTGCCCAGCTTGACTATACTTTTTTTTTTAGATTTATTTTATGTCTCTCTCTCTCTCTCTCTCTCTCTCTCTCTCTCTCTCTCACACACACACACACACACAAACACACACACACACACACACACACACACACACACACACACACACACACACCTCTTCTGGGTGAAAGTCAAAAGACAACTCCCAAGAATTGCTACTCAGTTTCTATCCTGTGGGTCAGATAGACAGTCCTCAGGCTTTGTGGGAAGCCCCTTTGGCCATGACATCAGCCCTTTATTGTTAACCAAATTATTGAAGTATTGAAGTGTACTTTCCATTCGTAAAATTCACACATTTCAAATGTTGTTGACTCCTGACTGTGTACATATCACCACTGTTAAATACACACACACACACACACACACACACACACACACACACACACAAAACAAACTACTGTTACTATAACCACCCACAGCAGAGCATTTCTCTCCCTGAAAAATTTCCTTGTGACCCTTTGCTGTTAATCCCACTCTACTTCCAAACCCGGAAAGCCACCAACTCAGACTGTGACAACTGATCTTCATCGTCAGCTTGACATGGCTTAGCTCGACTCTGGAAGCAGGCTCTGGGCATGTCTTTGAGGGAGTTTCTGGATTAAGTTAATTGAGGCGGCAAGGGCACACATTATGCCACCATGCCCCCGGCTGGGGTCCAGCCTGAAGGAGAAGGGAGACAGCAAGCTGGGCAGCAGCCCTCGTCTCTCTCTGTGCCCAGCTGCCTCACATGCCTGCCGCCATGTCTACCCTCCATGGTGAACCGTGTGTACCCTCAAACTGTGATCCAGAGTCAACCCTTCCTGCTTCTCCCAGACATTTTATCAGCACAAAGAGAAACAGTGACTGATACCATATGACAGAATTTGGTCTGTCTAAACTTCAACGTATAAAAACCAATAAAGTATGTGTTTTCTCATAAATGAATTTTGCCCAGCATGATCTTTTGAGAGTCATCAGTCGCAGTTTCATTTACTAGGAGTTTAGTCTTTTTTATTCCTGAACATTCTATGGCATAGATTTATTCACAATTTTCTATTGACTCAACTTTAAGAAGAAATGGGCTTGTTTCCAGTTGGAGCCTATTGCAAATAGAGCTGTTAGGAACATACTTGTAAGAGGTCTTGTGTGTGTGTGTGTGTGTGTGTGTGTGTGTGTGTGTGTGTGTGTGTGAACATAGAGTATCATTTCTCAAATGCTGGGCAGCAGAATGGCTGGCTCATGGGACAGGTGTACTTTTGGGTTTATAAGGAGCTGTCAACATGTTTTCCTTTCATGCCTATGTGGTACATATTATACTGTGTATCCTTGCATAGGAGAGTTTCATTTGCTCCAGACAGTTGTCAACACTTGGCATTGTCGGCTTTGCTAGTTTTAGCCACACTGGGGAAAGAGAGTTTACTATGATTTTAATCTGAGTGCTCCCATGACTAATGAATGTGAGCATGTGGTTTTCCTGTGTTTATTAAGTTCTCATATATTTTCTTTACTGCAGGCTTTGTTCAAATTTTAGTTCTTTTTATCCTGTTCTTTATGTGTAGTGTATGTGTGAGTAGTGTGTTTGTGTGTGTGTGTGAGAGAGAGAGAGACAGAGACAGAGACAGAGATAGACAGAGAGATGGAGAGAGAGACAGAAAGATATATATATATATATATATATATATATATATATAGAGAGAGAGAGAGAGAGAGAGAGAGAGAGAGATCAGAGGTCAACTTATAGGAGTCCGTTCTTTCCTCCTACCATCTGGGTCCCAGGGATTGAACTGAGGTTGTCGGTTTGGTTCAAGTGCCTTTACCTGCTGAGCCACCTCGAAGGCCCTGCAATGATTGTTAACTTAAAGACCTTTACCTGGGTCTAGTGGTCTGAATGGGAATGTCCCCACAGGCTCACGCATTTGAATGCTGACCCTATTTAGGTTGGTGGCTAGTTGTGGAGGCTTAAGGGGTCTGTCTGCTGGAGAAGGCATGTCACTGCCGGAGGCTTTAGGAGCTTAAACCCCTGTCTTACTCCCAATTTGCTCATACAGGTTCCAGTACAGGTTCCAGTATGAGCAGTCAACATCCAGTTCCTGCCACCATGCTACTTACTGCCACCCTCCCTCAGCATAACAGAGCCATGAGCCAAATAAACGCTTCCTTCTAGAAGCTACCTTGGTCATGGTGTTTTGTCACAGTGATAGAAAGGTAGCTAAGTCCGGGGCCGTGTCCAATCTTGTAGTTAGCAGTCTTATAGTGCTTCTCTGGGTTACTCCAGGCCTGTCCCAGGTCCATGCTGCCTGCCTGGTGCATAGATATAGAGATTATGATCTCCTGGTCTAGGAGTTGGAAGATGGTAGCCAACATATTACCCTCTCATCTTTATTATTTATCTTGTATCTTCATTTTCTTCATACATACTTATGTACTTGTACCCTAAGGTAAAAAAAAGGGAGGTGAAGGTGGCTACCTATACTGTATACAGTACAGCCTTATTGGGAGAAGCAGCCAGTTTGGCTCTGAGTTTCCCTGTCAGTTTTATAACCCACACTGTCAATAAGTCTAAAATTAAATGACTTTCTCAGGAGAAGCAAGGCCTTTTCTTAAAAAACCAACTTACAGGATGAAAACCGCCTTTGTCTGCTGCCTTTAGATTTGGGAGCTTGGAGTTCTCAAATGATCCCAGTAGCAGCTATACAAATAACACTCAATGCAAAATGCATGTGGAGCAAGCCTGGTGTCCACGTGAGCTGAGAAGAGAAGAGTCTGAGTTTAGCACATAGTTATCTTTCCAGATTGTACGCAGTGTTGCTATTTTCTAAAGGAAAAAAAAACTCAAGTATTTCATTGATTTATGGAATTACACTGAAATCTGTGCCCACATGTAAATAAACAGAATCATGAATATTTTAAAATAATCCATTCTACCTTTTGTTGAAAGGGTAAGTTTCACCTAGCCCAGGCTAGCCTTAAACTTCCTATGTAGCCCAGGATGACCCTGAACATCCTTCACCTCCCGAAAGCTGAGAATGCAGATGTGTTTTACAGGTATGCTGATTTGGATAGGACCCAGGGCTTCAAGCAACAGCTCTCCCAGCTGAGCCACACCCCCAGCACCGCCCCCTTTCATTGCTGGCTGGATGTATGAAGGGGAGGGGGACACTATGGTTTCAGTACAGTCAGACCTGAACATTTCACAGCATTCAAAGCACTTGAACATCTCTGGCTAAAAGTATGTCCATGTCTCAGCCCAGACCAGTGAGATCTGAATCTCTGGGGTGGAGCCTTGAGGATTATTTTTGTGTGAAAGATTTTCTGGCCTTGTGCTATGGACAAATGCAGACACACACACACACACACACACACACACACACACACACACACACACACGGGCAGTGAAAAGGGAGAGGAACAGCAGAACCTCAAAGGAAGTTGGGCCAGGGAGATGGTGCAGCCGGTCCAGTGCCTGCTGCATACGCATAAGGACTCACTTCCATCCCCAGCACCCACGTAACGGGCAGGCATGGCTGCACATGCTTGTAAGCCCAGTCCTGGGGACAGGAGCAGTCCTGGAACTTGCTGGTCAGACCATTTTTGCCTATTAGTAAAGCCAAGATACCCTGTCTCAATCAGGTCGGCCATACGTCCTACAGGAAATGTCTAATGGTATCCTCTGGCTTTCTGGCATTCCTGCTTGTATTCATAGGTGCACCTTCACAGACAGACAGACAGACAGACAGACAGACAGACAGACAGACAGTCAGACAGACAGTCAGACAGACACAGAGACAGAAGTAGAGAGACAGAGGGAGACAGAAGGAGGAAAGAAGGGAAGGAGGGAGAGAGGAGGGGGTAGACAGAAGAAGCACAGCAGTTCTGTGAGGACAAGGCCATCAACTGAACAAAGACTTTGTCTCTGCAACCTCTTTCTCTAGGACCCACCCACCTGGCAGGCCTGGAGACCCTGACAGCTTTCTTTCTTCACCTGCGCCTGGCAGCAGTGACACAGGTAGCTTGAGATGGAATTGGTCCACAGCCACCCACTAGATTTCTGGGAAGAGGAAGAGATGGCAACATGGGCGATCCCAGAAGAGTCTGGACGTGTCCTGGAGTCCTGGTTCAAAGTTCCGGCACCTTCCCAGCCAGGTGAGCTCATTCGAACACCTCTGTCTGCTTCTCCAGGTTGCCACACAGCGCATGTCCCAGGAAGGTTAAGGGACAACCTGCCTCAAGGAGGGCTTTCCCCAGAACTGAGAGACAGGGCCAGGACGTATCTGCCAAAGCCAGGGAGACAGCCTGTGACAAGCAGCTAGACACATGGGTCCCTTGGTCTGTCCCTCCCAGCCCAGCTTGGCTGCCCAAGAAACAGTAGGAGGGTGGATTTCACTCGCTGAGATCCGATAGAAACCACAGCAGCCCCTCTGTCGGCTCCACTAATCATCAGCCTCAATCTCTGGTGCGATATTTTATGAATTAATAAAAATGATCACGGGCAGTCCAGGGGGACCCAGGGAAGAATCGCATGCAGTAGAATTTTAATGAGCACTGTGGGGAATTTCAACCTTCCCTTGCTTTTTATTATTATTATTTTTTTCTAAAAAAAAAATTCTTTCCTTCTCCCTCCTTGCTGGCCCACCCCTTTTGAAAAAAAAAATCATAGACCGAGCGACTCTAAATGACTGTTACATGAACGATAAGTCTTTCCCTCTCTGTGTTGTTTGGCCCACCACACAGCCCTCCTGCCCCACGCACCCTCCTGACAGGCACACCTGCTCTCTGCCCTAATTGAGCAGATCATCAGCCGATTTGTCATGCTTAGCCCAGACCCCTAACTGCCACCCCTCCCCCAGGCTGCCAGCCCTAGTCTGCCTGGAACACTCGGCAGATGTAGAGCCTGTGTGTGTGTGTGTGTGTGTGTGTGTGGTTGCGCCTGTGTGTTATGACAGATCTTGTACTCATTATTGAATAATTCATTGTTGCGTTAATGTCTTCAGATAACATCTCTCACTTCCTTAGTCCTCTCTCTCATCTGGCTCGCTGGGGAAAACTTGATTATGCCCGCCGCCCTGACGACAGAGTACACAGATAAAAGATAATTGCTTGGCTTGACTCCTCCATTGATATGAAAATAAGATTTAAATTATTCACTCCAGTTTAAAGGTTAGTTGAAGGTTATTACAGGGGATGAAGGGGGGGAAATCACTCTTCGTGCGTTGGGGGCTGAGGTAAGACAGGTTTGAAAGGGCCTAATGCACTTCGTGGGCAGAAGCGCCGGCTTGCGAATACACCCGGAGCCCCGCTAGAGATTTCAATCTAGGAGAAGTCAATTATTTATAAGCAAATTATGGCTGGCTTCTCGTATACATAAAACACTCTGCGTCATAAATAAGGACAGGGTGGTGTCTGCTCCCTTTCCAGCACCCAGTTTTTCTTGATCTCAAAACCTGGGCGGAGTTACAATGGAAATTTAATGAGGTGCTTCCATTAGGAAGGTTGGGTAGCTGCTTGGTGGGTGCTCCTTTTAGTCAATGACAATTCTGTTAAAAAAATAAAAACGATAATTTGGCTTTAGACAGGTCTCTAGCTAGGGATCTAACTCTTGCGAGGGGCACGGGAAGTAGACCCTTGCGGGCACTGCCGAGCTTGCCTCCTGCTCTGGTCCATCCCACAGAGTAGTCAGTGTTTCTGGAGGGTTTGGGAGCTGCGCATAGAATATGATCCCGGGGCTGCTCCTTCCCATGGAGCAACGTCTCAGGCCTGAGGATCAATAATTGATAGCCTTTCGTGTTTCTGGAAGTTGGGCGCTGTTTCAGACTGTATCCAGTGCCTTTCACACCATGCATTAGTCATGGACAGCCATTTTAATCAGAATAAAGACCCTTGGAGCTAGTGTGCCGAGCTCCCAGCCGCCAGCCTGAAAGCAGCTCGGGGATGTGCTGGGACCCCCTCCCCCAGGAAAGCACTTCTAGGTTTCAATACGCCTAGACCCTCCTCTTGGTCCCTGTTCACAGATTTGTGTCCCCCTCGTATCTGCAAACAGGGCATCTTCTATCCCCACAGGAGGCACTGAAGATACACAGCAGAACTAGTAGGGGCAGGAGCAGGGACAAGAAGGGCCTTGGTATGGAAGTCTGGAGGCTGCTTAATAGTGATGGAGCTGGGGCCAGGAAGCTGTCTTTTGGGGAGGGATGTGCCCAGGTATGCTGCCCTCTGTGGCTTCCCCATCATCTTGAGGTCTTCCAGAAGGTTGTAGTCCCTACTGGATCTCAACCCTGGGCTCTCTATGGATATCCTGTTGGAAGGGACCCCAGCCTCAACCAGCTTGTGGAGGAAGAGGCCAAACAGCCTGAGTTTTCCCTAACTAAACTGTAAACTGTAAACAGGCAGGATCTGAGCTGGCTGGCCAAGGGCAACAGAGGAGGGGAGGGCAATAGGGGGAGGAGGTCCGTGAGAAGTGAAAGTGAACCCCCAAAATGATAATGCTGGTGACAGTGTCCTACACAGGACTCTGACCAGGTAAACACAATTGCTATTGGGTAATGGAGCCCAAAGTCAACATTCATTGGGCATCTCTTAAGGTGGACTTCTGTTTACCAAGAAAAGCATTACTTCCCTTATATGCCCCAATGGTCAATTGCATCCTGCCAGGGTATCTAGTTCCCGGTTAATGTAAACAATCTGCATCAGCCAAGATCCCTCACCTTGCTACCATGGAAAATCTCCTTGCCTTTGCTCCAAGCGTCTGTTCTCTATTCTCAAGGCAGGCTAGGTAATTTGTTCCTCCACTGAACTGCTTTTTCTATCCAAAGAATGGTTCAGTTCAATGGTCTCACTGTGCCCTCTCTTAAAAGTGGGCATTGCTGGGGAGCATAGATTTGTTGGGCTCTGGGGTCAGGTGTAAGCTACTATTCGTTTGCCCTTCTTGTCTAAGCCTGGAGCCACTGGAGCCACTGAAGCTCTGCAGACAAAACTAAACCAGAGACAGACAGGAGCAAGAGCAAGACATTACATGAACACCCAAATGTAGGTTAAACGCCGTGTCCAAAGGCCAATGGCAAATGATCCAAGTCCAGCTGTGCTTATGCCTGCAGCTAACGACGTTTTAGGATGAGTTTTGTTTGGACTGTTTGTGCTCCAGAAAGCAGCAGGTGTTGCTTGCCGCCTCTGGTCAGGCCTTGTGAATATGTTGGGAGGACACAGCCTGGCTCTTCATCTGGAGAATCTAGACAGGGACCCCTGAGCTCTTCTTACTTCTAAAATCTATGAATTCAAAGTTACTAGAATGCTTCTCGAGGAAGACCTGTAGGGTAGAGACCCTGCCTTGAGTCACCAGATGAAAAGGAACCTTAGCTGTTTAGTTAACAGAACTAGGCAGGCTCCAGCACTGAAAGGGTGACAGTGCTTCAAGTCTCCATGAAGGTGCTGGAAAACGAATGAAATGAGAAGTGGCTCTCAACACAAGAAGGGACGGGTATAAAGCAGGGTTAATGTCTCAGGAGGACAACTGAACAAGGGCCTGCAGGACCCCCGAGGGGGGGTAGTACAGGAAGCTGGGGTGGTGGTGGAGGGGACACAGGAATTGTTCAAAACAGACAGGAGGGGACAGGAGGGTTGGTGGCAGCCACAGCTGAGGCTATGTGTTGGAGGTTAGCTCAGAGGTTAGGCTGCCAGGCTGGGGTTTTATGAAGAACTTTGATGCTTAGTAGAGCCCCTGGTGATTTGGAAACAGAAAGATGAGGTATGGAAAGCAGAGTCTAAGAAAGTGAATAAAGAGACAGTGGGTAGGAAATGTAAGACAGGGATCAGGGGTGGACATACATCAAGACCTTCCCTCTTTCTCCTCCTCCTCTTCCTTCTCCTCCTCCTCTTCCTCCTCCTCTGGTGTGTGTATGCATTTGCATATACATGCATTAGAGACTACGGGACAACCTAGGCTGTTCCTTGGAAGCATTGGCTTGTTCTCTGAGCCATTAACTCAGAGTAGGAGTAGAACCCCAGGGATCTGCCTGCCTCTGCTTCTCGAGCTCGGCGATTAGAAATCCATACCATCACAGCAGACTTTTTAAAAACATGGGTTCTGGGGATCGAACTGAGGTCTTCATGCTTGCACAGAAAGCACGTTACCAACTGGAGTCCTCTCTCCAGCCTCTATCCCAGACTTCCTTTTGCCTTCTCATTTTTCTTTGCTTTAAAAAGAAAATCTTGGATTGAGTATTTTCAGAAAGAAGATACTATCATTGACTGGGGAGATGTAAGAAAGAAAGCCCCCAAATGAACACAAATGGAGAAGATGGTGAGTTACCATTGCAGAGAAAATATTCTGACAAAGCAACTTAAGAATGGGTTTATGCTCATAGGTCAAGGATGACATCAAGCTGGAGGAAGCTGGAAGCAGCTGGTCACACCACATTTCCAACAGGAAGCAGAGAGAGATGAATATACTGCTGCCCTATTGCACAGCCCAGGATCCTAGCCAGGGGATGACGCCACCCACAGTGGGTGATCTTCCCACTTCAACACAATCACAATCTTCTCCCATAGACATACTAAGAGGTCTGGCTCCCAGGTGATTCCAGATTTTTGTCAAGCTGACAACACAAAGGAGCTCACTCTGGGACATGTGGGGACATTTCACAGGTGGTGAACAACCAACAACCAGAAGAGAATTTGCCCAGACAAGAGGTCTTGGAAGAGACATGCCTAGGGAACCTGTTCGCAGGCAGTGGGCCAGCTACAGGGCCCTCAAGCTCTGACTGTGGGTCCAGTGCTTTATCCATGAGGGTGCACCAACTCCTAATAGTCAAGAAAGAGAAATGGGCAGGTATAACAATGGTGGCTTAGCCCTAGGCTCATTTGCTCAGAGAGGTGGGAAGGTTAGACCGGTCGGAAGGACAGGTCTGGCAGGTCATCTGAATCATACTTAAGGACAACTGAGTGCACCATGCCAAATAGTATAGGTTTTTTCCCCCATATCCAGATCCTGGGCGCCCCTCGAGAGTTCTGGGATGGAGGCCACTGCGCAAGCACAAATGACTGATTGCCTGTGCAGGACGCTAGGCTAATGAGCCTGAGGTCGCTGCAGGGATGGATATCCATCCAATCGGCGCATATTAAAACCCTCCTAATCATTTTTGCTAGCTGGCTCCCTAATGTGATCCGGTGATGTGCCTGGGTTTAAATTCTCATTACCCATTTCCACCCACAGGTAACAGGTCTCGCTCATTCACTGTGGGCAATTTCCTGCCCCATTACCTGTGAAAATCAGAGAGCAGCCGGGGCCGTTAGGAGAGCAAAAGAGCCCATTTCCTCCTCTTAAAAAGCACAGTAAAGCAGGAGCCCTGGGTCTTTGTAAATCTGTGTGCCAGTCCACCCAGGGTCCGGTGTTATGCTGTGCCCATCAGAAGTGAGCAAGCACTCTAACTCATTCTTGCTTGCCACAGACCCTGGGAATCACACCACCCAAGCGTAAGCACAGCCCTTCCCATGGAGTCTGCTTTCAGGACCCTTACTCACCTCCCAGGTCTCTGCAAGCAGTGACAACAGAGATGATCTGCTTCCTGCAGAAAGCTAGGGGACACTAGTTTCTGACTACACCTCCCTGTCATGGCCATCTGCCCACGTTCTCATTTCTTCTGAAACAGTGGCTCTCAACCCTCCTAAATGCTGCGACCCTTTAATACTGTTTCTCATATTGTGGTGACACCCCCCCTCCAGCTGTAAAGTTATTTTGTTGCTTCTTCATAACTATAATGTTGATAATGTTATGAATTATAATGTAAATATCTGATATGCAGGATGTCTGATTTATGGGACCCCCCCCCAAAAAAAACGTGATTGGGACCCACAGGTTGAGAATCGCTGCTCTAAAAGCAGCTTTGAAAGGGCAGAGTTTGCATCTGCTAAGGTCACCTATCGCTGTATAACAATTTATCCCTAAAGCATAGCAGCTTAAAGCAATAGTTAAGGGCTAGAGATATGTGCCAGTGTCAGAGCATTGGCTTACCATGCACATAGCCCTGAGCTCAACTCTCACCAGCAAAAACAAGCACAAAGAACCAGTAAGGCAGAACTCATCACCCACAGACTTCCCACCATTGTGATTATTGGAGGCAGCTGTGTGCCGGCCACATGTGGGCATGACACTGCGCCTACCTGTGTGGCACATACAGTACTTTCTTCAGTGACCTGTGTTAAAACTGGTCCACAAAGCTGAAGCTGTGAGTCACTCAGCATGGTGCCCGTCAAAAGTAGCTGAGCTGTTCCAAGTGTTTCGGGTCCAGGTGTCACGCAGGCTTCTATTCTCTGAGGCTTGACCGAACCTTAGGATTTACCTAAGATGGCGTTTACACAGCTGGCAATTGGTGCTGGCTTTGGCAGAAGGACTCAGTTCATAAAGCATACTCTCCAGACAGCTTGACTATTGTCACTACATGGTGACTAGCTTCTCTCCCACAACCACTGATCCAGAGAACTGGAACTAAAGCAGCTATGTCTCATGTGAATGACCCTTGGAAGTCACCCCAACCTTCTTTCACTTACAAAAGTCAGGGTGCTCAGTGGGTGAAGACTGTAGGTAGGGCCCATCCTGAAGGCTGTCTACCTGAAAACCCTGTATCCTTCCCACCACCAGGGGCACATCACCTTCAGTATGTCTCCAGGAAAGGAGGGAGAATCCCTGAGTAAACCTCTCTTGCTTCTTTAATTCCAGGGCCCTAGGACAGGTGTTATCTTTTGCTGGAGAGGAAGGTTCGGGAAATGGCTTCTTCAAGACGTAGAAGTGAGCAGGTTGCTGATCAGAGTTAAGACTCAAGAGACTGAGTATGTAGCTCAATAATAGAATACTTGCCTAGTGTACATGAGGCCCTGTGTTCAGAACCTCAATATTGTAATATAATAGTAATAATAACAATAATAATGATGATGATAACGATGATGATGAAATGCTTTAACAAAATAAAGATTTGTTTCTCCTCTTAAGGTTCTTTTTATACATTTATTTTATTTTTAAGTTACCTGTATGTGTGTGTGTGAGTGTGTGTGTGTGGGGGGGGGTGTGTGTGTGCTCATAAGTGTAGTGCCCTCAAGGTGAGAAGAGAGAGTTAGACTTTCCAGAGCTAGAATCCTAGGTGGTTGTGAGCTGCCCAATGCAAGTGCTAGGAACTGAATTTGGGTTTTCTGGAAGAGCAGGAACCGTTTTAACCACTGAACCATTTCTCCAGCCCCTTTAAGCTCTACAGGTTCATGCTAGCTCTGCTCGGCTGCGCCTCTGGCTAAGAGATGGTTCTTCTCTTGGAGAATTCTGTGTTATGGTTAAGCTGGCTGGCAATGTGCCTGCCCTGGAGTTGAGGAAATCAAGGTGGGAGTTTAGTGGCTCATAAAACCTCAGGGCAAAGTGGGACCTAGAACTCAGCCCTTCTGTCTTCCGCACTGAAGCCGGGGCATACTTCCAAGGCTCATGCTCACAAGGCAAGTGGTGTCAATGGGGTCAATGCTGTCAATGGGGTCTCTCATTCGGCTGAAGGCCTGAGATCATTATGTGCATAAGTTGCTAATGAATGACATTGTCTTTCCTGTGGTTAAGACTCAAAATCAGGAAGACATTAGGCAACTGGAAATCAAAAATATAAGAGTTTTTTTGGTGAGTCTGAGTCACTCTTCAGGAGAAGGACATCACCCTGTCTGATGCAAACATGGGCAAAGTAGTACCCAGCTGCAGCTCGCAGGTGCCACCAGCATGCTGGACTCCCTTGCCCACCTCTCCTTGAAGCCCCTGTGTACTCATTTCCATTTATTTGATAGTACTCGGCACACAATGCAGACTCCATCTTTGCCACCCTGTATCCGAGTCTTCCTTGGAGTAGCCGGGCTCATTTCGTCCCAGGCTGGACAGGAGGGAGGGCAGTTTAAACGGAGCGGGTGGGTGCAGGCAGGCTCTTGGTCAGCGGTGAGTGCGCAGGCAAGGAGCAGCTTCAAAGAACTGCTTCCATTCACTGGGGAGGAACACTGGGCTATTTAATCCCTTGATGGGTGAGTAGGGGCTATGGGGTGAGTGTACATCATTGGCCAGGGCCAGGGTGTTGAGGATGCCTCATTTACATGAGGAGGTGTTGCTGGCATGACCTTATAAGGAAGTTTTAACCTAGCTACTGGCTACATGGCTTCCTCTGGTTGGGCAAAGACAGGGGTCATAGGACTACATGTGCAAGGACATGCAGGTCCAGGGCACACAGGGGAGTGATCCTACTCCTGCCAATCTCAGGATAAGAGTTCCCGGGTTTAGACACACCCACTTTTGCTCCAGGATGGCTTCTCCCAGTCCTACAGCATCCTGTTCTCACACACCTTCAGTGGCTTGAGGAAGGATTGCAGAGGGGTTGCCCTCCAGGCTCTGGAGGCAACAGCTTGCACAACAGCTTGGACAACAGCTGCCCATGTGACCTTGTAAGTGACTGTTCCTCTCAGGAAGGAAGTATCAAGAGATAGAGACAGTTTGTGTCAGTCGCTGGACAGAAGTTCTCAGCGGGGTTCAGTGCCAAGTCTCTCTAGTTCTCTCTAATTAGATGGGAGCCCTGGGTAGAAATTGTTTTCTTCTCAAGACATGAGATAGCTATAGAGATGGGGCCTGGCACAGAGAGTGGGGAAAGCCATGAGGTTCCATGTTAACCTGGCTAGTTGGTAATGGAACTTAGGTGTGGACTTCGGCCTTGGTCCTGACCTACCATAGTAACAGCTAATTTGACCTTTGTCACCTTTGGCCATTCATGTTGGTCATGCTCAGGTTCTCTTTCACCTGTGTAAAGCCCTGGGAGATCCTGTGAGCACATACCTACATGCAGGTATATATGCATAGTTCTTAGTTCCTCTAAAGAAGCCATCTCTTAGCATTGTATCAGGTGCTTGCTGCATACAACCCCTCAGTCCAGTCTACTGGGGCATGTTTCTGCCTCCATTTGCCAGATGAAGCAACTGTGGCACAGGGGAATTAAGGGGTTTGCTTTTCTGGTGGGCAGACCAGGGCCAGAACCAAGCAAGGGTCAACTCCAGAACCAAAAGTAGGTCTCTTCCCTGCTTAAGAGGCTCACCTGTGTATGGCTCAACCGTTCCTCATTAGCTTGGCGAATACTCGATTAGCTTTCATGATGGAACTCCTTGGTTCAGAGCATCATGGAGTAAATGGATATGACAGGGAAAAAAAAAAAGACCAGTCACTCTTGGAGGGTTCCAGAGTCATAGGAGCCTAGGAAAACATATGTGTGCAGGCATGCATTCATGAGGACCTAAAAGTACACTAGCATCTGTGTCCCTGTGTCTACACACACACACACACACTCCAGCCTGCCTGCTGGCCCTATTCAACTGTGCATGAACAGATACTCAGGGATGCAAGTTCTTGCCCACGTGCTCTCTCTCTCTCTCTCTCTCTCTCTCTCTCTCTCTCTCTCTCACACACACACACACACACACACACACACACACACACACTGCAGCTACCAGGACGAGGGCAAGGAAACATCTCCCACACCTTTCCTTTTCTTTCCTGGATGTGAATTCCCACAATACCCAGGGAGAACACTTCCAACTCTCCTGCCTGTCTCCACACAGTTTTCCTTTAGGCTTCTATTGGCTTTGGAGGCCAGCCATGGAAAACAATGATCAGGAAAGGTGAGGAAGCCTGTGGAGGTGGGCCTTGGTATTTGGGGCTGTTCAGCAGGCAGGGTTTCACACACTGGCTCTGTTGCTTGCTCTGTCCCGCAGCATTCTGGTTGGAGATGGACTGTCGGTATTGATCCTGGAAAGATGGTGTGTGGTTGAGAGCTTCTCAGAGTCAACTATTCTGTTGTTTTGAGACAGGGGTTTTACCATGTCACCCTGATTATCTTGGAACTTAATATGTAGACCAGGCTGGCCTCAAGCTCACAAAGATCTGCCCGCCTCTGCCTCTTGAGTGCTGAGATTAAAGGCATGCACCACCACGCCCAGCCCCCAACTGGCATATTAAGCAATCATTTCTAGAGCAGATGACATAACTCCCCCGGCATCAGTTTGTCCTAATGGGCTTGGTATTACTCATGTGCTAATTGATTGGGCACGCAGGGAAGAAAAACTAAATTCACTTGCGAGGCGATTTTATGGCAGAACTCATCACAGGGGTAATTTGCTGAAAATGTTCGGTCCGCTCTGGTTATGTAAGATTGCCCCTGCTTCTGGGTTTTATCTCGGGCTGGCTGAACGTGTTTGCTGGAGGTAGACTCCCCCAGGACCTCGGAGGCCCTGCCTCCTCCTGCTTGCCTCCTGCCTTGCCTGCCAGGCAGTTGCCCTTGGGAGTGCTGGCAATTAGTGCCTTGTGCACAACTTTCTGCCTCAGGGGCAGCTTTCAAAATATCCCAGCTTCTCCTGTGGAAAAAAAAACGCCTCTGTCTAGGGGCAAAACAGTTATTTTCGGATCAGCCATCTAGTGTTCCAAAGCTCTTGTTCAGAGAGGAAAAGGAGAAAGGCAGAGGGTGTGTGTATATGTGTGTGTGTGTGTGTGTGTGTGTGTGTGTGTGTGTGTGTGTGTGTGCATGCCCGTGCGCACATGTGCATGCATGCATGTATGAAAATCTGTGCATGTGTTTTTAAGGGGCATAATGTTTTGCTTGAAAGAGGGAGGAGTGGGGAGGCTTGAAAAAAGCTGGAGAGCCTCCTTCCTCCCCACTTTTCCTTCTCTTCCTCCCTCCTCCATCCTATCTTCCTCTTTCTTAATTCCCTCCCTGTTCTTTCTCTTTTCCCTTCTCCCTCCACTCCATCTCCTTTCTCCCTTTCTCCTTCCTCTCATTCCTGCCTCTCACTTCTCTCCTTCCTTTACATCTTCCTGCCTTTCTCTTCTTGCTTTCCTTCCTGACTCCCTCCCTTCTTTCTTATGTCCCTTTCTCTCTCCTCCCAATCACCTGCACTCTGCACCCATTGCTCTAAGCTCCCCATCTTACCGGTGACTCTAGAAGATTCTAAAGCCTTTGTTAACTAGACTATCAAGACCACCCTGTGCTCTGTTGCCATCCCGGCAACAGAGTTGCACCAGTCAACAAGAACCCCTAGGTCTCTAGGTCTCTTTTCAGATGGGTGGGCTCCCCAGGCCCCCACTGCTGCTGCTGGCTTAGCCTAGTTCTGAATTTATTCATCTCTTAGGACCTGAGGACAGAGACAGGACTGCTGAGGCCCTTGGCCATGGGAAGGCTTCTTCAGCCCTGGGGTATGCTGTGAGGATGTGTGTACCTGCTGTGTTTTCTGCAGCTAGATGTGGAAGTGGGAAGTGAGCCACGCAGGATCTGTGGGGACTGCAGCCTGACTAGCAATTGGTAGCCCCTACCTCACCCAGCAAGGCCCAGCCTGTTTCTGGTATTAGGCACTGTCTTCAAGGCTCTGCTGGGAGCAAGAGGAGATGATGGGGGGCAAGGTGTAGCCCAGGGACCAGGAAGGAAATGTGGGAGTAGAAGCAGAGAATGCCCTATGGTACTCAGATGTCCCAACTCTGTTTATCCTGTGCTAGTGAACAAAGAATGGGCCTCACCAGCTAGGAGTGCCCAGGGGGACTCTGGGAAGCCTCTATTCTCCCAGGGAAAAAAAATCCCTTTGCTGTCCTATGCTTGCCTGAAATTCTCCCTCAATGAACAAACCACCTAAGCCTAGAAGTACAAACACTCCTAGGAACCAATTGTGTGTTCACTATTACTGGTGACACATTTGGGGGATTTATTTGCTAGGAAGCAATGGAAGGCAGATGTTCCCAAGGAGAGGAGATTCAGGAACTAGCGATGGGGCAAAATCCTGAGCCTAGAGGCTAGGCAGAACATTCCAAGCGTATTAGCTGGGCTCTGTCCCCTTTGGGAGAAAGGAATTATAAAAGCAATACCTACTCAAGAGGGCTGTCGGGACTGTCAATGAGCTGAGGCTCCTGGAGGCTCAGCCCAGTCCCAAGACTGGCTGGTAAGAAGTACTGAAGAGATGGAAGTTTTTGAAAGTTGAGGATCAGGGAGATGGGAGTGCTGTCTAGTGACACAAGCAATCACTGGGCTGAATCAAATGGTAGCCTAGCTTCAGGAAACCAAGCTCACTCAGTCTGACAAACATCAGACAAGGGGGCAAGCATGAGTCTAGCAGGAGCAGTTCAGCTCCTGCAGATAGAGCAGCTGGGTAGACCAAGGGGCAGAGAGCAGAGCAGGGAGGAAAGAAGGAAGGTGAAGCTGATATCATCATGATCAGAGAGAGAGAGAGAGAGAGAGAGAGAGAGAGAGAGAGAGAGAGAGAGAGAGAGAGAGGAAGAAGAAGAAGAAGAAGAAGAAGAAGAAGAAGAAGAAGAAGAAGAAGAAGAAGAAGAAGAAGAAGAAGAGAGGAGAGAGAATATGTGTGTATATATATATATATATGTATGTATGTATGTATGTATGTATGTATGTATGTATGTATGTATGTACTGGGGCTGGGACAACTGGTCAACCTTCAAAGCTCCAGTAGGCATATGCAACCTGTAGCCCATTAGCCATATGCACCCTGGGAAATCTCTGAATGCAGCTCAACATAAAATTATGATACTTAACCCATCATGTTTACAATTTGCTTTTGTAACTTGCTAACCTGATTCTGAAACATGGACTTTGTACTTGGAGCTCAGAGGTTGGACACCCCTGCCAGGGTTTGCCAGTGAATCTAGGCAGAAGATGTAGAAGAAAGCCTGTGTGAGTGGACTCAGCTAGTAGGTGGTGTGGAGCCACACAACCTTTTTTCTTACATGTTTAAGACATAGTAATTTTGTGTGTTTGGAGACAGGGTCTTATGCAGCCCAGGCTGACTGTAAATTCTGACTCTCTTCCATCTCTAAGGTGCTGGGACTGCAAGTGTGTGCCAGCTTGCTTTCTACTGGAAACTCCCTCTGCTGAGACACGACTCCTGCAAGCATGGGGATTTTCTTCTTTCCATCAATATAGACCTGAATTAACATTTTGTGAAGAGCATGTCACTAAAGCATGTGTCAGTCCCACAGGGCAGTCCCAGAGGCTCTGGGGCTGCCGGGGGACAGGGCAGTGTGGGGTAGGGTGGGGCTCTACCCAGGATCCATCTTACAGAAGCCTGATCCCTGCCTGGGAAGTGAGGCCTGACACTCACCCAGTTGATGAACAGGCAGGTGCCCCCTTGTCTTCATGCTGGATTCCCCTCATCCCCTCCAGCTGCGGATGGAGAAGACATCAACGTCACCCACTTTCCCTATTTTGGACCACTTGCCTGCCCAGCTCTCTTAAGGCCAAACTCCTCCCCTTTCCAACCTCCCTTGGGAAGTTGGGAGTAGAATGGAGTGATTTCCAAAGGACCCCTGTCTAGGGCTCTTCTTGGGGCCTTTCCTTCCTCAGACTCTACTCCTCCCTCACAGTCAGTTGATGGAGCACCCTTTACACAGCAGGGCTGTGTTCTGGAGTCAGAGGCCTCTAGCAGGGCTGCAGGCTGGCTGATTTAGAGCTCTAACAGAGCACTGTGTAAACTATTTATTTAATCTCTCTGTTTGCATGCTTTCCCGGTGCCCCCTCAGCACCTCTCCGCTTCAGGAAGCATTTCTGGGGCTGCAGGTCAGCTCTGCCGAATCCGTTGGGTTATTCCCACTGTGGACATTTGAGGAGTATTAAGAACCTGAATTGGCATCTCTGTTGGATCCTAGAACACCATGACCCAGGGGAAGCTGGTCAAGGGACCTGGTAGTTCTCTCTCTCTCTCTCTCTCTCTCTCTCTCTGTGTGTGTGTGTGTGTGCTCACATGAGCACAGCCATAGGTGTGGAGGCCATAGACAACTATCAGGCATCTTCCTCAATTGCTTTCCTATTTTTGTTTTTATTTTTTTTAAAGATAGGGTCTCTCAGTGGACCCAGACTACAGTGACTAGACAGGCTTGTCTGGTCAGGGCAGAAACCAACTAAGATATCTCAAGCTATGAAGGATAACTTGAGATATCTATGGAGCACCAGCCTCCCCCAGATTCCAATGACTGTGTCCACACTGTTAGCCCTCCCCCTCCCTACCACCCTGCTACTTTCTGCCACTCAAACTATCCTGGCATTTGGTCCATCTTCTGAGGGCATTTGCTTGTGGTGGGAAAGGACTTTATAGTCATCTCTGTGGCTCTGTGGAGAGCATTATGACCTGGCAAATGTCATGATCACCCCAAGTAGTCCTAGCCCTCTGGTCTAGATTTCAACAGAAGCCTTATCTCTGACCAGAAGGGCTGCCTCTTATGGGCCTGATGGACAGGTGATTTCCAGAGTCTCCCACCTCAAGGACAGTAGCAAGCCCTGCCTAAGGGGCTCAGGATTGAGCTCCAGCCCTCATTTATCCTCTGAGTAACTGTGTGGCATTGGGTAGGTCTCCTTCCCTCTCAGGCCCTTAAGTCTCCAGGAGTTGCCAGCATGGGGAAGACAGTCCTTGGCTCCACTGGGCAGCTTCGCATTCACAGATGGAATTATGTCTAGAAGGTCAGATCCAGGGCACAGATCCATTCTTTCTGCCCTGATAGATTAAGATGTCGAGTTTTCTTTGATTAACCAAGACCCCAAATGTTTCCATAAATGGGGGTGTGAGAGGGTACAGATATGGCTGCCTGTGGACAAGGGCCAGGCTGATCCCCTGAGCATGCAGATAGAGCCCGGAGGAGAGCCCTGTGAGCTCTAAAATGAGCTCAGCAGGGCGGAGAGCATCCAAAGGAGACAGGCAGCCTATAGCAAGCCAGGACTTGATGGCTCTAGGGGTGGCATCCAGTAGGGTCTTGGAACCCTGCCCAAGGAGTGGGTACTACTGCTCAAGCTCGTTCCATCCCGGCCCCCTGAGAACCTCCCAGAGAGCTGTTTCTCACTCCTGCTGCCAACCTGAGCCACTGTACTGTGCTCCACCACGTCTCTGTAAGCTGGGACACTGCCCTCTCCGACCAGCTGTGAGAACTCTCGCAGGTTCTCCTATGGAAGAAGGAAGGAAGTGTGACTCTGTGTCCCAGTGTGGCTTGACTGCCTGCCTCGGAGGTCCCTGGGCCAGGTGGTCTCTGCCACATCTGTCTCTAACTGTCTCTAACGACTGCTTTACTATACAACAGTGGAAGTTAGATGATGTAATGCATATGTGCTCTGAGGGTAGCTTCTCTGCAGTTGTAGGAACCCTGTAGTTTTATGGGGCATCTCAAAGGCTCTGTTAGGCAGGAGGTAGGCAGAGGAGAGCCACTGTGGCCTACAAGGTAGTCTGGGTGGCTGCAGAGGCTGTCACAGATGGTGATGACTGACTGGTCAAGGATCCCCTGCCACCACAGCAGGACTGGGTGGGAACCTTTAGCCTTCTGCCAGGTAACAGTAGGGAACAGCCTCCCTCTCCTGGGGCTAAGGGACAGACAGCTCAGTGCACCTATAGTCAGGCTTGCTCTATGAAGGCTTCTTCCCTGACATAGCTTGTGTTGCAGGTTAATAAAGAAAATAACAGAATGCTGGATCAGGAGTTGGGGAGATGGCTCTGTAAGTACAGACACCCAAATGTAAAAACCTGAGCTCAGGTCCCTAGAATCCACTCGAAGCTGGACAGAGTAGCACACGATTGTCTGTAATCCCAGCTCCTCTGGTGAGATGGGAGCAGAGACAGGAGAATCCCCAGGAACACTGTGGGCCAGGTAGCCTGGGGTGTGCAAGACACAGACCCTGTCTTATACAAGGTGGAAGATGAGGGCTAACTTGAATTTTGTCCTGACTTCAACATGTGTGCTGTGGCACACACACACACACACACACACACACACAGACACACACACAGACAGACACTCACATACCCCTTGACATTAATCTTTGACCTCCACACCCATGTTGTGGGTGTGAACAGCTGAATTCACCTGAATGTGCACCCAGATGCACCACACACACACACACACACACACACACACACACACACACACACACAGCTAGCTGGTCTGACAGTGCCTACCTGTAATACCAGCACCTGAGAAGACAGCGAGGCCAGCGTGGGGCACATTTTGAGATCCTGTCTCCAAAGTAAGAGAGGAGAGGAAAGAAAGGAAAAGCACAACCCCTCAGAGAATTCTTTTTTCAGATAAAGTATGCTGAAGTGGTGGGAAGGAAGAGGTGCTCACCTTCCTAAGTGACTCCAGTCACCTTTTTTTTAAATTTTCTCTCTTCTTCCTGTGGTGAAAAGAAGACTCCTACAGTGCACACAGCCTTGGTGGCATTCCAAAGAAGTGTTCCATGCATGTTGATGGTTAGACAAGGGCCACACAATACCACATGCTGGGTGAAGCATCGCGTATTCAGACATCTGTTTGTGATTCCTCTACCCATGTTCCCAGCTGTCTGTTCTGACAATGGCAGCCTGGTAGAACCTGTGCAATGCTTTGAGTGTGTGTGTGTGTGTGTGTGTGTGTGTGTGTGTGTGTGCATGCATATGATGTGTGTGTGTTTGTGGTGTATACATATGTATTCAGGGCCAGAGGATGACAGTGGATATTTCCCTCAATAGCTTTCCACTGTAAATATATTTTTGCTTGTTTACTTCGAATTACACTTTTCTTGAGACAGGGTGTCTTACTTGCCAGGCTAGCTGGGCCCTGAGCTCCCTGAGGATGCTGGGATTATAGGCCTATGCAGGAGACAATACATTTAGCCACTTCAACGTAGGTTATGGAGATTTGAAATCAGGTCTTCACAACCGTACAGCAAGTGCTTGTAGGCAGCAGGACCCTCCCCCAAACCTGAAATGTTTTTAAATGGACTTTGTAATGGTCACAGGATCCCTCAACTATTCCTTGTATTATACCCTTTTGGAAGGTTGGTTGTACAATATATAAGTTGTGTGTAATTGATAAAAACAGAACAGTCAGCAGAATGTGGCGGCACACCTGTAATCCTAGATATTCCGGAGGCAGATGTAGGTTTCCAGATGACCCTGCACTGTAAAGTAAGACTATCTGCATTAAAATATTTTTAACATGGTCTCTCTACATAGCCCTGGCAGTCTTGGAACTCACAATGTAGACCAGGCTGGCCTAGAAGTCATAGAGATGGCCTGCCTCTGTCTCCCAAGTGCTAGGATTAAAGGTATGAGCTATGTCTTAAAAGCAAGATACAAACAAACAAAAGATACCCGAGGACTATGGCCACTACTAAACAAGGCCTCTGACACCCTTGTACTTGCCCTTATACCTGCCCTTACACCTGCCCTTGCACCTGCCCTTGCACCTGTCTCTGCACCCACCCTTGCACCTGCCCTTACACCTGTCTCTGCACCTGTCTCTGTACCTGTCCTTGCATCTGCCCTTGCACCTGCCCCTACACCTGCCCTTGCCCCCAGGTCCACCCTCTTGCTCCTGTGCTCATCCTGCTCTGCCTCTGAGGCAAAGAATATGAGCCCTAATTCTGCTATGTCGTGGGTGGATGGGCAGATGACTGCCTTTTCCTGTCCCTAGCTCATATATTAAAGTACTATCTCCATCAAGAGAGAATGTCACTGTGTTTGGAGATCTGAGTTGGTCACTCTTGCAGTTTCTTCTCTGCATACTCCAGGCTAGAGCTACTGAGATTAAAAGAACATGCCATTGTGTTTAGCATTCATTCATTCACTCATTCACTCTTTCACTCATTCATTCATTCACTCATTCTTTCTTCTTTTTGTCTTGTTTTGTTTCTTGGAAACAGATTCTCTTTGTAGCTCTGACTGTCCTGGATGCACTATGTAGACCAGGCTGGTCTTAAACTAACCAAGATCTGCCTCTTGAGTGCTGGAGTTAAAGTTGTGAACTACAACGCTTCACCTTGCTTTCATAGTTTCACATGGGCTCTGGGCATGGAACGCAGCTTCCTCCATAAGTGCTTTTACCCACCAGGCCATCTTGCTGGCTGTGTCTGGATGATCTGGATTGAGTTACTGACAGTCTTCTTAGTGCAAAAGACAGGTATCAAGGGCCAAGGGGAGACATGATGTGTGTGCATGAGGTCAGGATTTTCCAAGATTAACCTTGCCAGTGAGATGCCTTGACAGGTAACTTCATGCCAATGAAAGGACGCCTGTTAATTAAAAGAAGCAAGGAAAGGTCAAATACCAGGCAGGTGCTGTGGTGTGGGAGTTGCCTCTTCCCAGTGTTTCCCCTACCATGGGAACCCTTTACCTCAGGCTTCAGTGGACTCTGAGCAGACCTGATGATGGCTTCACAGGAAGTGACAAAGGGTGGCGATGATATCTGGACCTTTCAAATCCTCTGCGGGCCTCTGTGCTCTGGTCTCCAACACTGTAACCTCTAATTAGAGTTCAGGCCAGGCTTGCCATCGGCATACCAGTGAGAGAGACCCACCCATCAGGTCGGGGAGGGGGGTGGGAGGGATGTGAGGGTGGGGATGGGGGACACTGCTCCAGGAAGTGGAACAAGGTGAGAACAAAGACAGAACCTTGTCTTGGGCCACCCTGAAGTAGGTGGGGCTCTGAAAAAAGCTCTGTAGGTAAGAAAGAAACCAATCTGCCCTAAAAGGCCTATGTCTAGCCAGCGCCATACCACTTGCTCAATCCAGCCAGCAGCAGGTTCATTTCTTCCCAATTCAATCAAATTAAGGTTCTTCCTTAAAACGAATCAGAACAAGCCTGCTCCTCTCCAAACCACAGACAAAACGAAACAAAACAAAACAAAACACAATAACCAACAGAATAACTCTGGTAGTGTCCCCTCTCAGCGCACCCTACCCCAGTGTCTACCAAGGGCTACACAGAAAGGCATCTTCAGGACACAGATCTGAGGTCAAGCCTGGCTTTGCTCCCTGACAAGCTGTGCACATTTGGGAAACTGAATCTCCCTCTCTGAGTCTCATACCCTCGCTCGGACAGAGGAGGTGCTTATCAAGATATGCCTTAGTGGCTTCTTAGAGGAGCCAGGGCAGCCTGGGTGGTGCCTGCTCACAGCTAGGCCGAATGGACAGTGTTCTCACCCACTCTCTTGTCTTTCCTTTCTTTGTTCCTCCTCTCTGCCTTTGCTCTGATCCACCTCCCGCTGTCTGGCCATCTTGGACACACAAGATACTTGCTGAATGATCCGCACATGATTGCCAATACCCGGGGAGGGGGAGCTTTAGACACATTTGTCTAATTCACTATGGTTCCATTTTTCTTCCTTGGAAAAGCCAGTGGCTTTCCCCTCTGGCTCCGAGTGGAATCCAGTGGAGAAGACCCTGCTCTTCCTCCACGGAGCTCACTGGCAGGCAGAGAGCCCCTCAGATGCTCGCTCCCTTCTCCCACACGCTCTCCTACTGAATAATGAAGATGCCCTCAGACCCTAGCTCCCTCCCTCCTGGCTCCCAGCCTCTGATATATTTGATCCCAGATAGCATAATTTTTCACTTAAATGTGAATGTATTTGTGAATTGATAGAAAATGGTTCTCACTTGGATGATATAATACAAGACCGCCCCATCCCGGCTGCTATTTTGATTGTGACTTAAATGGATGAGGCCATCAATAATTATTTTATTGAACAGGCACATAAAAAATGATGCCGGGCTGAAGTAATTTCCCAGGCGAAGACAAGCTAATGCATTGGGGGTAGGCTACCTTTGCAGCCCTGAGCTGCTGCAGAATGCTGGGGGTGGGGTGGGAAGACCCTTCCTTAACCACCAGGCCCTCCTCCCCTAGGGGAGGACTTCCCTGCAGAGTGGCTGCTGGTGGCCTGAAAACAGCAGCAGGGACTAAGGAGACCCTGGAGCACTTCCTGGGTCATCTTGCTTTCTGCTCTGTATCCTGGGGTCTCTGCAGGAGGAGAGGGCCCCTCAGACAGGCAGAGGGCTGCATGGATGTCCCTGCTCCTCTAGCTGCTGCCTGGGGCCTCCCACATTCTACCATCCAGGTCACAGAGCCCATCTCAGAAGCCTTTTACACTGGCACTCTGGGATCCAAGTGATGATTTGGGGAATAATACAGGTTATGTTCTCAGTGCTGTTATTCTAGAGCACCCCAAACATGTCCTCTAAAGGGGGAAGCGCAAAAAAGGCTGTCAAAGGGGACATGAAAAGCACCCCACCCCCCAAAACCCACAAGGCCCATGAACATCTGTCTCACCATAAGTTTGGGCTCTCTGTCGCTGTCTCTGTCTGCTGGCTTGAGCCTAGGTTAAAGCTCTGGCAGGGCAGAGTCCGACCTAACCTTCCACAATCCAGCTGCTGATGTGCACCACTGTCTGGTTAACAGTTTCCCCAACTCTAGCCTTTTATTTCCCACCATGCTTTTTCGCTTACTGACATGCCACCTGAATAATGACTTGCTTTATTTTCTTAAGCCGGCCTTTTCATTTAGCCCCAGCTGTGGCAATAAACCCACCAACCCATCATTTAATATATTCTTTCTGTGTGTCTCTCTCTGTCTCTCTGTTTCTCTTTCTCTCTGTCTTTTCTTTTTTCTTCTTTTTCTTTCTTCTTTCTTTTTTTAATTAATTAATTAATTAATTAATTAAATTTTTTTTTTCAAGACAGGGTTTCTCTGTGTAGCCCTGGCTGTCCTGGAACTCACTTTGTAGACCAGGCTGGCCCCGAACTCAGAAATCCGTCTGCCTCTGCCTCCCAAGTGCTGGGATTAAAGGTGTGTGCCACCACACCCAGCCTTTTTTCTTAACACAGGGTCTCATGTAGCTCAGACTAGCTTCAAATTGCCTATGTAACCAAGGACAACCTTGAACTCCTACCTCTATCTGCTGAGTGCTGGGGTTACAGACATGTGATTCCATACCTGATTTGCACGGTGCTGGGACTCAGACCCAGGGCTTCATGTATGCTTCACAAGCATACACAACCGCCTCCACACGCCTCTCTTCTGTCCAATCTCTCTCAACATGTAGCCCGAGTATGCCGTCCAGTACTTAATCCTCTTGCCTCAGCCTGCCTAGGGCCTGGATTTGAAGCTTGCCTGCCTGACTTTACTTCCCTAATGCTCATCAGAAATAAAAACCTAACTGATGTAGAACATCTGCATCCAGCTAATAAGAATCATCTAGCAAGCACCAGGTGGAGGTGGAGTGGTACCCGGAAAGGCTTGCCTCCAGCGCGAGGGAGGCAGATGGAGCTAGGAGAGGATGGTGCCTCTCATCTGGGTCATCTCTCTGCTAGTCTGGCCTACATCGGCAGAATGGGCTCACAAAGGTCTGTGGAGCCTGCTTATCCCGGGACAGGGAGGTCTGGGGATCCTCTGCACAAGCCTCCTTCTCCTCTTGGGGGCTGCAGCTTGCTTTCCTTAAACTAAAGCCACCCACGACTACCCCCATAAAGAATGCATCCATGATCCATTTCAGGTCAGATTCTGGGAGCCAAGTACACAGGGTTTCCTTCGTGTGTGGGGCTTAGATGACTCATCTTCATGGGGAAGTTGTCAGAGGATCAGAGACCTGGAAAGCAATAACTCAGAGGGTCACAGATCCCAGAGCTCTGAGTCCCCACCCACCTCTAAAGGTTAGTTCCCAAGAAAGAGCTGAGAAGACTTCCTTGGAGCCTCTCTGTACCTTCTCTCTTTCTCACACCTTCCTCTACTCATGGAAGACCATTCTTCCCAGAGGCCATCCCTGGAGGATCAGGGTAGTCCATTCTTGGGACCAATGGCTGAGCTAAGGAGCTGCCCTGGCTAAGGGGCTGCCTATCTGCTTAAGGGTGACCAAACTCATGAGCCCTTGACAATTTTCCCAGAGACCTTGTGTACTGGTTAGTCTTATGTCAACTTGACACAAGCTAGAGTCATCAGAGAGGAAGAAGCCTCAACTCAGAAAATGCCTCCATGAGATGAGGCTGTAGGTAAGCATTTAGGACATTTTCTTAGTGATTGAAGTAGGAGGTCCTAGCCCATTTATAGGTGTTGTCATTTCTGGGCTGGTGAACGCAGGCTGAACAAATCATGGGAGCAAGCCAGTAAGTGTAACTACTCCTCTGTGCCCTCTGCATTAGCTCCTGCCTCCATGTTTCTGGTCTGCTTGAGTTTCCTGTCTTGACTTCCTTCAATGATGAACTGTGATGTGTAAGCATAAGTAGAATAAACCCTTTCCTTCCTAAGTTGTTTAGGCCATGGTGTTTCATCACAGAAATATAAACTAAGACACGGAGGGATCTGCTTGAAGCCTCCTGGATATTAATCAGACTCTAGGACCTGTGGGGTCAGGCAAGAAAGACAGAATGAGAGGGCCAAGGCCGCACCTACAAACGGGCAGGTCCCTTCTAAAGAGATGAACTGGATGAGAGAGAGAGAATTAGCTGGGCTTCAGATCCCACGTCTCTGGGTCAGATTCAGCCACCCTGCGGCCCTGGCCTAGACAGAGCATGCAGAACTTTTATAAGGTTGGAGGGATCTTAGAGGGCTTGGCCTGGGCTTTCTCGGGGAATCACTATGGCATCCAAAGTGTCTATGTGTCCCATTGGAGTCCTGAGTCTGGTCATCTCTGCTTTTCTGTAGACAGGAGGGAAGGTCCCTGGGATGGATATAGCCGCCTCCCAAATGCTTGTTCAGTTTTAATTCCCAGGACCTACCTGGTTGGGGCTGCTGATTGTAAACAAATGTGCTCTTGGGCCTCCCCACCTCTGCCATGCTCAATCTGATTGCTGCTGATCCAGGCATTTCCCCCAAGGACTTAATATTGCTACAAATATACGACCCCCTGGGGTTGGGGAGCTGTCTCAGTCAGTAATGTGCTGAGGCTCTGAGTTCAGATTCCCATATCAAAAAGCCCAGTGCAGTGATGTCCACCTGTACTCCAGCACTTGGGAGAAAAAGACAAAAAGATCTCCAGGGCTTGCGGTCTAACTGGCCTAGGCAATCCCTGAGCTTCAGGTCCAAGGAAAGACCCTACGTCCTATTGGCTTTAACTGCCAATTTGGCACAGCCTACAGTCACAAGAGAAAAAAAAAACTTGCTTTGATTGAGAAATTGCTTAGATCAGGGGTAACCTGCTTGGGCGTGGCACCACCCAGAGTGGACTGTGACCTTCCACATCAATCTTCAATCAAGGGGGGAAAGTTGTACCTGTAGACGTGCCCACACGCAAGTCTGATGGAGGCAATTCCTCAGTTGAGGCTCCATTTTCTCAGGTAACTGAGAAGTTTGTGTCAAGTGGACAAAAACTAAGGAGCCAAGCCTCTCTCTCTGTCCATTTAGCCTCTTCCTTGTTTGTGTGGCTTCACTTTCTTCATGGACTTTCTCCCTCTCTTCCAACCTCATGTCCATTTTTTTTCTTTTCTGGTATCCTCTGCTCATGTTCATTGAGAGCTGACAAGCAGGAGAAGGACTGTGTAGGGCCACCACCCGTGGCAAGCACAATGGTCAGCCTGGCATCGAAGGAGCCATGGTAGCATCCCCAATCCCTGGCTCACTAGCACACAGTCAACAGAGATGCATGGCTCTGACCCAAGGGGAAGAAGAAAGCCAGGACATCCACAGAAGCTGGTCTTCTGTGGATGGGAACTTTTTATGTACTGCATGGACCTTATAATGAACCTACAGAGAAGATCATCAACGAGGAGTCTGAACAGTGGAATCAGGTGAAATGGCTTCCCTAAGGTTATGAACCTGCCCTGGGCTAGGTCCAGATCTGAATGTAGGCATCTGGCACACACCCTTGACCTTTGCACAGTTTGGCCTCTTACATCCTGATTCCTTGAGCCATCAGATCATGCCTGGGCTTAGCCTTCTCCAGTCTCAGGCCTAACGGGCTACTTTCTTGTCAGCTGCTACTTGGATCTCTATCCATGGGCATTCGACATCCTCTTTTCTTCTCAAACACGAGCCCTTGTCAATATAAGGCAAAGCCTTCTGCTCATGTTTGAATTTGTTCACTGGCTCTGGAAGAGATCACCAGAAATCCGAGGTTTGCTGTGGGCTTTGCAGCTCAGGAGCTCACACTTGACCTCCATCTGAACCGATTGTCAGAACACACAGTCAGGTCTCTGCAAGGTCTCAGATGGGTACACAGCATGGCAGAGGAGCACTGGCACTTGGAACCTGCTCGCCAGCAGTGATGACACTGGCTGAGGACCATACCTTGAGCTGTGAGGATGGCAAACTAGAGGATGGCTCAGTCCATAATGAGCTAACCTTGCAAGCATGGAGCTGTTCCTCACAGCCTACGTCTAAAGCTGAGCCTTGCCTAACCGATGAGCCTCAGACCAAGGAGAGACCTTGTCACAAAACAAAAGGTGGATGGCACCTAAGGAATAATACTCAATGATGACCTGTGCCCTCCACACGCACGTATATGCTTGCTCAGATATATGCATCTCAAACACACACACACACACACACACACACACACACACACACACACGGCAGCAGGCTTTGATTTCTCACTAGACATCTCAGGAAGACAGGAAGGTGGTTCCTGCAGGCTTGTACACATGCACGCATGCCTGCACGTACACACACACACACATATCACACGTCGCACACACACCTTGTGCACAGGACTGGGGCACACATGTCCTGCTGTGATGAATAGCATTCATTTAGGCAGTGTAGAAAGTGCTGCTCTACAGATCTATCGGGTTTTTATTAACTGTTTGGCTGTCACACTTTCAAAATCAATCACACCATGTCGCCCTCTGGAGACTCACTGGGGTTTCAGGCCTGGCTTCCTGGTCTAAATGTGGCCCAGGCTTGGCCAGGCTAGCAGGGCTGGGAGAGGGTGGGGGAGGGGGAGGAAGCACAAGAGTGACTGAATCCTTTCTTGCCCCATCATGAACAGCCTGCTCTGTGCGCTCCCCTCTCTCCCTCCCTCCCTCGCTCCCTCCTGAATCTCAGCCTCAAACAGTGCCGGTTCAATTGCATCCTCCATGTCAGAGCTCACTATGTGTTTCTTGATTCTTGAGCCAGGCCCAGTGTGAATGCCTCTTGTGACTCACTTACCAACCAATAAAGCAGGAGGGGCCAGGCAAAGACCCTCAGCGGGCTGCTGGGAGGTGGAAGGGAGTTTAACATTTCCAAAACCTTTAAGGGAAAACAAACCATCAAAAGCCTGCGAGCTGACGCAGGTCAATATTTCAGTTGGTCAGGCTCCTGGGCTGACACAGCCTAAGCCAGGTGTAGGGAGCTGGCTCTGCAGTCCAGGGAAACAGGGGTGTCTCTGTGTTGAGTGGACCACCCCAGGAAACCCTGTCTTGGTAACAGCAGGCTGTGGGTCCTCAAACTGCCCTGGAGTGCTTGCAGGATGCAATCTGGCTGTCTGTTCCCTAGATCCCACAGGAGAGGGCCTGGAGTCTCTGGCTCTGCAGAAAACTGAGCCCTGTGACTTTCTGAAGGGCCACTGTAGTGACTTGAAGGAAGCTCCCAGGAGAGGGTTAGAGACAGGTGAGTGAATATGAAAGTCAGGATGAAACCCTGGGGCTTCCTGTCCCTCTGTGGGTCTAACCCAGGTGTCTGCCTCTTCCTATCTCTGGTGTCACGGAAACAGCTTGCCTAGTTTGGAAGCCACATCTATTCCAGCCCCAGATCTTGGATTCAACCTTGTTCTTGTGTGGTCTCTGTACTAGCTAATGTATGTCAACTTGATACAAGCTAGAGTCATCTGAGAGGAGGGAACCTTAACTGAGAGAATGTCTCTATAAAATCGGGCTGCAGGCAAGCCTGTAGGGCATTTTCTTAATTAGTGGCTGATGGGGGAGGGGCCCAGACTGGTGGTCCAGGCTCTATAAGGAAACAAGATGAGCAAGCCATGGAGAACAAGCCAGTAAGCAGCACCACTCCATGCCTCTGCATCAGCTCCTGCCTCCGGGTTCCTGCCCTCTTTAGTTCTTGCCCTGGCTTCCTTCAATGAAGAATGGTAATGTGGAAGAGTAAGCCAAACCAACCCCTTCCTCCCCGAGTTATTTTGGTCATGGAGGTTCACCATAGCAACAGTCCCTAACTACGACAGTGTCCCTCTTTCCCTGGCCATCCCTGACCCCAACCCTACACACAGATCCTTACTCCTGAGGACTGGACAGCTTACCTTTCTCTACTCTAACATAAACACCTGACGGTAGGGGACGGGGCTTTCTGCCTGTTTCATGATTTGTCCCATCGTTCTGGTGGGAGTGGGGTTGTATTTTTTACAACACAGGGGCTCACTCTGGACCTCCATCAGAGTCAATGTCCCCTCCCCCATCCCCTTTCCCCTCCTCTTTTCCTCTGAACTCTGTCCATATTTGTCTGGACCTGCCAACCTGGCCACAGGGAAGCCCTTGACCAAAAATACAATAGGCCCATTCTTCTTTTTAAAATTATTTCTTTTATCTTTGAGATTTTAATGCAATTATATTATTCTCCCCTTCCCTTCCCTTCCTCCAAACTTCCTCATATATCCCCCTTGCTCCCTTTCAAACTCATGGCCTCTTTTTCATTATTGCTTTACACACACACACACACACACACACACACACACAGATATTCCTAAATATTACTGCTCAATCTGTGTGTGTGTGTGCGCACACACACACACACACACATATATATATATATATATATTTTCAGGGCTGAATGTTTGGTATTTGGATAATCAACTGGTGTATTTTACCTGGATGTTACTATTTCTCCCCAGTCTTATTTGTTTGTTTGTTTTGTACTGAAGACAGGGTTTCTCTGTGTAGTCCTGGGTTGTCCTGGAACTTTTTTTGTAGACCAGGATGACCTTGAACTCAGAAAGATCTGCCTGCCTCTGCCTCTGCCTCCCAAGTACTGGGATTAAAGGCAGGCACCACCATCGCCCAGTCTTTTTTTTTTTTTTTTTTAATTAGTAGGGGCTAAGTGGAATATTAGTCAGCTGTAAAAAGGAAAGAAGCACTAGTCCATGTTACAAGATGCATGAACCTCAAAAACGTATGCTGAGTGAGAGAAACAAGGCAGCAAAAGTCACGTGTTACACAGACCCCCATCTAAATGAAAGGTGTAAGTTGGGAACGCTCACCCAGACATATCATAATGCTGGCAGCAGAGCTGAGGAGACAGAAAATGGAGAGAGCTAGGTGTGAAGAGAATGTTCTGGGACTAGATAGAAATGGTTTCACGATGTCCTGAACGTTCTAAATGGCACTGGATGCTGAGCTTAAAAACGGCTCCTTTTATAAGATGCGAATCATGCCTTAAACACACACACACACACACACACACATGTTCACACACACACACACACACACACACACACACACACACACACACACACTGATTCTCTACACCTTGGAAGCTCTCAAAGCCTGGAAATACCTCAGCTCACATGCTCAGGGGTGACACCAGCAGTGTTGGCCCTAGCCACAGAGAGACTCCGGCTGATATACTTGTGACTTGGGCCACGGGGCCTTCCGTGGTCCTTATGGTCATAGGTTCCAGCTTAGAGGCCTCAGAGAGCTGACCAAGGAGAAAAGAGCAAGAGGACAGAGGCACCTGAGTCAGGCAGGAGAAGGGAGTGGGGGGCAGGGTGGGGCAAGGGGCGGGGTGGGGCAAGGGGCGGGGCGGTGCCAGGGATGAGCGGGTCAGGACAGGGCCAGGGGGCATCCCTGCTCACTAGGCTGTGATTGGCACTTCCTGAACAACAGCCCTTACCTCATTGCAACCCACAGTTTTCAGCTCTGCAAAGGAGGCCAGCAGAATTGTAGGGCAAGCAGACAGCCTACAGCCACTTGGTAAGGAAGCACTGGTCTGCTTCAAGGTCTGCTACAGCGACAGGCAGGGCACTCAGTGACATGGGAAGGGAAGGGTGTGCCTGACTTTGTGTCCCTTCTGCTGAGAAGCCTGGGCTGAGCAGAGCAGTAGTGGTAAATGACCAGTGGGTGTGACAAGAACAGTCCCCGCAGCTCTGTGGAGAGTGACTCACAGCCACGAAGAGGGGACAAGGAGACACAGCCTTGGCTCCCAGGGTGTTTGCCGCCTGTGAGGCTGTGGACGTGAATTATGGGCGGCGATTCGAGGCTGCTGCTTTGTGACAGGGCCGGCTCTACTTACTGTGTGATGGTGAGCCAACCACTGGACCTCTCTGATTCTTTCCTCATCTGTGAGATTGGGGAAATGGGTCCGGCTCCTTGGAAAGGCTCTCCGTGAGGACAGTGTGTCAGACAGTGGCAGGACACAGTAAGTAACTTACTGCGTGTTGGCCATGCTCCACACTGAGATCATCTGGTGGGTGGGTGGAGCTAAGGAGATACTCTGCTGGGATCTGCCTCCCCATTCTGGGCCTGGAGTCCTCCTCAGGAGACTGAAGACTTGTCAGCACTCCTGATGATCCCTCCAGCTTAACACCCAGAGGACCAGAACCAAGACCCCAGAACAGAAGAGGAAAGCAAAGGGCAAACCCCTAGGGTGTGCCCAGAGGGACCACAAAGGCAGCTGCTGTCAATCTCTCCCATGCTCCAGCCGGAGGATACTGTTCACATCACAGATGAGGACCACCACGTCTTTTGGGTTAGTCTATTATATTTTTAAAAACTTACTGGGTAAATACTTTGGAGGATAAATTACTATTTTGTAAACAGTTTAATTTGGGAGCCAGTGAGATGGTTCGGTGTGTAAAGGCATTTGCTGTGCAAGGCTGGTGATTTAACATAGATCCTTGGGACCCACATAAAGGTAGATGAGAGAGCCAACCCCATCAGATTGTCCTCAGACCTCCACACATGCACCATGGTTCACCCGCCCCATCTCTCTCTCCTCTCTCTCTCTCTCTCTCTCTCTCTCACACACACACACACACACACACATACATGCACACACACACACACACACACACACACACACACACACACACACACAAATAATTAACTTCAAGTATTTGACTTGGGTGGCTGAGGCGATAGCTCAGTCATTAAAGGACAAGGAGAGCACAGGACGCTGAGTTTGAGCCCCCAAACCCATGATACTAATCTGGGCACACATAGTTCCAGTACTGGAGGAGGAACAGGCAGATCCACAGGGCTCCCTGGCTATTTGGTAAGTTCCAGGCCAGCGAGACTGTCTTTAAAGCCAATGTGAATGATACCTGAAGAACGGCAGTCAAGGTTGGCCTATGGCTTGCACACGTTCATGTACGCATGCGCACCTGCACACATATGCGTGCACACAGGCATGCACAGGCACATCGCTGTTTTCAATTTCCTGTATGTTTATGTTCCTTGTACACTCCATGATCTCTGTCTGTTACGTGTACTTTGGGAAGGAAGGCTTCCCAGGATGCTTAGCGTGGTCTTTGAATTAGAACTGAGCTCTGGAAACAAAGTGGAAACAAAGCCCAGGCCCAAGACAGGATAGAGCCAATAAGCCCTTTTCTTTCCTTGGTCCAAAGTCAATGGTGTTGATGTGGAGCTTTCTAGGGTTGCTCTCTGGGAACCAGTGCTGACCTGCCAACCTTCCTCTTGTGGTCAGCAGAAGAAGCACTGCTATCACAAAGCTAAGGGGGTTGTATGTGTACATACATGTATATATGTGTACACAGATGTTGGAAAGAACAGAAGAGCCAAGAATGGAGTGTGTACTCGTAAGCCTATCGGGTCAGGAGCATGAAGAGTACAAGGCCAAGTGTTTTGTTCTTTCTGTCCTCTTGACACAAGCTAGAGTCTCCCAGGAAGATGGATGCTCAATTGAGCAAATGTCTAAACAGACTGACCTGTGGGTAAGTCTATCAGTATTTTTTAAAATTGATTATTGGTATGGGATGCCCCAACACACTGGATGGTTCTACCCCTAGAAAGGTGGTCTTGGGTTGTGTAAGAAAGCAGGCTGAGCAAGTCATGAGTAACAAGCCCAAAAAACCAGCATCCCTCCATGGCGTCAGGTTCTGCCTCGAGGTTCCTACGCTGACTTCCCTTCCTGATGAACTAAACCATAAGATTAAATAAACCCTTTTCTCCCCATGTTGTTTTTGGTCATGGTTTTTGTCTTGACAATAGAAAGCAAACTCAAACACCAACCTCCTTACATAAGGAGTTAGAAGCCAGCCAGGCCATGCGAGCCCTAGCCTCAAACATGTGAAGTGGAGAGTAATTGAGGCAAACACCTGGTGCCATTTGGTCTCCACATGCACGCACACTCACACACACACACACACACACAAAAGAAAAAACAGGAGGAAGATGAAGATGAAACAGAGAAGGCACTATAGAACGAGGCCTATAGTCATTGCCATGCTGAAAGTAACAGGCCCACATCTTCCTTACACTTCAGCCCATCATGCTGGATGTTTTCCCTGGTCTCAGCCACTTGGAGCAAAAGACTGAAGTCTGAGCAGTAGATAGACACCATGGAGGCTGGTTCATCAACATTTGGTACATTCATAGCTCAATGGCCTAACCAAGCCAAATAAGTTACGGGCTGGACCAACTTCAACCTAAAGCTCACTGGCCATGAGATTGCCTTTGCCCATGAGCGCATGTGGGGGTCAGCTGATCCTTCTGGTGGATGCAAAGGTCATAGCAGGTTTGTGTGACACAACTGAAAGGAGGTAACAACAGCTTTCCCAATGGCAGGTTAGATGTCACCCCCCCTTACCTTACAAAGACGTAGACCCTGTCAGGTTTCATTGGTTTTTGACGAAGCCAGCAAAGGACCAAACTTCTCCATCACTCTTCTGGGATGGAGACCTCCACAGCCCTGGAAGGTCTGCACTTGAGTGGTGTCCAACAAGGACAAGTGGGACCTGGGTGGAGTGGGAACTGGCTCTGGTTTAGATTCAAAGACTTGAAGTTCTAAGTAGAGGATGGGGGATAGACACTGGCATGCAAATGGTCTGTCTAAGAGCTGTGTGTGTGTGTGTGTGTGTGTGTGTGTGTGTGTGTGTGTGTGTGTGTGTGTGTGTTAGCAGCAAGATCAATAGAGGTCATAGTATATGATCCAACTGCTAAACCAAGGAGGTTTGCCTCTCAGTGCCCTAGCCAGAGCTGGCACCTCCAGCATCAGTGGGTGACAGCCTCATTTTTGGTTTGTGCTGTTGGCTGCTTTCCAGAGTTTTCACTTATTTCTAGGTGTCACAGATTTAAAAGCACATCAAGGTTTGAAGAGTGTGGAAAGGAGACTGGCTGAGTTGCGGGAGGCCTAAGGGGGCCTGCCAGAGACCCTGTTAGAGCGGTAAAGACCTCTGCCTGGGAACGAGGACAAGTATAAGAGGTGTGAGCTCCGTCTTGAGTTTATGAGGGTGCTGTCATGAGACAAAGGCTGGTTCAGTGGATGCAGTAGGCAAGGCTGAGACTCAACAGTGAGGGGTAGTGCTTCGTAAAATGGGGAGGCAGAGTCTAACAAGAAAAGGAGTGTGTGTGTGTGTGTGTCTGTGTGTGTGTCTGTTATACCCTTATGTATTTTGGAGATTCAGAGCTATGTCCTAGTGCATGTCGTGTGTGTGTGTGTGTGTGTGTGTGTGTGTGTGTGTATCAATAAGTAGACTCCATGGGAAAATCCAAAACCCCAAAAGAGCTTGTCCTTGCCTGAGTCCCTTGACTAAAAGCGAGGGCCTGGTGCTGAGCTGACTGCAGGAAACTGATGCTGGTAGCCAGGGCTCCAGTCCCCATGAAGCCTTACTAATATAATAGGCTTTTTCAGGATCACCAGTGGACAAACTGATCAGGCCCTTTCACCAGTGGGCTATACCTGGGCATAGCACACTGTGTTGCTAGTGTCCCCTGGGATCCTGGATTGGAGAGAAAGGGGGAACAAGAGGCAAAGTGAACTCTGTGAAACAGACTGGAGCACACAAAAGCCCGTTAGTGCTTCAGGATGGCCTCTTCAAGCATATGTATACATCAGGACCAGTATGGCCTCTTCTTTCTGCTGTCTACCTCCCAGGGCTGGTCAGAGGCAAATTTATTTTTGTGCAAAGCCTTCTGTATAGGGTGAGCTTGTATACCCACCAACGTGTGATGTGTGATATATATGCACAAAATTATTTTCATAAACATGGGGGTCTTTGGTGACACAGGCCCTGTTTAACATAACAGTCTGTCTCAGCACACAGAGTGCTGGAGTGCCTCTGAATAGCTGCATGGAACTCTGTTCTAATGATGCCTGTAATTTATTAAAGTGTCCTATTAATGGACGTTAGGATGTCACTAGTCTCCTGGTATTGCAATTATGGTGGCAGTGAATATTCTCACACGTAAGTCATTCTGCAGCCCCCAGAGCTGATCAGTTACGCTAAATAACATGAAACCAAGAGCTGGGCAGAAAGGGCTGTGCACTCGGTGTATCATCAGGGTTGCCACGATGCCTTCCAGGGCTGCTGTACCATACTCCCCCTCACAGGATGCCAGAACTGCCTACCTCCCCCATCCTCACCAGCGCAGCATCAGCACCCTTCTGATGTTTGCCAATGCGAAGGTGGAGTATGATATTTCTGCTTGTTTGAATATCATTTTGTGTGTATGTGTGGGTGCACTCAGGGAGCCTTCATAAGCAAGAACCAACCTACCATGTGATTCAGAACCTTGCTCAGCCGTTATATGATGCCACACAGGACCCTCCCCAAAAATGTCCAGGCCCTCCCCAAAAATGTCCAGGCCCCAGCTTCTCAGAAAGCTAGCTGCTGACTTTGTCCTCACCTTGCCCATTGTGGTTTGCTATAATGATAGGTGGGACTGAATATCTCAACACATGCACACGCACACACACATACACACACATACATACACACACATATATACATACATATACATATATACACATACATGCACACACACATGCACACACAAACACACATTCACACACATACATGCACACACATTACACACACATGCACATACACATACATACAGACATATACACACATACATACATGCACACACATATACACATACAAACACACATATACACATACACTTCCTGTCTAGGCTCCCATCATTGTTTAGATCCAGGTGTGAAATTGCTGTCAGTTTGAATGGCCAAATCAAAGCTGATGATGACAGCAAACTTGGTTGGAGCTCTGAGTGTGGGCAGCTCTGAGCACAGGATTCTGGGAAGACCATCACATTGTCCATCACAGACAATGCCATGGAGGTGTGGTGACCATCAATTCTAGTGAAGCAGCATGTGTGTGTGTGTGCATGTAGTTTGTGTATACTTGTGTTCACGTGTCTACATGGTATGTATGTGTGTGCACATGTATGTGGAGGCCTAAGGTTAATGCCAGATGTCCTCCTTGGTTGCTCTTTTTCTTATGTTCAAAGCAGGGTCTTTCACTGAACAGAGAGCTCACAGATTTAGACAGCCTAGCCAGCCACCTAGTGCCAGGGATCTTCTGCCTCTGCTTCCAGAGTGCTAAAATTACAGGCAGCCACCATGCCCGCCAGGCATTCACATAAGTGCCGAGGATCTGAGCTTTCCCAGCATGCCCTGTGTTCAGGGGGTTCACCCCCTCTCCCCCTAGCCCATCACCTCTATTTTGCAGAACTGAGACTGAGCGAAGCAATCAATCGTTTGTAGCCACTCAGTGGTGGAGGCTTGAACTCACAGAGCATCATCCCACGTTCCTCACCAGATGGATGAGCCAGTGGCCCCCGACTAGCAGATGCCACGCCTAGTTCTGGAACTGTCCTGCGGTGGACAGCAACACTGCACCAGCCCAGAGGCTCTCATCCAGTACTGCAGAGGAGCTCGCCCCTGGGAACTGCTAGCCATGACTTGGAGACCCTGGTTCTGGTCCTCTGCCCCGTCCCTTGCTCCCGGCCTGGAAGAAATCACCGGCCAAGCCCAAGGCCACCACTTAAGGCTGAGGCCAAGGAGCGTCCCAGTTTATGGAGTAGTTGACAGTTGCTTTGGGCGAGCTGCAAGCAAACAGCTGTGACTTCAGTCCCCAAAGCTCCCCCTTCTCCTTACCTGTGTCAACATTTTTATTTTTTAAAGCAATACAGCCAAGGTGGGGGTTGGGAGTGGGCAATGGGGAGGGAGGGAGCCAGGGCCTCTATCAGCTCTGGGGTCCTTGCATATGTAACACTGTCGTATAATTAACAGTGAAGATCATTTACATTGTCGCTTAGCTAATTTTCATAATGTTTTCTTTATTATCAGAGGAAGAAATTAACCCAAGAATTTATTTACATAGCAGCCTCAAACAGTAACAGCTTGCTAATTGCCTGTTAGGTGATTAATAAGCTTACAGCAGATGCTAATGCGTCGTGGGCTCCCGTTTCAAAGGTGCTCTTCCTGCACGCCTGTGTTTTTGGCAGCTTAATTAGTGCAATAATTATGTACTTGTTGCTCCTTCTTTCGAGCAAATACTGTCAAATGCTTAAAAGATTAAAGTGAATTATATCCTGAGAACTCACACGCTGGAGGATGCCCATCGTACTAACTTCTCTGCTAGTGCAAAAATAGACAAGAATAAATAAGAGCGGGCTCTGATGTGCCACGATGAGCTACAGACTCAGCCCAGGCCTGGCTCTGACTTTGCCCCTTGCAATTGAAAACCCTAGGAGCATGCCTCAGTTTCCCATCTACGTAAGGTATGGGAATCTGTCAGCATGGAGAGGTAGAGGGGAGATGGGAATCTGAGAGATTCAAATAACTCAGCATTCATTGTAAAGGATATATCTCACTTGGTTATTTTTTTAAAAAAAGATTTATTTTACTTGTATACATATACATGTGCATGCATGTGTATGTGTGTGTATTCACACAAGTGTGTACAGGTGCAGACAGAGGCCAGAAGAGGGCATCAGATCCCCTGGGGCTGCAGTTCCAGACATTGTGGGCCACCCAGTGTGAATCTGAACTCAGAACATCATGATTTAGCAGCAAGTCCTCTTAACTGCGGAACCATCTCTCCTGCCCCCTCATTTCATTCTTAATTAGAAAAAATTGGTTGTCGAGAGCCTTCACTGGGATGGCTAGAGAACTTTAATTCCTGGTTGAGAAGCAGATGGCGTTGTGATGTTGTATACTGTGATGGAGACATAATGGTTATGGGGAAGGAAATGTTATCTCTTGACATAAACAGTGAAGAATTCAGGGCTGATGCTGATGGCTGCCATCTGCCTTAACACTTCCAGCCTCCTCCTAAAGTGAACGGTCTGCAGGTGGAAGGCTAGGATAGGGAGGATGCCTTGAAGCTTAACGCTGGACGGTAGCTCAGTGGAAATGCCCTTGCACGGAGTCGTCATTGTGATGGTTCCCTAAGAGGACTCAGCTAAGAGGCAAGGCTCCAGCGCACCCACGGGAGACGTTAATCGAGGTGGGTGAACCTATGTCAAGCATTGACAACACCTTCTGTCTGGAGCCCAGATATAGGAGGTCTGAAGTGGAAATCATTTGTCTCTTTGCTCTCACATCTTGTTTATGAGTGGTTCTTAACCCATGGGTAACGACCCCTTTGAGGATCAAAGGACCCTTTCAGGAGGGTTACATATCAGATATTTACAATGATTCACAACAGTAGCAAAAATAGTTACAAGGTAACAATGAAAATAATTGTATGGTTGGTGGTCACCACAACATAAGGAACGCTATTAAAGGGTCCCAGCATGAGGACAGGTGAGACCTCTGCCATAGACTGTTGCTGCTGTGTTTCGCTGAAACTGGGACCCAACCTTTCTGACCTTGCAATGTGGCCTGGGGTTCTGTGGCTTCCCAGGACCCCTCTGGGCTTCCTTTGACGGATAAGTACTGCTGAAGCCTCTAGCCTTGTGGACTAGTGGCTTCTGGCTCCTCAGTATCTCCATTGTACAGACAGCCATTACTGTCTGGCCATCCCCTAGCAAGTGAGACGGCCTAATAAATCTCCTTTTAATATATATACATTCTATCAGTTCTGTTCTTCTACAGAACCCTGACTAACACAGTGATATTTCAATAAAAACACCAAAATATAAAAGAGAAAATACCTCAAAGGTGGCTGCTGGGGACTTTACTAAGGACCCGTGTAGCTATTTCCTCTTGAATGTATTTGAAAATGTGCACAGGCCACATCAGGAGTCCATCAGGACTTGAACATTAGACTGAAGCCACCCCTGATCAAACCCAGCTCTACCCCTTGTTAGTAGGGGCCTAAGCCTTCTGTGCCTCCATTTCCTCGTTTGTGATACGGGGATGTATTCGTTACTAAGATTTATCAAACCGGTGGGTGTGGGTTTTAACACAGAGTGAGGTGCCCTGGCAGGCTCATCCTTTGTCACTGTCATTATGACTGGTGTGAGCCCTGAGGTTCCTCCTTCACTGAGCTATGAGACCACAAGCATTTACTGTTGACTTGTTCTATGCCATCCTCAGTGCCGGGATGGCTCCTAGTTTCTGCCCTCTAACAGAAGAGACCACAGTCTTACCAACCTTTCGCTCTGCTAGCCCACAGAATCTTGTCATCAGAACTGGGCCCAGCCCCTCAGTTTCTCCTTGCCCCTGATGAAGTCACAGGGGAATTTTGACCACAAAATTCCTAGCTTGACAGTGCGGTGCCCTCCTCACCCCCACCTGCCCCTTCAGCTATGGTAGCTTCCCACGGAGCTCACCCATGCCCCATTAGCCGAATCTTTCCTATTTCTGGTTCTCTCACTTGAGATGTATACACTGACCTCTGACTGCTCAGCCTTTCTAACCCCAGGAGCTGCCCTTGGTCCTTGATTGTGCTGCCTGCCTCAATCCTGCCAGCAGGGGCTGGGTCCGCTCACCCTCCAGTTTCCTATGGACATTACCTTTGAACAGGCAGAAACACACATGGAGGAGTGTTCTCCTTTCTCCACATCCTCGCCAACATCTGCTGTCACCTGAGTTTTTGATCTTAGCCATTCTGACTGGAGTGAAGTGGAATCTCAGTGTTGTTTTGATTTGCATTTCCCTGATGATTAAGGATGTTGAACATTTTTTCAGGTGTTTCTCTGCCATTCGGTATTCCTCAGGTGAGAATTCTTTGTTCAGCTCTGAGCCCCATTTTTTAATGGGGTTATTTGATTTTCTGGAGTCCACCTTCTTGAGTTTTTTATATATATTGGATATTAGTCCCCTATCCGATTTGGGATAGGTAAAGATCCTTTCCCAATCTGTTGGTGGCCTTTTTGTCTTATTGATGGTGTCCTTTGCTTTGCAGAAGCTTTGCAATTTTATGAGGTCCCATTTATCGATTCTTGATCTTACAGCACAAGCCATTGCTGTTCTATTCATGAATTTTCCCCCTGTACCCATATCTTCGAGGCTTTTCCCTACTTTCTCCTCTATAAGTTTCAGTGTCTCTGGTTTTATGTGGAGTTCCTTAATCCACTTAGATTTGACCTTAGTACAAGGAGATAGAAATAGATCAATTTGCATTCTTCTACATGATAACCGCCAGTTGTGCCAGCACCATTTGTTGAAAATGCTGTCTTTTTTCCACTGGATGGTTTTAGCTCCCTTGTCAAAGATCAAGTGACCATAGGTGTGTGGGTTCATCTCTGGGTCTTCAATTCTGTTCCATTGGTCTACTTGTCTGTCACTATACCAGTACCATGCAGTTTTGATCACAATTGCTCTGTAGTACAGTTTTAGGTCCAGTCAGAATGGCTAAGATCAAAAACTCAGGTGACAGCAGATGTTGGCGAGGATGTGGAGAAAGGGGAACACTCCTCCATTGTTGGTGGGATTGCAAGCTTGTACAACCACTCTGGAAATCAGTCTGGCGGTTCCTCAGAAAATTGGACATAGTACTACCGGAGGATCCTGCAATACCTCTCCTGGGCATATATCCAGAAGATGTCCCAACCGGTAAAAAGAACACATGCTCCACTATGTTCATAGCAGCCTTGTTTATAATAGCCAGAAGCTGGAAAAAACCCAGATGCCCCTCAACAGAGGAATGGATACAGAAAATGTGGTACATTTACACAATGGAATACTACTCAGCTATTAAAAAAATGAATTTATGAAATTCCTAGGCAAATGGATGGACCTGGAGGGTATCATCCTGAGTGAAGTAACCCAATCACAAAGGAACTCGCACAATATGTACTCACTGATAAGTGGATAATAGCCCAGAAACTTAGGATACCCAAGATATAAGATACAACTTGCCAAACGCATGAAATTCAAGAAGAACTAAGACCAAAGTGTGGACACTTTACCCTTTCTTAGAAATTGGAACAAAACACCCATAGAAGGAGTTACAGAGACAAAATTTGGAGCTGTGACGAAAGGATGGACCATCTAGTGACTGCTATATGCAGGGATCCATCCCATAATCAGCTTCCAAATGCTGACACCATTGCATACACTAGCAAGATTTCGCTGAAAGGACCCAGTTATAGCTCTCTCTTGTGAGACTATGCCGGGGCCTAGCAAACACAGAAGTGGATGATCACAGTCAGCTATTGGATGGGTCACACGGCCCCTAATGGAGGAGCTAGAGAAATTACCCAAGGAGCTATAGGGAACTGCAACCCTATAGGTGGAACAACAATATGAACTAACCAGTACCCGGGAGCTCTTGTCTTTAGCTGCATATGTATCAAAAGATGGCCTAGTCGGCCATCACTGCAAAGAGAGGCCCATTGGACTTGCAAACTTTATATGCCCCAGTACAGGGGAACGCCAGGGCCAAAAAGGGGGAGTGGGTGGGTAGGGGATTGGGGGGTGGGTGGGTATGGGGGACCTTTGGGATAGCATTGAAAATGTAAATGAGGAAAATACCTAATAAAAAATACAAAAAAAAAGAAAAAAAAGAAACACACATGGTCTTGGTATGTCTTAGCAGGCCACTGATCCTTCACATGCTCTGATTCTGGCCTGCATTCTCCTATCTGGGAGATGAGGGATGGAGACAGTCTTGGTGCTTATTAGTAGTGAGTCTTTATCTAGAGCCTGTGAAGTCCCAGGGCCCCAAACAAAACCACATTGGCACAGGAGCTGGGCAGCATTTCTGCTAAGGAATCAAATGAACACATGAATGAGAGATGCCCCTCTTCAGCCCCCCTGCTGGCCCAAGACTCTGTTTCTCTCCCACTTACTAATATACTCTCGGGATCCAATTTCCTGTCAATTCCACAACCAAATCCTGTGGGCTTGGTCCAGCAAAGGTGGATCAAGCCAGGGTACCACAGACACCCCTCTCCACCTATCCCTGAGCCTGCCTGTTTGTGACACCAAACATACACTGATAAAACATGCTTGTGGCTATCTGGAGCAGAAGTCACAGACTTTATCAGGTTGTGGGGAGAAAGGCTCAGGCTGCCAGTGACTCTTCAGACCTGTGGCCAATCCTCCCACATATCTCAGCACCTGTCCTTCTCCTTCAAGGGCACTCTGCCATGGCATCACCTGCTAAGACTTCCTTCTTCAAGAGAGTCCCAGAGAGGCCTGTGCTTTCAGGTCATGTGTGTCCCATGCCTATCATGAAGAATCTCTCTAATGCTCAGATGTCATGTGAGTATGGACCTTGAGAAACAAAGAAGGCAGGGCTGGAAGCCCAAGTATGTTCTAAAAGCTGTGTGTGTACATGTGTGTGTATTTATGGGTACACATTTTCACAGTGATTAGACTGGTTCTCCAATGACCCCAGGGGTCCCCCCTGTGTACACTTCCCCATTTTTAGAATCATAGATGCCCATCACCACATCCAGATTCTTTTTATGTCAATGCTGGAGACTGACATAAAATAAAAGGATTGACCCACCCTGTGTGTGTACAGCCAGCATTTTAGTGACTGAGTTATCTCCCCAAGCCCTGCATAACTGTTACTTTTTACAGAGAGCTGTCTGCCAATAGGACAAAGGAAGGCGAGCTATTTGGTTATAGCAGGAGTGGTGCCTATTGTCGGTGCACACGGGAGCAGAGGCCCATCTTCTCACCAGTAGCTCAGGCCACCCTCCCAGCCTTCCTTCCTTTGCACATGACCTGTGATGAGCATTAAGAGTGGACGCTGAGGGGCACACGTGTACGCTTGTGAGACTTTTGGCTTCATGGTGTCCACTCTCCTTTCCCACCATTCTTTTGAGGCACTACGCCTCCATTACTCCCAGCCTCAGCTCCCATTGGGCTTTGGTGTGTAGTCATGTATCCTAAGGGCATCTGTGGCATGGTGATTTGGATAAGAATTGTCCCTGAGGGCTCAGATATGTGAACATTGGGTCTCCAGGGGGCAGTGTTGTTTGGGGAGGTTCTAGAACCTTTAGGACGAGGGAGAGCAGAGAGCGTTGCTAGAGGAAGTACATAATTGGAGCTGCCTTTGAGGGTTTCTAGTCTTCCTCACTTCCTGCTTGCTCTCTCTGCTCCCTGCATGTAGTTGAGATGTGACTCCTCTGATCTTGGCTCCTGCTCCCCGTGCTATCAGCAGACTCTGTTACTCTGGAACAGTAAGCCAAACTAAACTCTTTCTTCTATATGCTGTTTTCCCTAGTGGCATTTTAGCTCAAACAACTGGAAGTATACTAACACATTGTCCAATAGGAAATGCTTTTAGGCATCTATCCAACCAATCACATGGCTCTCACCGTCCAATCATATTAAATCCTAGGAGCCTGAAAGGAGTCAGCTGCAAGCCAGTGACTTCATGAGTTCTGATTGCACCATCTCGCCTCAGTGCTTAGAGAGCCTCTGACAGTGAAAAGCTGAAGGGAAGGCACTGTTCAGTGCCCCTTGATGTAGCCACGCCTGAGCCCAACACCTCCCTTGCTTGAAAGTTCCACATACCAATACTTATCCTCTTTCTGCCTTAGTCGCAGTTTGCGGGGGATTTTCTCACACACAAAAGCAAGCTTCCTATAATACCCATTGCTCCAGGAAATGGGCAGTGTCATTACCTTGCAGGCCAGGGAGCTTTACAGATAGACAACTGTGATGACATTAGAAAAGATGATATGTTGACAAGAAAGAGGGAAAGATGGAGGTCACAGCACAGATAAGAAACGCTGGTTCCTGGTACCCAGGAGGAGCCTCCAGAAGCAATGAGTCCAACACGGAGGGACATCTCAGCATTCTGAACAGAGAGCCCTTTGCCTTTCCCAGTCCCCTTTCCCAGAAGAGGTCACCCCAGCGCTGGAGGTCCCTAGAGTCTGCTGGCCCCATGAGTGTAGACTTCCTGCCCAGACGGTGCTCCTAGGATGAGGTCATGGCTGGGGAGCGTCTTCCACTCTCTTAAGCTGCTGCTTTCAGTAGCAATCGCCGTGTCGTTGCTTAATCTCAGAATTATCTGATTGTCACAGTCAAGCTTTCCACATTAGGCAGCGAGCCAGCAAGTCACTTAACCTATAATTGCCCTTTAATGAAGCCCATCTTCAAAACTGAATTGTCACAGGGAAACTTGTAAACATACAGTGAGGTCCAAGACGGAGCTGGCCCCAGACGCCGCAGCCAGGCCCTTGACTCCTCTCTGGCGTCGGCCACATTTGTCTGAGTTATTGGGGCTTTAGCTCCAGCTGCCACCCACAGTAGAAAGGAGCCTGGTGTTCAGAGCTTTCCCAGAAGCAGGTCAAACCTTTTAAAAGCAAGCTGAGGGTGCTTGGCTTGGGTACACACAGTTCCCGAAGCCAAGTGCCCACCCTCCTCATGCCCTGAGCTACGAGCTACAAAAGTAAAGCCAGCTTTGTGACTTGAACTTGATGAAACCTATGTGGCCTGTTTTTAGTGACGTCATGTGGCGGTGGGTGGTCTGCCATATGTAAAGAGTGGGCGAGGGAGGTTGATGTTAAAGAAGGTGGCTCACCATGAGACATATGTGCTGAGTGTTTGTGTTGCAGGGTATCTGTGTTCTGTGGCAATGTCTGTGTGTATATGTGTGTGTGGGAATGCATGCATGTATAGGCACATGTATGTGAAGGTCAGAGGACATCTTTGAGGGGGAGGTCGTTTCTCATGAATCATCCACTTTGCTTTTTGAGGCAGGATATCTCAGTGGCCTGGAGCTCACCATTAGGCTAGCCTACCTGTCCAATATGTCTCTGGGATTGCCCTGTCTGACCTTCTAAATTACTGAGATTACAAGCACATCACCTCACATGACTTTTCAATAGGGATGTATTTTTGGTTTATGTGCATGAATATTTGCCTTCATATATGTGTGCCACAGGTGTGCTTGGTGCCATGGAGGTCAGAGGAGGGCATCGGATCCCCTGGGACTGGAGTCACAGATGGTTGTGAGCTACGTTGTGGAGGCTTGGAACCTAACGAGGTCCTCTGTAAGAGCAACCAGTGTTCTTAATCCAGACATGGCTTGCGGGCTGGCTTTCTTTCTTTCTTTCTTTCTTTCTTTCTTTCTTTCTTTCTTTCCTTCCTTCCTTCCTTCCTTCCTTCCTTCCTTCCTTCTTTCTTTCCTTCCTTCCTCCCTTCCTTTCTCTCTTTCTTTCTCTCTTTTTCTCTCTCTCTTCCTTCCTTCCTTTCTTTCTTTCCTTCCTTCCTTTCTTTCTTTCTCTCTTTCCTTCCTTCCTTCCTTTCTCTCTTTCTTTCTCTCTTTTTCTCTCTCTCTTCCTTCCTTCCTTCCTTTCTTTCCTTCCTTCCTTTCTTTCTTTCTCTCTTTCCTTCCTTCCTTCCTTTCTCTCTTTCTTTCTCTCTTTTTCTCTCTCTCTTCCTTCCTTCCTTCCTTTCTTTCCTTCCTTCCTTTCTTTCCTTCCTTCCTTCCTTTCTCTCTGTCTCTCTTTCTTTCCTTCCTTCCTTTCCCTCTTTCTTTTTCTCTCTCTTTCTTTCTTTCTTTCCTTCCTTTCTTTCTTTCTCTCTTTCTCTATTTCCTTCCTTCCTTTCTCTCTTTCTTTCTCTCTTTTTCTCTCTCTTTCTTCCTTCCTTCCTTTCTTTCTTTCTTTCTTTCTTTCCTTCCTTTCTCTCTTTCTTTCCTTCCTTCCTTCCTTTCTCTCTTTTTTTCTCTCTCTCTCTTCCTTCCTTCCTTCCTTCCTTTCTTTCTTTCTTTCTTTCTTTCTTTCTTTCTTTCTTTCTTTCTTTCTTTCTTTCTTTCTTTCTTTCTCTGCCCTGTTTCTTCCTACTTCTCACTACATTGTGCCGCTGTTTTGAAACAAATCCAAGATGTATTCATAATGTCACAGCTTCTTTGTTTGGACTTTTCATCAGCTAGAGACCAGCTGGAAGAAGCTGATGCACAGTTGTCTCGGAGACACGGAGTCGCCTCATATCTGATAAATCAGAGTTCAAGTCTTGTTCTTCCACATCACACACTGCAGAGCATCAAGCTAGTCACCCAACCCCACCTCCCGTCCCTCACAGTCTAAGTAAGGGCAGGACTGAGCTCTGGAGCTGTCCCCATGGCCACACGGAGAGCTTGTAAAGTGCCCAGCCACACACCTGGCACCGAGTGAGTGCTCTGTATGTTCTCTTCCCTGGTTCTGATGTCAGCAAGCTGATTGTCACACTTTACGTCCAGCATGCTAACTAAGATGTGATGAGACCTGAGGGGTAGCTGCAGAGGGTGTCTTAGCTGGGGGATGACCTCACACAAGGTCACTATATGGTTTTGACTAGTATGGAAGATATATTACCGATTTGGTTTTTTTAAAGTAAGACTTTCTGTAGAAGTAGTCATTCCCAGGTCACCCATGCATATCCTTAACCCCCCCCCCCCAAACCATCACTGACACAAAGTCACCTTTTCAAATGAGCTATGTCCCTTCAAGACAGCACATTCTACAAGTATAAAAACAGTGTCTGTCTGGTTCACTTAATGAATGAACACAGGGAAAAGACTGGTACCCAACAGGAACTTAATAAATGCTTGCTGAATGAAGGAAAATCCAAATGCACGGGCCCTAAAGGCTGATCCAGTCCGAATAGGCACAGAGGTTATAGATTGGACAAGCTTGGCTGGAGACTGGCTGGGCCAGAGGCCTAAGCAGCAGGAGGCCAAGGTCAGAGCTGTAAGGAGAGAAAGGCCCAGCCCAGGCCGAGGCCTCAACCAGCAATGCTGAATGCACAACTTGGGCAAGCTGTTGGGGCCACTTTTCAATCATACCTAGTTTGCAGACACAGCATCGACAACATATTTTTTATTACCATGATGGGGTCACTCTCACACTGCCCGCTAAAGCTGTGGAGAGAGAAGCTCTGTTTGTGTCTCAGCTCATTAACTGGAGAGTTGGCCAGCGTGCACCCTGTGGATGTGGCTCAAAAGACGTTGACACGTTTTCAAAGACTTGAAAGAAAGAAAGAAACAAACAAACAAAATCAATTAAGGGGACAGCCTGGAGTGCCAGCTGGGAATATAGATGTTACTGAGATTAGAGGAAGTGAAGGAGAGAGAGAGAGAGAGGGGGGGGGGGAGGGAGAGGGAGAGACAGAGACAGAGAGAGACAGAGAGAGAGAGAGAGAGAGAGAGAGAGAGAGAGAGAGATTGAGAGAGAGAGAAATTGAGATTGGGAGCAAAAGAATGCCCCTTCCCCAGGCCCTGCCATAATGCGGTGCCATTTAGAAACTGGGCTGTATGGTCAGAGCAGGAGAGTGAGGCTGTGGTGAGGCCCTGCCTGTGTCTTAGGGGCTTGCAGGCGGTTGGTGTCTGGTCTCCCACTAGCTTTTCTGACAAAACCCACACTTTGCCACTGGCTTAGAGTGAGGCTGAAGGAGGCACACTGATGACAAGAAGATACCTTCAAAGGCCTTCCTGCACAATAGGACTCTTCTCCAAAGCTCAGGGAATGCATGCAGGGCATGGCAATAGCTACCGTAACCTTGACCTTTGATTTGAAGCAATCGAGAGTTAACAAGAAAGTGCTTCCTCATCAGCTTTCAAAAGTGACTGGAGAGAGGGCTGAGTCCTCATAGACCCAGGCTGGTGGTGCATATGCCCAACACTATGGAGCAGGTCATCTGGGATTCTGGCCCTTTCCAGGGTCCCTGGGCTTAGACCAAGTCAGGTCCATGACTCCACTCGTTCCCCAGCTCCTGTGGCCTGTTTTGACACCTGTCACCAGGCCCCTTCAAACCCAGCTGCTGGAAACAGCCGTGAAACATCAAACACTCCCTCCTTCCCAGGTCGCTGCTCTCTCTTGATGGATTCTTCTGGAATATTAATCAGCCCGCATAGGCTGGAGCAACAGATTTCTCTTAGGAGAAAAAGCAAAATGAACATAAATATGTCTGGGCTAATGATTCCCTTTGTCATAACACTCTGCATTTCTCCACGGGCCTCCGCTTCCGCCAGGCTTGTTTCAAACAAGCCGTGACCTTGCGAGCTGACTGCTGCGATTAAGATCACCCTTCCCAGTAAAGGAAGCGAGGAAGGTGCTCGAGCTTCTGCATCTCGCCTAAAGTCTTGCTTCCTGCTCTTTTCCTGTCCTTTGGAATGGGTGTCTCGGAGAGGGTGTTTCGAGGGGAACCCTCCTCCCAGGTTTTATGAAACGGATCTTATTGCAGGATAGTAAACATCCTGAATGCTTATACACCACCTTTCCTTCTTTTCCCCTTTATTTGGTGTCTGAAAATGTAACTAGTCCCCCTTCCCTCGCTCTTCTTTACTCGACCAAAGGTGATTTAGAGGAGGGGTAGTTTTACCTCTTCCTACAGGCTGAAGTCCATCCAGGAGAGCCAGGGCAGGAAGTTGAAGTCAAAATGACAGAAGAACCTCAAACACCGCTTGCCGGCTCACTCATGGGATTATACGTGTGAACCAACAATCCTATTTTAAATTTCGCCATGTGTGCACACTTTCGAGTGTTCACATGTATGTGTGAGCATGTTCATGCATGTGGAGGCCAGGGGATAACACTGGGTGTTGTTCCTCCAATGTCACCCCAGCTTCTATTGAGAGAGCAAGTCTTACTGGCCTGAAAGCTCCTGAGAAGGCTCGGATGCTGCCCGGGGCGCTCCAAGGATCCTGCATCTCTCCCTTCCACCCAGCGTTCTCTCCCTCATTTTTATTAATTATTTGAGAAATCTGAACAATGTATTTCAATTGTTTTCACCCCTCCTCTCTCCCCCCATCCCTCTGCTTACATCCCTCCTCCCCTACCCACCCAATTAACTAATCAGGTAAGAGTTCCGCTGCCCCTATGTGACCTTTGGTGCACTGTGGTTAACCTACCCTTGAGGAAAACTGACTTTCCATTTCCCAGCAGCTAGCTAGCTAGCTAGGGCTTTGTGTGGCTTGATCTTGTGTGGGTCTTGTGCATACTGTCTCGATGGTGGTGAGTGACTATGGGCACCTGCCCTGCTGTGTGCAGAAAACCTTTCCCCTTAGTCGTCTAGCTCTTAAATTCATTCTACCTTCTCTTCTATAATGTTCCCCGGGGTCTTGGGAGGTGGGGTGTGTTATAGATGCCTCGCTGAAGGCAGAGCACTCTGCAGTCTCTCAGTCTGGGTCTTGACAATTTGTGATCAACAATCTGTGTTGATCACAGCATCCTGGATTACTTGTAAATGAAAACGTTTTCCTACTTAGCATCTAGCAACGCCATTAGCAGCTATTTACCCAAGAAAAGTGAAAATAATGCCTATGAGGCAGGGGTCACAATTGCCAGGAATCTGGGAACAGCCAAAATGCTAGTGAACATGGAGGCTCCAGACTGGGACGGTTGCCCCCTGGAGCAGCGCTCCATGGAGTGTAGAGAGCAACATACGGACGTACGGGTGGACATACTTACTTACGTTCAGAACGGACGGACCTCCCGGGTGTGTGGCATGAAGAGTGGTGCCGAAACAAGCACAATATGCTTCCATGTATAATTCTGGTGAGAAAAGTCACTAGAATAGTTGTCTGGGAATGTCCAGAAGTGATGTGCATCACACACACACACACACACACACACACACACACACACACACACACACAATCCATTTCTGGGGCAGTCAAAAGGGCTTATATGTTGGCTAATGTGATGTGGGTATTCTGTATTCTGATATTAGAAGAAAGATATGTACATATTTATCATATACCAATTTTGTCTTAGTTAAAATAACAAGACAGAGGCTGAGTGTGGTGGTACTCAGCACTTGGGATGCAAAGACAGGTGGATGGTTTCCATGCCAGCCAGAGCTACATAATGAGACCTTGTCAAAACAAAACAAAACAAAACAAAACATAAATAAAACAAAAAAGGGAAGAAAGCAAGCAAGCAAACCAAACAGAAAAAACAAAAAACAAAAAAACAAAAAAAAACAGGAGCTTGCTCTGATGAGATGGCTCAGCAGATAAAATCTACAAGTTGTCCTCTGACCTTCTCATGCATGCCACTGCACACATAGGTCTGTGTACATGCACACACACAAAGAATAAGTAAATAAAAATTACAAGAGAAACAGAAGAAGAAATCCCAAGGAGCCTGTCATTTTAGGCCCCGAGCAAGGTCTTCATCACACGAGGCTGTCCTCAGAACAGCTCTTTCTTTGCCCAGGCATCTGCAGTGTACAGGCAGACCTGCAGAGCCCGAGGGTCTGGCCTGGCCCTCACTGCTTGAGCGAATCTCTTCAGCTTAGGGAAGCAGCTATAAATTCCTCTTGAAGTCTGTGTGAGCCCTGCTGCACTCGGGTCTTCTCTAAGTCTCTGCGTTTATTTTAAGCCTTTCCCCATTCCGTGGCTGAGTCCATCAGAGAAAATAAGCGTTCCCCTGGATGACGCGTGACCCCAGTAGAGGGCAAGCTGTCTGGCCAACTTGGGCAGCCAACAGAGGAAGGTGTCCTGGAGGTCTGCACCACCAGTTGGATCTGAAAGGATGGATGCTTTCCTGCTGTTCCCTGGCCAAGAGGCGAGAGGAGGGCCAGACAGCCTGGAAAAATAAAGTTTCCTAGTGACACCTCCAGGCCAGTCCTTCAGGAAACCCATGCTCTTCCCCAGTGCCAGCATCACATTTGTGCTGACTCCCTTGGGGCTTCCAGCCACTGGGAGTCAGATGGAGGAGGTGCCCACAGCGCAAAGGGGAGGAGGAAGAGGACTAAGGAGATGGAACAAAGCAGAATCCGGGAAGGGATGGGGAGGAGAAAAGGAGGCAGACTCGGGACATCTGATACATTCAGAATTTCATCCCTTTGCTGAGGGTTTGAAGCTTTCTGCACACACTGTACACCGTGGGTACCAGGGATCGATGTTGTAGGTATGGATCTGGGTCAGGAGGACACCAGATGGCATCTGTGGCTTCTTGCACAGAGAGTGATGGAAACACACAGTTCATTAGAAGAAAGAACACTTCTGTGTAAGGAAGATGGCAGAGGGAGCAAGATTAGACTTCAGTGGCCGTGAGGATCCCTAACGGGTCATTTCCACAGTACACACCATCTCCCACACTCGTTTGTCCCAGACTTTTCTTGTTCTAATCTGTCCTTTACATGTAGCCCTGGCTGGGAAGGGTCTCCAACTTCTTGCCAACTGGCTTCCTTCATATCTATTGATCTTTAAAAGAAGAGAAAGCAGGGACTAGGGAGTCAGGGCATTTGCTCAAGTTCACTCAGCTAGTCAGAGGGGAATCCAGCCAGAGCCTCCATCTTCTAGCCCTGCTGAGTGTTTACATGGGACACAATTCAGCACAGCTCCAGAGCCCCAAGGGCTGCTGCTGTCTGTGGAGCATTCTGCCACTCACTGGTGAAAAAGCAGGGCCTCCCACCCCCTACCTTTTTAGGAAATGTAGATTTGCAGGAAACACTTGGCTTTGATGGGCAGGACTAATTAGAGGTCTTTTTATTTTTATTTTTTTAAAACTGAGTCGATGTATTTAATTCCGTTTGCCCACAGTCACTGGGTATTTGCAACAAGTCCAGGGCGCTGGGAGCTGAGTCTGTTGGACACTGAACCATCCTTGGATTTTCTTGGCGTTGTTCTCTTTCTCTCTGGTTTTGTTTTGATTTTGTTGCTGTTCTCGTTGCTTTAAAAATACACACACTCTGGAGTCGGATACTTTGACTTCTTTGATGCTTGGGAAGCCAACCATACACTCCTAAAGTTAGACAGAATGGAGTTGACCTTGGCAGAAATTAGACCACAGCCTCAGCGGTCTCTGGCCATGGGCCTGGCCCACAGCCGGTGCGGTCAGCAGAGTGTCATTAAGTTCTCTGGAGAAAAGCAGAGCTCAGAGACCTGCCGCTTCTACCGCCATTGGCGTCCTGCCCCTCCCTGTGCAGGCAGGACCAAGTGCTAAGGAGAGCCAAGGCTGTAGTGCCGTGGGTTGGTGGTGGGACCCACAGAATGCCTCCTTAAACTTCAACAGATGTCGCCTCTCCAGAACCCTCACTATAATAACCTCTGCCAGTGAATTCCACCGGCTACCTTACCTGCCTCTGTGAATTCCATTGGTTCCCTAACCTGCTTGTCAGTAAGGACTCCTCTAGTTTGAGCTTTGAAGATACCTCTATCGGTAACGCTTGCCTAATAAGCAAAGGGTCCTGAGATGGGTTTCCAAAATCCATGCCAGTTGGTAGTAGGCATGGCAGCACATGCTTATAATCCCAGTCCTTGGGAGGCAGAGAGACAAGAGGCTGGGCTTACCTGGGGCTCACTGGCTTGACCTTGCCAGACCCTGTATCTATCGAAGATGGATATCATCCCTGAGAGGATGCCCGAAGTTGTCCTTCAGCATCCAGGTGCATACACACCGGTGTGCCAACCATATCCACACACTCATGCATTAAATATAAATTAATTTAAAAAGGACTCCTGATTGAAGCCTATGCAATCCCAATGCCACATTTAACTCAGCCTTGTTGACTGGATCCATCATGGGCCACAGCCAGGCCAATCACAAGTATTTTGTCCTTCTGCTCTGAGTTGGTTAAAATGACAGGGCTTCTATTCTATGTTATAGAAGCAATCTGAAAGGGTAGCCTGTGCTCGACCTCCTGTGTTACAGCTTCAGTTCCTTGAGTCAGCAATCCTAGGCAGCTTACTCCTATTGGATATAATGGCAGGGCATAACCATTTTGGATGTTATTCCTGGGATCTGTAACCAAGAGCCGCAAGCCAAGAGTATGTCCCACTCAACTTTGTGTCTCAAGCACCTGCAGTAGAACAGACTTCTTAAATAGATGTTTAAACTTCCTTAGAAGGGGTAGAAGGGGGAGACAGAGCTGGGGTAGGTGGGGAACAGGCTGTGTTGAATATCTTCCAGGCCCGAAGGCCGTGCACTAGATATAACTTATTCAGTGAAATCTTCCTTCCCTACATTGTGGTATCAGGACAGTTGTCTTGGTTGGGATGGTGGGTAAAATTAGGCAGAGGGAGAGGCTGATGGGATGAGCTTGCAGGCTCTGACACTTTAGAGGTGACCTGTTTCCCAGTGCCAGGTCCTCTGGGGGAAGCCTGTACCAGTTATTGGAAGGAAGAGGTCTACAACCAGACTTCTCAGCCTTCATAGTCCCTGGCCACCCCAAACCCCAGCACACACAGGCTCCTAAATTTCTCACCTTACATTTCAGGTGCTCAGTGGCACTAAGGTCAGGTCAACGTGAACCTTTGCTGGGTGGAGCTGTGGACTTTGGAATCCAGAATGGCATGGTAGAGCATGCTGGGGGCCCAAAAGTTGCTATGAGCTCAGGACCTGCATCTTCACTGAAACTTACATGATCCTGAGTGAGGGACCTCAGAGATCATTTTACCAATGGAACAAAAAAAATAGTATGCTTGCTATCATGACTCCCATGTTGCTAACCATTGAGGAATGTCTTTCCTGTGGCCTAGATCACACCTCTACCCCTTCCTACATAGCCCCGGGGCAGCTTCTGTGGCAGGGACCTGACCGACATGAACCATGTCACTTGCCCAAATGCCTGGAACAAGACCCTTCCTTATTTTTGCATCTGTGAAAATGGAGGTCTAGAGAGGTAAAAAGACTCACCCAAGGTCACTCCGTTCAGCTAGGAACTGAGCCAGAGCTTTTGATACCACTGAGTTTGCCATCCTTTCCTCCAGATGTGCTGACTGGGTCACATTAGTGCATGGCAAGATGCCAAGCCAAGCTGTATGAACACTTAACTGGGAAACAAATCAATCATATCGATAGAACTTGACACGATGGGGAGGGAAAAAAAAGCCACTGAGATATAATGTTATGTGTTATGTGTGGCCTCAAGAAGATTAATTAACCTCTTTGTCTCCTTATCTGACACTTGTACATGCTGCGCTCTCTCTCTCTCTCTCTCTCTCTCTCTCTCTCTCTCTCTCTCTCTCTGTGTGTGTGTGTGTGTGTGTGTGTGTGTGTGTGCAAGAAGTCAGTGTGGGGTGCCTTTCATTGATCTCTCTCTCCCTTTATCCTTTGAAACAGGATCTCTCACTGAACCTGAATTTCATCAATTCAACCAGGCTGCTGGTCAGTGGGCTTCAGGGCTGTGCCTGTCGGCTTCTCTAGCACCCAGATCATAGACAAACACTGCCAAGTGTGGTACTTTACATGGTTTCTGGTTTCTGGGGATCTCACCCTTTCACCAACTCAGCCATCTCTCCAGGCCCATCTAAGACACCTTTGAAGTCTAATAGCCCATGAGTTTGTGTACCCATTATGGTACTAGAAAAAAAAAATCAAGCTATAAAGAAATAGAAGAAACAGCTATTCAATGAGGAGCAACAAAAATATTCAGTGCAGTCCTTAATTTATATAATTACAGGCCAAGTGCTGCTTCTGCGAAGGCCCGCCTGCTGGGCACAACGGGAGAGGGGAGGCCTCCCAGAAGGCAACACTAAATCTGTCTTAAAGGATGCAGGCTGGAGAGAATGTCACTGCAGTGCAAACAAGAGAAAGCAAAGAAGAAAACAGTGAGAGGTAGGGCTGTGTCTAGGGGCAGACCAGCCTGGCTGGAGAAAAGTTCCAGATGAGCTATGGAGGAAGCAAGAGATCAGCTTGAGGGCTCATCTGGCCATTGAATGACAGAGGTTATGCTCTACAGAACGTCCCAGCAAACCTCTTGCTGCTGGCAGCTCTCTCCACACTCAAGAGTTCTGAGGCAGAGATGTGGTAGGCAGAGGCCAATGCTTTGAAATGCTCTCATTTCTTCAATCCAGTTTTCTCTTCTTGGAGAGTCTCAGGGTTTGGGGCAAGGAAAGAGTCTATGAATGAGGGCCTGCATTCACTCACACAACTCAAAAGCCTTTGTAGCCTTTGAACCACAACGGGATGCGGGGGACGGGATGCGGAGGACAGGGGGGTGCGGGGGGCAGGCTCCCAGTGATCTCGTGGAGAGTTCCTGACTCAAGCCTGAGCCAAATGGTACCCAAGCAGCTCCTAACTTAGCCTTGCCACTTTAGGCCTAACGGATGAGACCTCTGCGCTGCTGGCACCTGCAACCTGATGGGTTGATGCTCATTGGCTCAGACTTGATCACGTGCCCATCTTTAAACCAATTACCAAGGCCTGAGGCTACACAAAATACTCCTAATTGGCCAAGCCTAATAGACTATGCGCCCATCTTTAAAAGTAGAGAATGGGTCTTACCCTGAAAGAAACCATGGAAACACACACAAGCTAGGGATGCCAGTTACTAGAGAAAAGACCCGGATGCTCAGGCACTTGCACCTGGCCCCCATTAGCAGATAAGGAAGAAGGTTCACACTGGTTAACATCTTCTCTAAGATTTCACTGGCATTGCAATAGGAAACTGTCTTCAAGGAGGGTACAATGGGTGATCTTAATCTCACCGCCATGGAATTTAGAGTCACCATGGAAACAAACCTCTGGGAATAGCTGTCAGGGAGTTTCTAGATTCTAGGAAAAGCCACTCTGAATGTGGGCAGCACCATTCCTGTGTGCTGGGACCCTGCACTGAATTAAAAGTAGAAAATGAGCGGAATGCCCGCATTCAGCTTCCGTGGTTTCCCTTGTGGTTGCTATGTGGCCTCCTGCCTCCAGCACCCAGGGCCATGCCTCCGCATCCAGGACGGACTGTATGAACTGTGAGCCCCAGCAACCCTTGCCTTCCTTAAGCGGCTCTTGTAGAGTATTGGTCACAGCCACATGGAAAGTAACAAGCCATGGGCCCGGCTTCCTCGATTTGTGTTGGACATTGTGAAACTCCGAAGCTAAGCCGCTGAAGGCACCCTTCCCCCTCCCAAGAGCTCTTAAGCCTGAGGTGCAGAGGACAGGACAGACAGCCTCAGGGAAGTTCTCATCTTTCTTCAATTAATACTTCTTGGAGAGTCTCGGCAGCGGGGCAGGAATTTGTTAAATTACATAAACATCATTGTGACCCGTAAAATTCAATGAATCTCGGCCTGTTTACCCGCGGCTGGCTTTAATGTTTGCACAGTGTAATTTAATGTGTCAATTTGCTCTCAAATAAAAAACATCTGGCCCTCTGACATGCCAAAGAAACTGGAGAGCTGATGTTCAAAATCGGTGCTGAGCTCCAATCCGGGACGACGCAACGGAGAGGGAGGGAAGGCACGAGGCTGAGGAAGGGAGGCCTGTGTCAGTCCCATCTACTTCTGGCCTCATGACAAACCCCTGTTTGCAAGTCTGGAAGACGCAGTAGATTTCATCCTAATTAGAATTAAGAAAAGCCAGGAAGAACACATACCATCTTTAACTGGCACCCGTTGTGCAATTAAATTTCCTGCGGCTGTCCCTGCCAATATTGACGTTCATATGATTGGATTTTTAACAATCTTATTATTTTGTAATTGAGAGGAGCAGGGAGAAATGACACTTCTCTGTGGCGATGAGCTTCATAGCTGGAGCACTGCTCCCTGCACTGGGGTTGTCTGCCTGGCCTGAGCTCCCTTCCCTGTGGATTCCCAGGTTGGAGCCGGAGGAAGGGATGGGAGCCAGTGCTTTCCCAGTGAGGTCATACCTTCCACACAACTTGGTTCTCCTCCACCGGATCCCCACACGGCTCAGGCTACAGGCAGAGGCAGGCTTGGCAAGGCAGGGTTGGGTTGGAGGCCTGGCCTACATAGAGCAGCTTAGGAAACTTGGTCTTCTTCTGAGTGACAGGTGAAGGCCAAGACCTTGGATGGGGACTACAGGACTCTGTGGATGAGTTCTTCCCTGGGACACGAAACTAGAGGGACACCTTGTCTGCTTCCATTTTCCGCCGTGCCCTTTCTTTCCCAGGATCTCAGGGTAGGTCTGGCCGAGGAGACTCAGGATGGTTTCCACTCCCCTATTTCTCACCCCTATAAACACTTGAGACATCCTGACGAAAAAGGGCCCGGCATGGAGCCTTGGCAGACACCCTACTGGAAAGAGCCCGAGTCTGCTCTGCCTGTGGAAGGCTGAGGTCACCACAAGTTCAGCCTTGCCTGAGCTGAGCAGAAGGCAGAGAGAGAGTCCTCCTTAAGGGAGTCCTCAAGAACTGCTTGGGCTAAGCAGCAGGCTGACGTTTCCCTCTGAGCTGTCAGAAGGGATTAGGCAGGCTGCTCTGTCAACACTGCTGATCCTCCTGCCCCCTCCAGGACAGCCAAGCCTCTTCCTTCAGATCCTTGGGAGCCTGGGCTTGTACCAGTCAAGTCCTTGACATTTCAGCATGGCTGGGGGAGCCCTGTGTTTGCCGCAATTGAGCCCTGGGTAATTACACATTTTCCTAAGTGGTTGCTGTTTTCCAAACCCAAAACGATTTTTGGGAGGAGGGTAAGAAAATGAGCTGTCTGTCTAGCATGTGAGAAACGGAAGACTGATGGGGAGGCTGAGAGGAGAGAGATAGAGCGAGTCAGAGAGAGACAGAGACAGACAGACAGACAGACAGAGACAGACAGAGAGGTCTCATGTGCACACATTGGAGATAAGGATCTAACAACAGTTGTCTTTCTTAGTCACTCACTCTACGTTGTACTTTAAATTATTTTATTTTAATATCATTTTGGTGTCCTTTTGTTTTTGTTGTTTGTTTGTTTGTTTGTTTCTTTTTGAGACATCATTTCTCTTATAGCTTTGGCTTGTTGGAACATGCTATACAGACCAGACTGGCTTTGAACTCATAGAGATCCACTTGCCTCTGCCTCCCACATGCTAGGATCAAACACAAGTACCACCACAGCTGACTTCCACCTTCGTTTTTGAGACAGGGTCTCTCTGAACTGGAAGCTAGTGGACTTGGATGAACCAGCTGGCCAGCAAACCTCAGGGATGCCCCTGCCTCAGTTTCCCCGGTACTGGGATAACTGACATGCCATCATGGCTGCTTGTTATGTGGATGCTGAGGATCTGAACTCAGGTACTCATGTGTGCATGACCAGCCCTCACCAACTGGATCACCTCTCCTAGGCCAGCAGTGGAGCTCTGGAGGTAGAGAAAACCCCACCCCAGTCAGAGCTTCAGGCTGACCCCTGAGATGGCCAGACAGCAACTCTGAGGAAACCCTCACTCCCCTCAGCTTGTGCCAGGTGCCAGACACTGGGGTGGCATCCAAGGACAGAACTGAGGAGGTCACAAATCTAGTCAGATGCTAACTGAACACCATGCAGGCTGCTAACTTCAACAAAACATCCTGAAACAATTGTCACTCGGTCCTACAGGTAGAGAGGAAACCAAGAGAAAAAAACAGAAGCTTTGAGGAGGACAAGGCAGGCTTCATGGAGGTGACTCAGAATCCCCAAGGACGAATAGAAGTTGGCTCTCCTCATAGAATCACAACAGAAACCCTGGTCTTGTACCAAGGGCCCCATACCAATTCAGTGTCTAAAACTTACCAGAGCCCTGTGAGGTAATATTTGTCTTCAGATAATGGAACTAGAGAGTGCAGGGACAAAGCATTCTGGCCCAAGGAAACAGAGTGTGGGAAAGGACATACCACTGAGTACAGAAGGCACTCACTAGAGAGGAGGAAGGAGGGGTCACAGATGGATGAGAAGCTAGAATGGAAGAAACAAGATGCACTTAGCCAGTAGCATTCTGCAGAGCTTGCAGAGATGGCTGTCTTCCAGAGGATCTGAGTTGAGTTCTCAGCACCCATCTCACATACCTCCCGCTCCAAGGGGAACCTGGTGCCTTGTGACCTCCTGCACTTGTATGTAACATCCCCCCCACACATATTAAACATAGAAAATAATATTAAGTAAAATAAAGCATACTGTTACCCTCAGGGAAAATGGTGTCCTCTCCCACTTTCCACTCTACACTGTGTCATCTTCCCACTCTACCCTATAGCAGGTCCTGGGGTTCCCCCACATCACTCACCACTAGGATCTCCTCGTCTTCCCCACCCCTAGGTAGAGAACTAGCTGAACTAAGGGCTGTCGCTTTCCTGCAGGGAGCAGGAGATTCCTTCCAGTTCCCCTCCCCTTCACCTCAGAAAGCCCCAGGACAGAAAACCGAAGACCCTCCAGCTGGACCTCCTCCTTGGGGGGTGGAGATGGGGGAGACAGAACTCTTCTCTGACATCTCAGGCCATGGAGGGGAAGTGTCCTTGCCTGCCTGGCTTCTGCTTTCTTAAAGACTATTTGTGTCTCTTTTCCCTCAACAGTCCTCCTTACACACACACACACACACACACAGAGAGAGAGAGAGAGGGGGGGGCGTCTTGTGTCCACTCCAAACATAGATGACAAGGAGTCTCAGAAAATCGGCCTAAAGAAACACTGAACAAACTGTTTCCTGAACAGGCCTATCATCGTGACCCTTGTAAGCCAAGAGCTCACTTTATAACTTGGGAATGTACAAATATTTACAGTTGTGGGGAAGGGAGCCAACATCTTCTAGAGGGTCCCAGGATGGGAAAGGAGCTGAGGTCTGCCTAGCCAGTCTCTCCCTCACTATCCGGGACCTTACAGGATCCCCTGCACCTGGTCACCCTGTCTCTCTGCCCCTAGTTTTGGGTCTCTGCAGCCTCACAGTAGCGTATGTTCTTTCTCACAACTTTGGAAAACCACTGTCTCCATTTATTCTTGGGTTCCTGCCTCCATGGTCATGTTCCCTTGATAGGCTAGCACAGCCTAGCTGGCCAATGTCCATCTCAAACTATGACTTGCAAATCTGTTTCCCGTTCGACAGCTGAGTGGCTTGTCATGCTCCCACCCTGTGCCCATCGTTCCTGGTCTCAGAGACACAGCTTGCTCTCCATGCAGCGTGAGAGGGAGAGACGGTGGGAACAAACTTGTCCCGGATGCCTGAGCACCGTTCTAGCTATCTGAAACCAGCAGGTTCAGGACAACCCCAGGGAGAAGACATTCTTCTCCATTCATTTGGGAACTTGGTCTCCTGACCTAGAACTGAAAATACAGAAATAAAAGCAGGAGGGTCTCCAGGCCTAGTGACTTTATTTTATATTCTGTATCTGTATTGACTTAGTATCAGGGGAACTGGTTTTAAAGCTATTTCCTGTGTAATTAACTTCTCTAAGCCTAAGGTGACTACCCTGTCCCAGTTTGCCTAGACTTAAACCTGTGTGTGTGTGTGTGTGTGTGTGTGTGTGTGTGTGTGTGTGTGTGTGTGTGTGTAGGGTATGACATCCTTGGGTGTCATTTCTCAGATGCCATACACCTTGTTTTTTGAGTCAGGATCTTTTGCTGGCCTGGAATTAATCAAGTAGGCCAGGCAGGCTGCCCAGCAGGCTCAAGGGCTCTATCTGCTTGTCTGTGCAAGGACCGTAGATGGATGTGTGCTTATGGCCCACAGGAGATTGGACTAATGTTCTCATGCTCGCATAGCAAACACTTACTGACTAAGTTGGCTCCTCAGCCCCAAACCATCTTGTTGGGTTTGGGGTTTTTTGTGGGGAGCAGGGAGATGTTTTGGGCTTTGGTTTTGGCTTTTTACAGTGGTAAGACCTGTGTCCCCAGAGACTACTCAGTTCTGGGCAAATGGGTCCAGTTGGACACCCTTTAAAACTAATTCCCTCATGATGAAATGATAATAGTGGAGTTTCTGTGAAGTTTCTCTGAAAAATTGCTCACTCAAAACCTCCAGGATGCTGGCATATATACATACATGCACATATATGTACACATGTTCATATATAGGCACTCAACTGATGATTTCTTAAATTGAAAACTTAGTTTACTGTAGCAAGTTAGGAAGATGCAAGAGTGGAGGGGGGCTAAAAAATGGGCTTCCATAGTTTAAATGGGTAACGATTTTAAATGTTGACGAACATAAGGAGATCCCTCGCAGAGGGTCTCATGGCTCTCTCGTAGGAGTGCCCCATTAAGGTTCAGTTAAGTGCTCCAGGTGAGACTTCCTCTGACAGGAAAAGCGCTAATCCCATGCACTCTCACATCTGAAGAAGCAAAGTGGATGAAACTCCCCTGAGCAGAGCCACAGGAAATGCCTTAGAACCCTGAGTCTTAGTCTTATGGGTTAGCACCTGGCTACCCTGTGGCATTGGCTTTTGGCCAGGAGATAGGACAGGGAGGCACAGATGAGAGGCTCCCACGAGAGCCTGAGTCTGCAGTTCACCCCCTGTGACTGCAGACGCGTAGTCTTCACACGTCCGGTCTGGTCACCACATCTGTAAAATGAGGAAGAGAAAGCAGACAAGGTGTCTAACGGACAGACAGCAAGGAGGTCCAGAGCATGGGTCCACCACCCACGAGGCACCCATAGGGCAGTGGCTTTGGGGGCTGTCATTGTACCCTGTGCCTTGGCCCATGTCCTCATAAGTGATGATGGTGTGAACTAAGGCGCTTCTTGGTGCATGGGAAGTTCTCAGTAAGTACCACTCATTTTGTTGTCCGCCCCCTACTCTGGGCCTAACATGGAGGTCAACCGTGCCATCCTTCCCTCCCTACATCACCAAGGGTTAATGAATAATAAGCATTTATTAGGGTGTTTGGTTAGGTTCCTTTTCCCTCCTGAGCCTGCCCTATCACTCAGCTGGCTCATGTTGAACTTGAGGCAGACTTTAGAACCTCTTGATCTTTATGAGAGCTGTAGGCAAGCCAGGTCTCCCTCACACTGCCCTTGTGCAATTTCGTTTTGGAAACCGTGTTCGAGACATTAGATTTATTGATGCTGAGTTTCATCTGCTTGCTTTTGACCCAACATTCTCCACTGTCGAGATCATCCCAGACTCTAAATCTGTCAGCTCCTCCAGCTTGGAGTCATCTGCAAATTTGATGCACATGTTCCCCACATCTTCATCCAAGGTCTCAGCTTGAAACAACTATTTTTATAGATAAAAATAGACACTGAGATACAGGCCATTCTGCAGATCAGAGGGACCCACACTCAAGGCTGAGCAGCGGGGGAAACTCACCATGTGGAAGCAGGGGCTTACGACCCTAGATCAGATGTAAGACTTTTCCATACGTATGCCACTTACATGTGCCGGTATCTTCTCCCGAGGTTCCAGAATGTTTCCAGTGATGACAAGGAGAGTTCACTTCAAGGCCACCTGTGGTCACTTCCAACTTCTAAACCTGAGTCTACCAGGATGGGTTGAGTCTGTTGGCAACAAAGGCAGCCCCCAAAGCCAAGACCTGCCTTTCCCTATCCCACTGCTTCTCTAGCCAAAGATACCTGCTACTCATCCAAGAACTGCATCTTTATTGGCTCAGGGAGGTACAGGCCGTGGTGACTTAATACACTGCCTGCTTCTAGGGGGGTGGGGGGAGGGTCATGGAGTCTGAGCCACACTAAGACAGAGCTGCTCTCGGCCACCAGGAGCTGCCCATGGTTCTGAGCACAACCAGCCCAGGTCTTGAGGGCATCCTGTGTTACAGCGCAGGGTGGCCGGCAGGGCTTACTAACAAGAATGCAAGTCAGCATTATGGGAAAGGCCTTTGGCAAAGTACTAGGAAAAAGCTAGGAAAAAAAAATCTATGAGAAATTTCCTTAGAAAATGGTTTTAGAATAAATGCACAGGAACAAGTTCTATTTCTCCAGATAGTGGGACAACTCTCTAAGTAGTTTGGAGCTTCTCAAAGCCTCATGCCCACCTTCAGCCTCCATACAGTAGCAGACAGCTGATCAGATGTCCCCTAGCCCAGGACAGCCTTGTGGCTCTTGGAGGCATGACCTACTCTTTTGCTTTTGTTTTTCATGAATAAGTGTGCAGTCTATGTGCATATGTGTTCACAGATATGTGGGCACAAGTATGTGCTGTGCGTGGAGGCTAGAGATTGATCTCTTGAGTCTTCTACACATTGCTCTGACCTTTATTCCCTGAAGAGGGACTGACAGTATGGCTAGTCATGCTAGCCAGTCTGTTCCAGGGATCTCTGTCTATCTTCCAAGCATTGAAATTACAAGAGGGCCGCCATGATCACCTAGCATTTACATGGGTTCTGGGGACCTGAACTCTGATCCTCACACTGACTGCTTAGGCAGCAAGTGCCTTAGCTGCTGAACCATCTTCTTGGCCTATGCATCCCCCTCCCTTTGTAGGGAAAAGGATGATAAAGGCGATGATGGAGAGGGATGGTACCCATGACGGACCGCTGAGTCAGCCGTTGTTCTGGCCCTTCTCAACAGGCATCTCCTCTCCCTTGGGAAGCAGATGTTTTGTTATTCCCATTTTACTGAGGAGTAAACTGGAGCCCACTGTGACTGTAAGCAGACAGATCGGAAGCCCAGTCTCTGCCCATGACATTGCAGCCTGTCTCTGTAGTAACCTCCAGCTGGCTTTCTCATGACTCAAGCAGCCTCTTGGGGACAGAGCAAAGCTGCTCACCAGCCCCTGTGTGTCACCAACCCCTGTGCTATGTTGGGTCAGAATTCCAGGCTCACTGGAGAAGGGGCAGAGCAAATCTGGTGACTTAGCCTTTTAGTGCATATGGCATCAATCTCCTTTGTCCCTGGACAATGGCCCTTTAATTAGAGCAAGCCCCCGGTTATGGGTGGCTGTAAGCTATCATGAAGGTGCTGAGAACTGAACCTAGGTCCTCTACAAAAGCATTAAATGTTCTTAATTGTTGGGACATCTCTTCAGTACCCACAGTATGTATCTTAAATGTTACCCCCAAGCTCATGTGGTAAAGGCTTGATCCCCAGTGTTACGGCATTCAGAGGTGACTGGATGACAAGGGCTTTGAACTCACAAAGGGATAGATCTGTTAATGGATTCTTAGTGGAGTTTAGGGAAGGAGATTTGTTTTGTAAGTGCATGCATCCTCTCTTTCTGCTGCCTGGCTACCATGAAAGGAACAGCTTTCTTTTGTCCCAGGAAATCGGTCACAATGCTCTGTCCCACCACAGACCCAGAACAAGGTTGCCAAGTGGCCAAGGGCTGAGCCCCTTGTGATTGTGAACCAAAATTTTTTCTCCTCTGCAGTGATTGCTTGGAGATGCTCATCTCAGTGGCAGAAAATGGCTAACACATGGACGATCTCTGTGCCTTATTGAATCATGTGGAGTTAAGGGTGGAGCTCCACAAAGCCACATCTGTTAGCACATCTGTGGGTTAGGCACTAACCCACTTCAGCTCTTCCTGATGTTCCTTTTCACCCCATCAAGCAGTGCCTTCCCCTTATACCTTTTTTTCCGTGAATTGTCCCTCCTGAGTAGAGGCAATGACCGCTCCACTTCTTTGGCCTGGACAAATGATTTGTCCAGAAGGCAATGAGCTGAGCAAGGCCTTGAACACCCAATACCACAATCACTTCCAGTCCCCACACACTGCCACGGTGAGTCTCCCCCAAGTCCAGGTCTGGATTTTCAGCATTTGCCAATTGTTGATCTGCATCTCCATCATCAAGTCCTATGACAAACTTCAGGCTCTAGTTGGATAGGGGGCAAAGGAGACTATGGCTCTTCATTTTAACAATCTTCCAGATATCTAAGTTGCTTGTCTATCCTTGTTGGCTTTGTTAACTTGATACAGCCTAGATTCTAGCTAGACCCCAGAGTCATCTGAGAGGAAAGTCTAGATTGAGTGATTGCCTGGATCAAACTGACCTGAGGCCATGTCTATGGGGAATTGTCTTGAATATCTATTTTTGTAGAAGGGCCCAGAGTACTGTGGGAACCATCATTTCTGGGCATGTAGTCCTGGGCTGTATAAGAAAGCCAGCTATGCATGAGCCCATGGGCAAGCCAGCAAGCAGTGTTCCTCCCTGGTTACTGCTTCTTACTCCTGCTTTGAGTTCCTGCTCTGACATCCCTCAGTATATAAATAAATAAATAAATAAATAAATAAATAAATAAACAAATCCTTTCTTCTCCTAAGTTGCAGTTAGCTGTAGCATGTGTCACACTAACACAAAGAGATGACACTACGGTTCTGAGGGTCTCCATTTGGTCAAGGGTTGCCCTTTGGATCATCAGGGACCCTTGAGAAGGTTTGGAAAGACATCAGCCAACTCTGGGGTCCCTGGGACTGGAAACCCCAGAATCCCTAAAAATTGGCTTAAAAGGGATCTTTGCATTGGAGGATCTGTGGCCCCATGTCTCTAAAGGGACTCCTTCAGGAGGCAGGACATCTAGGCCAGGACCACCTTTTGCTTATATTCTTCCTTGCTTCCTCTGGCTGTGCCTGTCAGAGCCTGACAGTTAAGACTAAGCATTATTGCTCCCTATGCCCAGCCTGTACTATGCTCGGGGCAAGTCATGGACAGCCTGTGGAGGAAGAGCTGACATTTGTCTTAATTGGAGTTACCCATGTAAGTCCCACTACCACCCCCCTCCTGAGCTCTCAGCCTTTGATAGGTGGGGGGCTCTGAGCAGAGGGGGTTGGGGGGGTTGCTTCTCATCTCCCTGGGGATACACCAGCGTTATTAGTGCAGGTGCTGCACGGGGAGGTTCTGACTTGTCAGCAGGGAGAGTGAGCTGGAGACGAATTTGAAAAAAAGAGAAAAGAAGAAGAAAGAAGAAGAGCCGAGGCAGCGCCTGTGGAGGGAAGCAGTGCTCTTAGGAATATTCACACGACCTCCAGGGCACACACTGCCCCATCCTGCCCATGAGTCTTTCTACTCCACAGGCCTTCAAACTCAGCTGCCAATGGAGTCTCCCAGAGAAGTTATTTAAATGACAGATAATCTGGTTCTTACCACTAGAGACATTTATTTCATTGGACCAAGGAGTAGCCTGTGGACAGTTAAGTGTGAAAGTCTCCCAGTGAGTCTAATGCTCAGTGGGCCTAGAGAACTGCTGTTTCCATCTCACCAGCACCAGGACTCTGATTGGCTCAGGACCATCCACAAACCCATGGGAACATCCTCTGCTGCCTTAGGATAATGTTTACAGTTCACTGTGTACAACAGTCCACTTCAACAGCTTTTACAGTTCTACTAGCCCTGGCATATCTGTGTCAATAGAGGAGAGCAAGCAACCCCTCACCACACACACACATGCATACACAAACACACACACAAACACACATATACACATACACACACAAACACACACATATACACACACACCCATACACACACAAAGAAACGCATATACACACACAAACATATACATATGCACATATTACATACATACACACACCACCACCATTACCACCACAGCCAATGAATGTGGATTGGTCAGAGAAGACACAACACATGGATGTAGGGAGTCCATTTTATTTCTTTACACTTAAGACTCAAGAGAGCAAGAATGTGGGGTGCTAAACAGCCATTAGCTGGTTAACTCAATCACATAAGCAGCATTTATTGAGTACCTAGTATGGGAAGAGTGGTGGGAGACTCAATGGGTATATGCGATGGATTCTGACCTTCTCTCAGTAGAGCCCAGGAAGATAAGGCCAAGCAACAAAGCCTGTGCAGTAAGGAAATTAAAGGATGAACTGTACATCACCAAGGAGCCAGGCAGTGTCACAGTCCACTGAGGAAGGCTCTGTCACTAAGGATTAGCAACAGCCTTACAGAAGATATGGCATTATTCCCCATTTACAGGGGAAGACACCAAACCTCAGAGCAGCCACTGCTGATGGGGTAGAAAGCCTGGCTCCACAAAAGGAGCCAGAGCAGCTGAGGTGGGGAGTGGGGTGAGTGGGTGGGTGTGGGTGTGGGGTGTCTGTTAGAGGAGTCTGAGAGATAGTGTGGAGGTCCCAGGAGATGACCACCTAAACACACCACCACTGGACCCTTTGCTTTCTATTGCTGTGATTAAAAAAAAAAAAAACCAAACAAACAAACAAACAAACCATTCTCACCAGAAGCAACCCAGAGAGGGAAGGGCTCATTTTTCCTTCCATGTTCCATTCTACTGTTGAGGAGAAGTCAGGGTGGGAACTCAGCAGGACAGGAAGCTGAAGCAGGGACCAGAGAACTGGCTCCCTGCTTATGTTCAGCTAGCTTTCTTGATGTTTTAGTTGTGAATGTTACCCTCTAACAGCTGAGCTGTCTTTCTAGCCTATTGGTGGCCTTTTTATTCAGCCTAGGTCTATCTGCCTAAGAACGGGACAGCCCACACTAGGCTGAGCCTCCTATCTCAATTAGCAACCAAGAAAATGTCCTACAGGTAAGCCCACAAGCAATCTGATAGAGGCAGTTCTTCAATGGAGGTTCCCTTTTTCTAGCTTGGCATTGCATTGATGACCAAGAAGAGCCACTACCACATGACTCTCAGGGGAGGCATCCCAGTAGGGGAGCATGTTTTGGGATAGGCTGAGGTAGCAAAGGAAGTCGGAAGCATAAAGACGGGTCTAAAGGAGTGGTTCTCAGCCTTCCTATTCCTGTGGATCTTTTGATACAGTTCTTCATGTTGCAGTGACACCCCCCCCCCGCTCCCAACCATAAAATATTTTGGGTTTTTAATTCATAATGTAAATATGTGATAAGCAGAATATCCAATATGTGATTCCCCAAGGGGGTCATGAGCACACAGGTTGAGAACCACTGGTCCAGACAATTCTGAAGCCAGAGAGCTGGAGTCCCAGGGAAGGGTTGGCAGGAAAGTTGTAAAGGCATTTCTCAAGAGTTTAAAGTTCATAGCAGGTAGGGCATGGATGGTGGATTGGAGACCTGTACTTCAGCACTGACTCAATAGGCCCAAGGACTCCTGCCCTCAGTGGGTGGGTCCTCGCTGAGGTGATGGCTGACTGCAGACTCTACCATGGTAGGGCTTGATTGAGGGACACTATACAAACCACAGAAGATCCCTTGGACAAGCAGATCGGATGGGTGAGGAGCCTGCAACTTTCTGATGTCCAGTTGTTTGCCAGAGATATATAGGCATAGTTCTGCATATCTGCCCTGGGGTAAGCTAGGGCCCCAGTAATTTTTCTCTGTCTTAGAAGACATACTAATTTCTATATTTTGGGGGAACTACGATCCTAAAAAATCTCAATATTGGTTGGTACTGGTAACAGTCATGCTGGTAATGTTGCAGATGGCAGGAACGATGATGGCACTGGTAGAAGACTTGACGGAAGAGCGAATAGTTATCATGATGGGGAGAAGGCATGGAATGATGATTTGATGCCATTGATGAAGCTGATGAGAGGTCATAGTTGAAATGATGGCGATATTGGTGATGATGGTGGTAACAATAATAATTACAGTGGTGGTAAGGAGGATACTGATGGTGATGCTGATGGTGGGACTGAAGGTGGTGATGCTGATGACTATGATGGTGATGATGGCGGTGGTACTGGTAGGGGAGTGCTGATCTGATGGTGGTGGTGATGGTAGACACTTGAGTGACTGCTATCTCTCTCCTTGCCTCTGGCTCACATTCCCCCCCCCCTCCCCAATAATCATTTCCTTCATATCCTTCAGGCCTCTCACACTATGCATGCCCACACTGAAACCTTCTGCTTTTCTAATTTCCAACCTATTCTTTGTCCTGTATTTCCTAGTCAGGTTATATACTCAACACAGAGTCTAGACATCTCAACCTTGCTCACCTCATTACCAAGCTTCAACAAATCTTGAAGCTCACAGGCTCATCCTTCCCTCCCCTTCCCTTCCCCTACTAGGGAGCCCATCACATTTTCCTTGGATAGTGAGAACAGTGTCCTGATGGAACTCAAGCTCTGACTGTCCTTTGGCCAGGCTACCCCGCATCTTATCACCAGAGGCAACCTTTTCATGGGAACATCCTGCCTTGACATACCCACATTACTCCCCACTGACAGATCATATCCAAAGAGCATAGCTGGCTGGTGCTGGTGGTTGCAGGAGAGTGCTGGCAGGTGCAGGAGGGTGCAGGCTGACCCTAGGCAGCCTCAAAGCTCTAGTCCTGTGGTGCTTCAGGCAAATGCTACTTTGTCACTTTTACCCTGTCCCTCTCTGTCTTGAACACCCTCCTTCTCACTTCTGTTGGCATTGTTCTCCTTGGCTACCAGGAAGACCTCTGCTTCTCCACCCTGGAGGGCCGCATTGATGTCTCTCTTTCCCATACTCTGCAGTGCAGTTTTCAGCCTTGTATCTGACTCATCTCCTGTGACACAAACTTTCCCTGGGGAAGATATGTACCTTTTCCATCCTGTGGAACTGGCCCAATCTCATGTGCTTCCTGAGTTACAAACCAGTGATCTGATCCCAGATACCGCACTGGTGCCTGAAACTGTGCAGAGAGCTGCATCTCCCTAACACCGCCTTTGATTGTCTGTATCTCTGTGGAAGGGTGCAGCTGGTATTCACATTTTTTTTCTGGTACAAACATTTTGATCCTGCCAACAAGGTGAAATGTCTTGTTCCAATTTGCTCAGAAGACTCTATCCGGGCCCGCCTGGTTTTCAGGCGCGGTGATTCCACTCTGGGAACCATATATTATTTTTGAAACAGGCCCTTATCTTTCCTTTCTGCCTCTGAGAGAGGCTGTGGCTGAGAAGTGGCAGCTCATGTCAGCTGTGAGCATGGGATGCGGGCATCTGGGGAGGGATGGAGGGCTTTGTGTTTCCAGATGAAGACGGAGAACGAAGACAAGCATCTGGAAGGCACAAAGCCACAAAGATCAGGAATATGAGAGAAAATATGTCACAGTATTGTAGACAGCAAGCGGACGAGTGGCTATCAACTCAGCAGGAGAAACAAGAAGGACTCTTCAACTGGCACGAGGAAACTCTGAAAGACAACTTGAAGGAAACTGCAGAATCCTCAAAAGCTTCAGGAGTTGACACCAGCGTGTGCTTCCGAAAGAAGGTGAAGAGATGGGTCAAAAATACGGGTCACTGAGTGAGAGCAATTCACTGAGAGGCAATTAAAACTCTAGATGCCTGCCTCCCCTTCATCTTGCAGGCAGCCAGCCATTCACCTCCACACAGCCGGAACCTGAGGATAAAATGCAACCCAGAATCTGAGATGAAGAGCATTAGGTACAACCAAAGGTGGAGGTCAGCACCAATGTCAGAGGAAACAAAGAAAGACACAAACTTATGGCTAAGACCCTCTAGCCATCTTTTACTGTGTGTCTCCCTGAAAGCTGACTATGACTCTATACACTGGAGACCTGTTCTCTGGAGGAAAGAATCGGTAAGATCCACATTATTCAAGCGTTTACACCTGTACATTTTTGTCAGAAAGCGTCTGAAGACTATAGATATCAATGAAAATCAGGGACAGGGTTAAGAAAAATAAAGGTGTGGAGCCACCTCAACTGGCTCAATTCCAAGACTGAGAAAGCCGAAGGGAAGATTGGATTACTGTGGGTGTGAGGCCAGCCTGTGCTATGAAGAAAGTTCCAGGCCAGTCAGAGCTATAGAGTAGGACCCTGTCTCTAAAGAAAAAAAAGAAAAGAAAGAGGAGGAGGAGGGGAGAAGGGAGGGGAAGAAGGAGGAGGAGGAGGAAGGGAAAGGGCAGAAGAAGAAGAGAGGAAAGAAGCAGGAAGGGAGGGAAGAGATGGAGGGAGGAAAGGAAGGAAGGGAGGGAGGGAGGGAGGGAGGGAGGGAGGGAGGGAGGGAGGGAGGGAGGGGAAGGAAGGAAGGAAGGAAGGAAGGAAGGAAGGAAGGAAGGAAGGAAGGAAAGGAAAGAAGGAAAGGAAAGGAAAGGAAAGGAAAGGAAAGGAAAGGAAAGGAAAGGAAAGGAAAGGAAAGGAAAGGAAAGGAAAGGAAAGGAAAGGAAAGGGAAAAGAAGGAAAACGGATATGAGCGGAGTCTCCAAATCTGCAAAATGATAATTTGATAATCCTGGGAGAAGCTAGATTGATAGTTAGGCCCCAAGCAGAGACTGTAATGAGCCTCGGGTAGAGAAAACCCCAAAAGTTCCACCAAGCCCAAGTGCAGACAAGTAAAACTTACAGCGTGCTAGATGTGCACTAGTGGTGGCTGGTTGCTGTCCGGATCAGGCCGCCATTCTCAATAAGGAATGAATGAATTACTAGAAAGCTAGGGAACAAGAAAAACAGAAACAAAGATCGACTGCAAAGAAAACAGCGTGTGTGGTAAAGAGACCAGAAACTCAAGCTCGGTCTGAATCAGTGGCACACAGTAGCTGCCCTTGGTCACGGGACTGGCACAGGAATGCCTCTTGGTTGAGAAAATTACCTGCTGTATGTTTGTCTTGGGAGGATGGAGACTGGGTCATGCAGGTGTGAGCTAGATATGTCTGAATGAGAGAGAAGAAGCTAAAGCCCATGCCTCTGTAGTAGAATGTCAACAAGCAATGCCTAAAATAGAATAGAAAATCTCACCCAGATTATGTGAACATGTATTAAACAAGTCCATTTTGAAAGTGACAAGTGATTCTTTTATGAAAGGAAGCAAATGAAAGCTAACATCATCAAACATTACAATACATAGTCTACTGCATACCTTGAACTCTTTAATGTTCTAGAAGTTCTGAGTGGATACCTGAGAAGACCACAACATGGTATTGGAATATGGTGCTACCATTTCTCAACAGTAGCTGCAAACCAATTGAGGTCATCTCTGGGCCTCAGTTTTCTCATTTGTAAAATAAGGATGAAAGGGGGACTGGATGATGGGTGGCTCAGTGGTTAAGAGCACTGGCTATTCTTCCAGAAGATCTGGGTTTCATCCCCAGCTCACGCATGGTGGCTCACAGCAATCTATAACACCAGTCCCAGAGGATCTATCTGATGTCCTCTTAGGGCCTCCAAAGGCATTACACACGTGGTGCACAGACATATATGCAGGCAAACACCCATATGCACAAAATTAAAATAATTAAAAAAAAATAGGAATGGAAGTATTTATGGCACATGAAGGTCTTTAAGATAAATGTGGCAAGTATCTGGGTGCTGAGCTGATGTGTCTCAGTAGGTATTACTTACTGTTAATCAAGGCAGGACAATTCTTACTTAGCCATCTTTTCTCTTCCTGACAAACATCTCCCACCTTTTACAACCAGAGGTCGGTTTCACTTTTGTATTCTTTGGTTTTTCTCCCGGAGTTCTTATGTGTTCCCTATCTTGCCTCAGCCAGAGACACAGGTTCAAGCAGGTCCACGGGTTCATGTGTTCTCCAGGGGCAGTGGGAGAGAGGCTGCCTCAAGCTTCCTCTCCAGCCCTCTCGGATGGAAGGGTTTCTCCATATCCTGGCCTCTAACTCCGTGTTCCACACTCCACCCACACACAGTCCTTTTCACTTCCGGTCTTCTGTCAGTCCTCCCGACCCCGTTCTTAGCCCCGGCTTATGCTTCTTTGTCTTTCTTTTTCCCTGTCCTTGGCTTTACTTTATGTGAATGGGTGTTTTACTTGCAAGTATATTTGTGCATGGCTTGTGTGCCTGGTGATCTCAGAAGTCACCAGTGGGTGCCCGCTACCCTGGAATTGGAGTTAAGGTTGGTTCTGAGCCTCCATGTGGATGCTGCGAACCACTAGCCCAGAGTGGAGAGACAGAGCAATCTAGAGAAGGCTGGATGAGGGTTTCCTGGGAGAGGAGCCGACTTTCCCACTGGACCTTTAGCTGCACAGAAATGTTGACAAACCATGTGTCCTGGCCTCATCCCTCCCTAAACTCTAGCTAAGTTGCCCCAGACCCTACATAGATTCTAAACTTAGTGTTCACGTCTCTGCACCCGTACAGAACATTCCTAACCTATTCTAGCAACTAGACAAGGGATCCTCATAGCTCGAATTCTAGAAAATTCTTCACCAGGTGAATAGATGCCAGTTTTATCTTAAAGGTAAATGAGAACTATTTGAGCAGAAAAAAAAAGAGTAAGAAATATTTGCTAACCATGTTTCCAAATAAGGACTTATATCTAGAACACCTACATTAAATTGTAATTAATTTTAATTTTATTTTATGTGCATGTATGTGCATGTGAGTGGACACATGTGCCACAGCACACAGACAAGGATCAGAGGACAATTTGTGGAAGTTAGTTCTCTCCTTCCACTATGTGTGTCCTGGGAATTGAACTCAGATCATCAGACTTGGTGGCAGGCACCTTTATCCACTGAGCTATCTTGCTGGCCCCAAGGATATATACCTTTTAGAACTTTCAAAAATGTACATGTAGGCACACTATAACATGTAGAACCTGGTCTACAAAGTGAATTCCAAGACAGCCAGAGCTACACAGAGAGAAGCCCTGCTCAGAACAAACAACAAACAAGAAAGGAAGCAAGACAGACAGACAGACAGACAGACAGAAAAAAAAGAGAAAATAAAGAAAGGCTAAATATTAAGGATGAGAAAAACCATGCAGGTGATGAACGTGAGTTATGAGAGAGCATCTAAGCTGACTGGTTTTCCAGTCTGACTCTGCCCTGGGCACGTTTCCCCTTATCGGTGGACAAGTGCATAAACACACTAGATAGTGGAAATGTGAGCTCCACTGCGAACTCCCCAGCTTCGGAATGGATAGTCTAACTGTGTAAAAGTTCCTTGAGATGTATAGACTTGGGGTCTGATTAATTTGGGCATGTGATATTTTCTGTACTCAGGTTTATAATAAACCAAACAAGCAAGCAACATCATCTTTAAAGTTTTTCAAGACTCAGGGATCCAGTTTGGAAGTGAGCGAAACCAGGAGCTGTTTCAGCAAAGAGGTAAAGAGACGGAAAGTGGGCAGGTGAAGGGATGCTCACACAGCCTTGCATCCGATGAGATGCAGCCTGAAGCCACGCATGCCTGAGAATGGTCCAAAGGAGAAAGAGTGAGAGTTCTAAGTGTGGGATGATGGAGGGATGCAGCTCCTTTGGCACCAGTGATGGAGTAGAAGGGCTGGAAAGATACTGGTTGGCTAAGAACACTTGCTGCTCTTCCTAAGGACCTGAGTTCAGTTCCTAGCTCCCATATCAGGGTGTTCACAATACCTCTAAGGTCACCACTAGAGAATCTGACACCCTCTTCTGGCCTCTACAGGCACCCATGTACATATAGCATGCTTGCACACACAAGTACACACACATAAAAATATTTTTAAAGGAAAAATGTAATGACTTTGTAGCAATTTGGTAGGTTCTTAGTGCTTAGTCTAAACACAAACCATGTGACTCAGAGAACCAACAGTAGATACCTTAGCCCAGAGAGTCACAAGAGAATTCGTAGCAGCTTGCTAGGACTGTTCTTAGCAGCTCTACTTTTTAACAGCCCCAGACTGAAAAACCAAGCAAAATATCTCACAGCAGGTGAGCCATCGGATGAACTTGCCACATCCACATGTGGACTGTGAATCAGCCTTGTTGGGTTGTTTGCCTTCTCGAAAGAATGAATGCCAACAGAAGGGACATAGTGACCCTTAAGGACACGCCAAATGAAGAAAAGAATCCTGTCCCAAAAGGCCACAGGCTATGTAAGTCCACTTATGGATAACACCTTAAGATGGCAGAGGGGGGAGGGGAGTGGAAGAGTGAGAGGGGATGGGGAGGGGAAAGGGAGAGGGAAAGGGAGAGGGGATGGGGAGGGGAAAGGGAGAGGGGAAGGGGGAGGGGGAGGGGGAGGAGAAGGGGAGGGGGAGAAGCAAATGGCATGTGGGGCCCCTTGCTACCATCTTTCTGAAATGAAGCAAGAACCTATAATTATTTCAAGGTGAGTGGCTAAATGACTTACTTAGTAATCAGAGTAATGTTATTACATATGGTAGAAGAAAAGGCCTTGTGTCTGGGCTGGTGGTGGAGGAAGGGAAGGGCGCTCTAGGCACACAGAAGGGTTCCAACCGATACACTCAGCTGGAGGCTGGGATCCGAACTCCTGCTCTGGTTGATCCCGAAACAATCTCTTGCCAGGAATAGTCAATTGGTGGTAAAATCGGGGACAAAGTATGATGAGTCTCAGATATCTTCTCACAAAAGTCAGGCTCTGTCTTTGTTGGTGTGCACATGTGTGCATGTGTGTCCATATGTGAGCGTGCATGTGTGTTTATACATGTGGAGTACATTCACCCATACACAACTGTGTAGAGGCCAGTGGTTGACATCAAGTGACGTCAGTTCTTCTCACAACTCGCTCATTGAACCTGGAGCTCATCCATTTGGCTGGACTGCCTGGCCAGCAGCACTGTATACCAAGCCATCTCTCCAACCCTGCTTATGCCTCACAAAGGGACAGAGCATCTTCACAGTGGCAAAACCTGGCAAATTCCCCCTCCCCCAGCTAAGCAATCAAGTCACCGCCCTATAAAGGGGCATATCTATGTTGGCTTCTTACCCACAGGATGCTCCAAGAAAGGGCAGCTGGCCAAACTTAGGATGCAATCTGAATCGAACCCAGTGGCAATGGCACCATGCAAACCCCAAGAGAGAGTCCTACAGAGTAAGGGGAGGGCTTGCTTCAAACAGGGGCCCAAAGACTGTTTCCCCTTAGAGATGAAACATGCTGAAGTACTCAGAGGCCAAGAGACTGAAGCTCAACTCCAGAAAACTAATATACACATGTGTACATATATATATATATATATATATCACATAAATATATGATATATGTGTGGCTATCTACAACACACATGTGTAAAAGAGATATAAAGCAAATGCAACATCTTAATATTTAGGAATTTCTTGTGTGCTTGTGTAATACCTTTAAAAATCGGAAAGCTTAAAACACAAAAGCCAATAGGGAAAGTGTCACTAAGACTTGCCACGTATTCGCCTTCCTCCCAATTTCTGGTCTACAGGATGGCTTGCAGCTGGCTCTGAGTTCATTTTCTCATGGAGGCTGTGTGACCGGGACTGACAGTGTGACGTGGTGTTGTCATTGGGTAAGAGAATAGTGTGTCTCCCTCCTGCCCCTTCAGTGTGGCCATGGAAAGTCGAGTGGGCTGTTCTGGCCAAGTCAGGGAGGAAGAAGAGATTCCTGAGTAGCCTAATCTTGCTTTAGTGAGTTTAAAGAGGAACGTAAAGGCTCAGTGAGGCACAGGCTGCCGAGAAAGTCAGATTTCTCTTCCTGTGGGTCATACCATGCACACATCCAAGGTGGAGTCACCAGAGATTCAAACTAAAGCTTGGTCAGGTGTGTAGGGCCAATGTGGCCTCTTCTGCTTCTCAAAGGAAGTAGTTGAGGGCTGTGATGAATAAGGGTCGCTATTTACCCCTGGATGGCTCACTACATATTACACAGCCCCAAACAAAGAGTCAAGAAGACAGAGTCTGATCTCTGGGCTGAACTAGCTGGATGGCCACAAACAAAAGCCCTGACACTTCCAGAGTTCAGTTTTCTCATTCAACAAATATAACTAATAATATCCATTATTACCCTCTGCAGGATCTCACTGCATAGCCAAGATTGGCCAGGAACTTTTAACTCTCCTGCCTCAGCTACTTGAGTGTTAGGATCATGGGTGTATGTCAGTGTGCCTGGCTTCTCTCAGAGGTACCTTGGAAGGGCATGAGAGGGTTTCACTGGAAACGTAGTACATCAGTATTTGCCTCTAGGGTAATATAGTTAGGGTTACCATTGCTGTGATGAAACACTATGAACAAAGAAACTTGGGAGGAAAGGGTTTATTCAGCTTAAGTTTCCATATCACAGTTCGTCATCAAAGGAGGTCAGGACAGGAACTTAAGCAGGGCAAGGACCTGGGGACAGGGGCTGATGCAGAAGCCATGGAGGAGTGCTGCTTACTGCCTTACCCCTCATGGCATGCTTGGCCTACTTCTTATAGAACCCAGGAACACCTGCCCTGGGATAGCCTCACCCACAATGGACTGAGCACTCCCCAGTCAATCACTAATTAAGAAAGTGTTCTACAGGATTGCTTTCAGCCCAATCTTATAGAGACATGTTTTTCAACTGAGGCTCCCTCCTCTCTGATGACTATAGCTGTGTCAAATTGACATGAAATTAGCCTGGATAGTATTGTTCACTCATTCACCCATCACTTAACCTCTAGCCAGCCTCACATTCACCCATTCCTCTCATGCAGTCATGCATACATGCATTTATACATATATACATACATATACCATCTACTCACAGATCGAAATACATGCATACGTACATTATACACCATCTACTACATACATACATATGTACATACATACATACACCATTTACTCACACATCCAACATTCACCCATTGCCTTCATTCTGTCACACATATGTACATACATACATACATACATAATACATACATACATTCATACACCATCTACTACATACATACATACAAATGTACATACATACACACATACATACATACATACATAGACCATCTACTCATACATCCAACATCCACCCATTGCTCTCATTTTGTCATACATACATACACACACACATACATATACACATAAACCGTCTACTTGCACCCACCCATTTATCCATCCATTCAGCCCTCTTACTCAGTTATCCCTGGACCCATCATCCATGCACTCATCTCATGCACCCATGTATCCAACATTTAGCCACCACCATCCATTTAGCCACCTCACTCTGTCGTCCCTACATCCATCCAACATCTGTCCATCTCTCATTCACCTAACAGGTGCTTAAAAGCATTGGGTGGTGCCAGGTAGTGGGGTAGGTTCTAGGAGTCAATGATAAATAACATGCAATGACAGCTCAAGTCTAAGTAAGATAAATGAATGCATAAGCTAAAGCAATTGTCTAAGAAGTCTTTAAAGAAGAGTGTCACTGCAAGCAAAGAGCGGGCGGGAGATGACGCTATTGAATACACTGACCCAAAGGGAAAGCATAGGGGGAATAAAAGAGTATGTGACTGACCATGAGCCAGGAGATGTGTGTTAAAAGAATAGTGTGGTGGGGTGTGGTAGGGTGGGGTAGGTGGGACAGCAGGGAGGAGACTGTGATGGAAGCAGAAAGCATAGTGAAGTAACAGCTATACAATAGCAGGACCTTGGAGACACTATAGGCAGGGCATGTCTTACTGTCTCAGCACTGCCATTCCAGGCAGCCTCTAACCCTAGAGGAACCCCTTCCCCAACAAGCCAGAACTCAAACTGCTCTGTGCTTGTCAGATCTGGAGTGAACGAAGACTTAGGCTGCCCAAGTCCAAGTTGGAAAGTAGGGTTAGCAGAGAAGCCACCATATTGCCTGCTGGGTCAGGCTAGGGTGGTCAGAGAGGGTGGTGTGTAGCTGGGCTTTGCTACTTTGTGGCTTCTTCCTCTTCCCACCCTTTACTCCCTGCCCCTGGCTTCACCCCCTATCACTAGACAGGAGGAAAAGGAGAGAGGAGAGAGATAGAGATCCCTGTATCTAATTTATTTCCTTTTGTTTCTTCTTTGAGCACAGCTATTTACAAACTGCAACCAGCTGGACAAACAACACCCACCAACCTGGCCTATCCAGGCTCTAGCATTCACATACCCTATGAAAAGTTCCCAGAATTCCAAATGTCAAACAATCACAGAAACTGCCCCTGGCAAAACCACTCCTCTGCTAGAGCATGAGGCAAATCATAGTCAGCTGCTGCAGACGGCCCAAAGCAGCCTCATATCCCCACACCTGCAATTAAAACAAAAACACATTCTTATAACATTTCTATGTTTTTAAAGAAATCAAAATTCTAAAATTGTCAGTACAGTGGTGCCCAGGAATGTGTGGCCCATTGAGATCTGTAAGGGTGTTCTGCCTCAGGAAATCTACCCTTGTTCCTTTGCTGGCTATAGCAGGGACAAGCTGGGTCTACATCCCAGGAAAGTGGGAGCTGCTACTGTCAGCCTCTGTGGCTTCCTAACCCTGGCTATCACTTCCTCTAGCTTTGAGTCCCTCCTCTGGGAGAAGAGAAGGAGGGGTGAGCCAGCAGGCAGTTTATGCTCTGGTGTTCTCTAGGGGGCCCACACTTTTGTGCAAGCATGTTTTGTGTTCCAGATCTTTCTCCCACACAGATGCCCAAGCTCCCAGCATCACACCACGCAGAGATCTGTGCTCCTGTCTCCTCATATGCTTCCCTTCTGAGTCTCAGATCTCTGAGGAAATGGTGACAGCCAAAGCCACCAACCTTGATTAGTGCATTCTGTGCACCTGTGTAGCTTTGGGAGAAATTTGCTGATCCGATCTAAATCGGCAGCTGGGAGCAGAGCTCAGCGGGGCTGAGGTGAGGAGGTCTCAGAGCTGCAGGGGAGAGAAAGATGGCTTCTAAGGGGACATCAGAGAAGCCAAAGACACAGTTTTCGGGTGCCACAGCTGTGCTGGGAGTCTGCCCAGGGCCTAGGATACTGGCTTGGGGATTTGTGCTTTATCTCCCGGATTTATTTTAAACCTTGCTACCTGCTGAGGCAGCAAATGAAAGTCAGACAAGTCTCCAAGTCAGTAGCTAAGGAAACCACACCTCAGCCGCCCACCTGCCTGTCTGCCACACACAAACCTCCTGTCTGACACCTCTAACCACTTCACTTTCCGGCTATCACCCCTCACCACTGAGCCTAGAGGTCTAGTCCCTGAAAGGGGCCCCCAATAGGCCCTGTTTAGTTAGAGGTGGTTTTTGTCCACACTGCTGGGCTCCTGCTAGGACCTAGGATCTCAGAGTCCTTCCCTCTTTTCTTGTCTTCCTGCTGTCTCAGGGCAGAGCCTCGGGTGGTCTATGACACTCCGTGGCATCTGGGGCAAACTTTAGTCATAAGAAACAGTAGTGTACAATATTGGTTACTTTTCTCGTTACCCCAACAAAATTCAGGAAAAGCAAATTAAGGGTTAATGAGCAAGAAGTTGATCAGGTAAAGGGGCTTGCTGGGAAACCTAATGATGGGAGCCTGATCCCTGGGACCCATGTGGTAGAAGGAGAGCTGATTCACACAAGTTGTCCTCTGACCTACACATGCATGTGTATACACAGACAGACAGACAGACAGACAGACACACACACACACACACACACACACACACCCCAAATAAATAATGTAATTACAAAATACTTTAAAGCAACTTAGGGAAGGAAAAGTTTATTCTAGCTCACAGCTTGAACATACAGTCCACAGATGCCATGGAGGTGAGAAAGTCACATGGCAGGAGCTGGGGTAGCTGATCACACTGCTGCCACAGCCAGGGAGCATGGAGACAAGAGCTGGGGCTCAGCTGTCTTTCTACTTTGTATTCAGTCTGAGACCCCAGCTGGTAAATGGATGCTGCCCGCACTTGGGGGGGGGGGCAGGGCTTCACACCCCAGTTAGCACAATCCTTTATAGAGCAGGCCCCAGGTTTGTTTCCATAGCTATTCTAAATCACATCAAATTTACAATCAATATCAGCCATCAGGAGAGTCACCCACCCTCAGCTCAGTCCTGGAAGAAGCCCTGGAGAGGTCTGCCAGCATCCTGCTGCAGAATGACCAGGCTGGATACTCTGCTCCAACCCGAGCCTACGCTCTGCTGTGCATGTGAGCTAATGTCTAGGACACACACACACTTAGTAACTGTCACTAAGAGGGTCTTTCCCCTGTTATGAGAAAGGGGGCAAGTTTAATCAATTGAAAGGCTTCCAAACAAAATTTGAGCTTTTTCTAAGGGTGGATGAATTCTACCTGCTGCAGAAGCTGCTGTCTGTGAGCCCTGCAGACAACAGATTTGTTCTGCTGACCATCAATTAGTTAATTGGTCATATCTTTTACATCACCTCTTACTGGTTCTACTTCATAGACTATACCATCTAATAGCTCCTCTGCCAGCACCCCAAGGAGGACAACTCATGTCTAAGCATAACTCCTGTTTAATTAATTAATTAATTAATTAATGTTCTTATGTGCATTGGTCTGCATATATGAATATGAAGACATCAGGTCCCCTGGAACTGGACTTAGATAGTTGTGAGCTATCAAGTAGGTGCTAGGAATTAAACACAAATCCTCTGAAAGAGCAGCCAGTGCTTTTAACTGCTGAGCCATCTCTCCAGCCCAAAGCACACCTTCTCAATCTGTAGACCAGATCACCTTCAATTTTTCCACATGTGATCTCTGCTTGCTCAAAAAAATGTTGGTGCAACCCCAGGTATATGTATATTAGACAGATTATGCAAATCACACACTTACTGATAAGCTATCATGAAGAAATTTATTTTAAAACAATTCTTTGTTGAGCAGGTAGTTTTATCATCTATTACAGACAAGCAAACTGTTGTGCTAATGAGATGGGTGTGTTTATTTGCATAAATTATTAATTCTTAACTGAATGTTTGATACTGCAGGACATAGAGCACCTTCAACATTGTCCAGAGTTGATCAATATTTTGATTATAGTCATCAGTGGTGAGAATATCACTTCACATAAATACATACTTACAAAATGGCAGAAGTATGTTTAGGACCATTTCAGATATCTTTGGAAATTCTGTCATAATCCGATGCCAAAATTCATTCAGATTTTTTTTTCCATGAAACTGAAGCCAGCAAAGCAAACAGCGGTTTTTAAAGCTAGTACCATCCAAAGATGGATTAGTTTGACACTTACATGCTGAAGGATGATGGTAGGAAAATAGTAAAGGTGTTTGTTTTCTGTAATTAATCCCTCAGGTTTGTAGACAAGCAGAAAACTTCCATATACAGTAAGACAGGGAACTTCGCAGTACACAGCCTTCTGGGATTGGAGCTGAGGTGCTTCCGTTCCGGGTTCACTAGCGGGCGTTCCTCACACGGGGCCAGAGTTTAGTCTACTCCACCCCCACCCCCGCCAACCCATGTTTGCCTTTGTGGTAGGTGTGTCTGAAACTTCAGCTCTGGAATGGTGGACCCAGGAGTTCTGGAGCTCACTGGTCAGCAGGTCTAGCCAGACTGGTAAACTCCAGGGTCAGTGAGAGACCCTGTCTCAAAAAATAAAGGTGGTGGGTGGGGAGACGGCTCAGTAAGTAAAGCCCATGTCATGCAAGAAACAGCACTGGTGTCTCAAGTCCAGAAGCCGTGTAAATTTAGGGTGGGCACCATAGCTCACTCATCTGTAACTTCAGTCCTAGAAGTCAGAGTTGGACTCCCCAAAGCAAGCTGACTAGGAGACTAGCCACAGCAGTGAGCTCAGAGCAATGTGGAAGAGTGATTGAGGAAGAATTCCAAATTCAACCTTGGGCCTCCACATGCACACTAACACAGTGCAAAAACACACATACATATACACACCAACAAACGCACACATATATGTACACAGTCAAGAGACACCCCTGTTGTTGGGTTCCCCCCTTCATAGTCTTTTGCTACCTCCCCTCTGTGAGGACCTGTGGTATGCATGTTGCCATCTTCAGACGAGGCTCTTACAGAGACCATAAGCCACTGCTCATTTGTCTTTGTGACACCCACAGCACCCAGCTCACAGGGTTCCAAAAGAGTCTCTGAGTGGAATGCATGAGACAGAGGTTTCCCATGTTTCTCAAGAACCCAAAGGAACTGTAGAGCTGATGCTGCGGTCAGCACAAGGCTGATGTGACAGCTCGCTCACTGGGCAGAGTTCTCAAGAACAAGCTGCCACAAGAATGGAGCCACCAGTAAGTAACTGAGCATTTCTGAGGACTCAGATTACCATTGACTCAAATCCCACTAAGAATTTGTAGCCTGAAATTTCCAACCCTCCTTTTGGAATATGAGAGAAAGCATCACTTTACAGATTTAGCATCCAAGATAGCAGGACTATCAGAAGATACAAATGAAGATGGTAGAGGAGAGTTAGCATAGAAATAATCACATTTGAACATCCCCAGAGCAAAAAAAAAAAAAAACAGCACTGAGTCTTTACATTGCAGGGTGAAGACAGCATGTAGATAGGGAGATAAATGAAACATTTCAAAACACACTTGGAAGAAGTCTCTACACATTTCTAGGGAAAAAAAGCAGAATATAACTTCAAGTGTGTGTGTGTGTGTGTGTGTGTGTGTGTGCATGCTCTTAAGCTTACACGTATACTGCCCAGATGTTGACCATTGCTCTACACTTTTTTGTTTTTATCTAAACCTGGAACCCTTTGAGGCTTTGACTTTCTTCACTACATAGAGGAGGAGGTGCTGATACTAAAGCCTGGTTCCCTAATTGGTTCTTGATTTGGTCAATAAAGGAGGCCAGGAACCAATTGTTGGGTGGAAGGAACAGGTGGGACTTCCAGGTCCCAGGAGGAAAAAAAGATGCAGGGAAAGAGAAGGGGCTTTTTGGCCAGGCTTTGGAAGGAGAAGCATGAAACAGCCATGTAAGATCTTAGGGAAGCTAGAACCAGCGGCCTCTGCCACCAGAGACTAGCCAAGGAGGTCGGTGGAGACTAGCTGATATGATTAGGGCAGGAGATTCTGTGCCCAATAATTGTGCTATCTGGCAAGTTCTAAAATAATAAAGCTGTCTGGATGTTTTTTGTCCTTGAAGCAAAAGTGGGTAGAGAGAGAAGCCAGGTCACGGCTCCCAGACAAGCCAGGAGTAAAGCCCGTGGCAGCTGATCTTGGAGCTATGCTGGGAGGAGCCAGATCATGGTTGTGGTCTCTGGCAAAGGTGGCAGTGTGATTTTAAAATTACATGCAAGAACTACACTCTACCTCTATCAGACAAGTTCACATAATTTTAAACCTGAAATTCTATATCCAGCCAAACTATCAATCAAGAGTGAAGGAAAAGAGAAATCACATTCAGACAAGACTCAGATATGTATGCATATGAATGTGTACTTGCATGCACATATGCATGCATGTGTACTGGCCAGATGTTGATAATTGCTCTCCACCTTCTTTTTTCTGAACCTGGAACCCATGCCTTGATTAGACTGGCTGGCCTGTGAGCTTCAGGGGTCCTCCTGTCTCCATTGCCCAGCATGGAGATTATATGCATATGATGTCATGCCCAACACACTCAGATCTTCTTTATTGCACAGCAGGCACTCTATCTATAGAGCCATCTCAGCATCCCACCTTAATTTGTTTGACTAATCAATTTGCAGATGTCAGATGGGCATTGTAGTTCTCGACAGAAGCCATGGAGACCAGATAACAATGGTCACCATTTGCATGATGCCTGACTATGAATTAACCAATGCTAACCAATGCACACTGTCAACACAGATACTGATTGATAAGTCTTCACCACAACTCCATGAGCTAGGCACTATTGTTCTCTTAGCTTAAAGATGAGAAAATGAAGGAAAAGATCCAGAGGCTTGCTGGGTTTAATAAATGCAAAATTAAAAGTTGAACCTTGGGCTGTGAAGATGCCTCAGTCAGTAAAGTTCTTGCCTCAGAAGCCAGAGGACCAGAGTTCAATCCCCAGAACCTGCCTAACAAGGTGAGCACAGCAGTGCACACTTGTATCCCAGCCCTGATAAGATTGTAGGTAGAGACAGGCAGATCCCTGGAGCTTGCTGTCCAACTAGCCCTGCCTGCTTGTTGAAGTTCCAAGCCAATAGAAGACTCTGTTTCAACCCCCAATGTAGAAGGAACCGAAGGAACAATTCCTGGGGTTGTCCTCTGTCATACTTACTTGTCAACATGACATACCTGGTCAGGGGAGCCTGAACTGAGGAATTGCCTTCATCACACTGGCCTGTGGGTATATCTATGGGGTATCATTTTGATTGCTAATTAGTATAGGAAGGCCTAATCTACCGTGGGTTGTGCTACACCTGGGATGCTGAGCCTAGGCTGTATAAGAAAGCAAGCTGAGCAAGCCAGGTGATCCAAGCCTATGAGAAATGCTTCTCCATGGCCTCTGCCTCCATTCCTGCCTTCAGGTCTAGGCCTGGTTTTCCTCAGGGATGAACTATTATCCAGAAGTGTAAGATAAGGCAAACCCTCTTCTTCCCAAGTTGCTTTTGAACAGTGTTTTATTACATCAACAAATAAAAGCAAACCAAGACATCCTCTGATGCTCCATATACATGGTGCGTGTGTGCATGCGTGCACGGGCGGGCACACACACATACACACACACACACACACACACACACACACACACACACACACACACACACACACACTGCACCCTGGCAGTATCATGTAAAAGATGGGGCTTTGACTTTCTTCAATACACTCTATCTCTACCAGACAAGTTTACATAGCTTTAAACCTGGAATTCTATATCCAGCCAAACTGTCAATCAAGAGTGGAGGAAAAGAGAAATCACATTCAAACAAGACTGAGACATTTATTTCCCATGCCTCCTCTTTGAGAAGTTATTTGAATATATATTTCAGCCAAATAGACTTGGAAACCACAAAGACTATAGTCATGGGATTTAAAGAAAAATTAATCCAGGTTCTAATATAAGGAATTCCAGAATGCTCTATGGGGACTCTCCTAAGAAAGCCCCTGGATAAACAGGAATGTAGAATCAGACGCCCATGTAAAACTACACTGGACAGAAGAAAGACTGATTCCAAGGAATGTATGAAAGAAGGCAGGAAGACGTTAGGAATCACGAGGAGATATTTGTTTGCTGCAGGAGAAAAGATGGGAGTTACAGTTGATAAGAGCCCAAGATTACAATGTGCTTCCAAACAGTTGAGTGACCACACAATAAAGTACCAGGAGTCTCAAAGAGCTAGAAGAGAGGATGTTTTATAACTTTCAACATAAGGAAATGTCAAATGTTTGAGGAAATATGATAAATAACCTAATTTAGACAACTGTACATGAAAACCATGCTCTACTCACGAGCATGCACAACTGGGTTTGCTTTTATGTATCAATTAAAAACAATATCTGTGTGTGCATTTGAATAATTTGTATATGTGTTATATATTTGCATGCGTGTACACACCAGCAACAGCAATTTAGTTTTTCTTTTGCTTTCTTCTCTCTGGGTGTCTGGCTGTGGAGAGGCTCTCTACTTTTAAGGACCTATGAAATTAGATTTGATTTGTTAAGATAAGCAGGAATAATTTGGGCGATCAGGATGGCTCAGCAGGTGAAAGGTGCTTGCCACCAAGCCTAACGACTCATATGGTAGAAGGAGAGAACCTTTGACTTCCAACACACACACACACACACACACACACACACACACACACACACACACCACAGTAAAAATTATCCTAAGGGTGATCTTCTCACCTGAGAGACCCTACTCACATTCACAAAGCTCCTCCAGACACTAAACATTTGGGGGTAGTCTGAGAGGAGCTGAGGCTGGACTAGCTCTCCAGCCTTCAACTTTGGGTCCCCTTTGCTTCAGGACCAATCACTCACAGTACCAGGGGTGGTGAGCTCACTCCTCTTAGGAGAACCTTCCCCTCTGAGGCCACAGAGACTGAGTCTAGGGGGTCTCCCAGGAGCTCCCCTGTGGTCTGCATGCAATGGGAAACCTGAGTCCTGCAGATAGATTTGAATTCTAGCCATGGGGCCTGCAGGGGAAGCCTGCTGAGACACCCCTTGAGCAGTAGGTACTGATGGACAGCAGCAGCCTTGGCGTCTGGGGCAGCTGCTTTGGACCCTTCCAGGTACCTGATCTCCAGGCTCATGAGTCCTTCCAGAGGGTGTTAAACTAGGGCTCCCATGGCCTATATCCAGGACAGAAAACCAGATATAGGGAGTGATATGGGCTCCCCAGTGCTTAGGTGAAGTATATTCTCTGTGCGCCTCAGTTTTTTCACCAATATAATAGGGACACTATTTGGAGCCGGGGTTTGTGACAAGACAAGGACAGGATACAAATCAGCTTTCTGGCAGAATTTCCCCTCTGTGTGAAGGGCAGGTCATGGTGCAGCTCCCACTGGCCACGTCCTGGGATTATCTCTCTTGATCCAGCTGCTCCCTCATGCGCAGCCCAGATCTCCCTGTTCCAGCCCTCGTTGCCCAGATTCCTCCCCATGTCTTTGTTTCTGTTGCATGCTGCTCTACTTCCAAGGGGCAGCAGCCTTTCTCTTTCCCAGATGTGCTTATGCCTCTGTATCTGGGCTGGGCACAAAAGGTGTTTAGGAATCATCTCTGCCCCTCGAGTGAGCAGAGTGCAACAACCCCTTCTGTTCCAAGAGTCGGACCTTGCCAGCTCTGTCCCCGGCCTCCTTGGCAGGGGACAGAAGAGCTGGCACCTTGGTCATTGTTTTGTAGCAGGGGTGAAAGCCCCTGACTTGGGGAATCAGGGAAACACAGGAGGGTAGAACAGACTAGAAGAACACTGAAATTGGGTGAACATTGGAGCCTAATGTAATTCAAATGAATATCAATACCATGGTCCCTAAGGGAATGTCCACCCATCTCTGGCAATGCCTAATTGGTTCCGAAGCCCTTTCCCTTGGGGTTTCACTGAACCGACCCTTCCTTCCTAAGAGCAGTGACCCCACTGGGCAGATGAGAAAAACAAAGGTACACAAGCTTGAGGAGTTTCCTAGTGGCATTTCTGGCTGTGACTTCCACAAGGTGGCTTGTGGATGCCCTGAAGCAATGTCTCTGCCTTCATTCATCACTTGTTATAGATTATGAACTATGCCCAGATACTGATTCAAACTGTGTCCCCTCTTCTGATACTGCATATCCATGGCTTACACTCCAAGTGAGAGCGCTTATGTGCTTATAAAAGGTGAAGACAAGGACCCCAATCAGCCCTGAGACCTAAGGACCTGATGGTGTGACAATCCTTCCCTGTCTGTCCCACAGGCACTCATAGGAATGAACGGCTAATCACGCAGTCACTGCCTCAGGGTCTGTACATCAGCCCTGCCACCCCAGGCCTCTGAAGCCCCGGGCTAGCTTCCCTACCCCAATGCATCACTGTAAATCACTCTAACATCTAACTGGCTTCTACATGCTCAAGGCTGTAGTCACAGTCAACATTTACTGTGCACTCTCAGGGAGAAGATGCAGTCAGTATCACACACACACACACACACACACACACACACACACACACACACCCCTTTAAAGAGCAAGGAGACCTAGCGCAGCTTGTACTTCATTGGAATTCGGAAACTAAATACATAAAAGCCACAAAATGGAGCCAGAAAGAAGGCTTAGTGGATAAAGCACTTGTCATGCAAGCATGAGGACTGGAACTCTCTCCCCAGAAATCCATGTCAAACAAAAATGCCAGGTGTCGTAGAGTACACTTGTAACCCAGTGCAGGGAGACCCTGGGGCTTTCTGGCAGCCTGTCTGGCCTAATCAGCCAGCTCCAGGTCAATGATGAGATCCTGTCTTGACAAACAAACAAACAAACAAACACTACAAGTCAAGATATATGGTACCTGAAGAATGATACCCAAGGTTGACTTCTGGCCTCTACACAAATGTGCACTTACATCCACATAAACATGCATGCATGATCTACACACAGATGCACAAACACACCTAGACACATACACACATATTATATATACGTATTACAGATATCTATATTTGTAAGTCTCTTGTTTTTGCATGCTTATATCACATTGAACAGTTAGAAAGGAATTCTATTTAACAAGCCCTATTGATTGACCTCTTTTTTCCCCAGCTTTTGTTTTTTCAACAAGTATTGGTACAATAATCTTATACTGCTGTAACCCTCCATACGCAGATATGTTCACAGAGAACAGTTGCTAAAAATAGAATTATAAACCCAGTATAATGGCACACACCTTTAATCTCAGGACATGGGAGGCAGAGGCAGGTGGATCTCTGTTAGTTCAAGGCTAGCCTCCCATATAGTGAGTTCCAGGACAGCCAGAGCTACATAGTAAGCCTCGGTCTCAAAGATTAGTTAATTAATTAAGTTTAAAAAGTGAAATCGTAAGGTCAAGAGATGTACATGACTTTATTACATTTATAATGTTTTAAGGCTCCTTATATTTATTTATCTCTGTGTGTCAGCCTGGGTCTGCCGTCAGGTGCATGTGGAGGTCAGAAGACAACTTACAGGAGTAGATTTGTTTCTTCTATCTTGTGGGTCCAGGGATCATACTCAGGACAGCAGGCTTGGTAAGCAATGGCTTTCCCACTGAGCCATGTCTACAAATGTTTAATTATTACATTTGTTTGTTTGTTTAGGCTATGCATTTTGGGGGCAAGTGTACACATGCCATGACACTTATGGAAACTGAAAGACAACTTGGAAGAGCTGGTTCTCTTCTTCTACCATGTGAGTCCTGGAAATTTGAGGTCTGCAAGCACATTTACCCTCTGAGCCATCTGCTGTGGCTGAAGTTTAAGTGTACAACTCAGTATGTTTTGGATACTCATGCACTCCTGTGACTGTCACACAGGTAAGGGATAGGCCAGTGCACTCTCTTTCCATCCTCTCTCCTGCCTCAGCCACACAGATGCCTACCCACTGGGGTAATTTACTAATCTGACCTCCATCCCCATGGACTGGCTTTGCCTGTTTCTGTGTTTTTATGGATAGGGTCATAAAGACTGTGAATGGGTGGGGCTTCTGCTGCTGCCCCTGCATCACTCACCCATGTCACTGTGATCGGCTGCCCCTCTTACATTTGCATTGCAGGTGTGTGTGCCATTGTGAGAATACACCACAGCTCATTTCCCTATTCAGGTATTGGTGGGTATTTGCATCCTTCCCAGTCTTTGGATAGCATTAATTATCTTGTTGCATACAGTCATGGGGAGGACATCAAACTCACTTCTATTAGCTGTATGTCTAGGGGTAGAACTGGAGTGTATACTTCCCCACGTTTGTGGATACTGTCAGACTGTTCTACATGAAGCTTGGTCAGTGAGAGGAAGAGCTCACCCCACTGCTATGTGTGCCAAGTACTGGGCTTAGCATGGTGCCTGGGATAAACCTCAGTCCAACCACCTAGCCTGAGCTCTAGAAGTGATAAAGGCTGCTTGCTTTGTGGCCCTCCTGCCCCATTCTCAGCAAGAAACTGTGACATTGCCAACATCTGTCCCTCAGATGATTGGTTGAGAGCAAGGAGCAAGTGAACCCTTCTACCCAAGAAAAGTATCTTTAGTTGATGACAAACAAGCCCTTCCGTTGACCTGGATCTTTGGTCTTTCTAAAGTACTTGGACATAAATCTGTGGTTCTCAAGCCCAAGCTTACATTCAGATACTCTGAGAACTTTCCAGAACTATCAGTGTCAGAGCTCCACACTGCCGCTCCCCCCGCCCCCAGGTCTCTTATTGAATAGGGATAGATTGGAGTCTGGGGGTGGGTGTCTTAGGAGAATCTCAGGAAGCTCCAAGATCATGCCAGGTCAGGATGCACTGAAAACATCACTGTGTGCCACATTTGTAATAACTCTGCTTGGGAGAGGACAAAATGAGGCAGGGCTGGAGCTCTTCTAGTGTTTGTAGAATAGCGGTGATGATTAGTCTCTGCTGGGAGCTTTGGGAAAGCCTTGTAAGACAGTGTTAGGACCACCCTGTGTAACCAACCAAAGGCACAGCCAAATGGGGTGCCTGGCTGAAACTGGTCCACGTTGACCCCAAATGCAGCAAGCTCACTGTAGTGAGGGCCCATGGAGGCCTCCAGATCTTGACTCCAACAGGCCAAGGAAAAAGACTGGAAAGAACGCAAGGGCAGTGTCAGCAGCATGTTTGGTGGGTGTGCCGATGGACGGTGTCCCTTCCACAGACCTTCCAAGTTTCCTCCCAGTGAGTTACACTTGCAATGACAGCAAATAAAAATGCTTTCCAGTTGATGAAATCTACAGCACCACCACTTTTTGGAGCAGCACACTGAGTCCCAGAAAGTCTAGAGGATGCATGGCAGAATCAGAAACACCTGAGGTCTCTCAGGAGGCAAGACGGTTGTGGCCTCTGCCTACAAGATGGTGCCCAGCAAGGGTGGAGAAAATATCCCCAAGGAAGAATTGCTACATTGTTTTAATTGGATTGTCTGTCCTCTTGTGGGGTAGCCAGGATATAAAGACAAGTGGAAGTAAAATAAAATATCCCCAAATCTCACCACCCAGATGTAAACAGCAGGGGACTGGGGGTGACTCTGCCAGAGTAACCTTTGTCCAGCAAAATTCACAAGGGTCCAGGTAACGGTAATTTCCCATCTGTGCATCCTGATGCTTGCCAGCCTTCCTCTTTACTTAATAATGTGTCACAGAACTAGATGCTGGGCCTAGCATGGCAGCCTAATGTCCTGAAGAAGGATCATAACACCGTCAGCTAGTCTTTTGTTGTTGCTTCTTTTTTAAAGGTTTATTTTAATTTGTGTGTGTGTGTGTGTGTGTGTGTGTGTGTGTGTGTGTGTGTGTGTGTGTGCATGTATGCATGAGCATGTATGTGAATATAGGGTGACTTTGGCTTAAATAGTTCCATTTAACACCACAGAGATTTCAAGTCTCTTTGTCTTTCTGTCTCTGTCTCTCTTCTCTCTCTCTCCTCCCTCCCTTCCTGCCTCCCTCCTCCTCCTCTCTCTTTCAAACACACACACACACACACACACACACACACACACACACACACACACACACACCTCATTTGCAAATGAGTATTTGCAAACTCTCCAGAGCAGAGCTGGTCACAGCTGACTGATAAGGCCACCCAGCCAACAGTCAAGGTCGGATGCTGTGTGACAGTCTCAGCTCTGGGTCCCCAGCTTGCTCTTAGCATACACCTCCTATGAGCAATGACTGTGTACAGGCACTCCAGTGTGCACACACGCTGGCCAATTTCACTCTCCCTTACCCTGCTCCCAGGGAGCTGGGGCAGGGACGGAAGCCGCATGTCCAGAGGTAGGCATAATTGAATAGCTGAAGGCATTACCTCCTTGATTAAACTGGTTGTTCATTTGAAGGGCCAATTAACCCAGCTAATACTCCAGGCCAGCCCAGCAGGTCCAACCCATCAAAGGATATATTAAGCCAATAATGAAGTGGCTGCATTACCCTTCCTAAGGAGAGTGGAGCTCTGCCTTATCCCAGAGACTGCCCAGGTCAGGCTGGGGTCATGGACACTTCCAAGCAATGAGACTCAAATCCTCTCTCTCTCTCTCTCTCTCTCTCTCTCTCTCTCTCTCTCTCTTTCTCTCTCTCTTCCTCTCTCTCTCTCTCTTCCTCTCTCTCTCTCTCTCTCTCTCTCTCTCTCTCTCTCTCTCTCTCTCATGACAGGGTCTCTTCCTCTGGTTGATTCTCCACATCTATGCAAGCCTCCTGCATCTTCCCCTCCACCGTGTGACTGTGGAAGGTCCTTGCTGACTCTGCCACTCCTCTTGGCCTTTTACTTTCCCACGGCGACCTTACTTAGGGTTTGAATAAGCTGGGCTGATTCCAAAGCACATGTGGGTAGAGGCTGGGGCCACACTCTGGCTGAGGGGGCTCTGTCTCATCATACCACCCAGAGAGGATTTATAAAGCCTTCCTCTGGAGTCTGAACTCCTTCGGAATGTTCTGGGTCAAGAAAGCACAGCCCCAGGCTGGGCTTGAGTTGAGCTCCATATGCTGGCTCTGTGACTTTGAAGCAAAGAAAACATCCCTCCTTCGGGGCCTCATTGATTTCTCTACAGAGCTGAGATTAAAAGGCCCAGTGCGTTCTTCACACGGGTGGTAGGAGCGTAGAAATAAACACTTTTCCTAAAAGGCTCTGTAAACACGAATGTTCTAGGCACTGTAAACCACTTTCCCCATCTTTGAGCAAGTGGTCTCCTTTTGATCTGATCAGCAAATCTCAGATAAGGGCCATCTTCAAAGACTTCCTTGTCTCGAATTGGAGATTGCTCTGAGAACCCCCCAGGAGCTTCATGCATGCCCGTGGTGTATGACAGGCCTCTCTAGGGAGGAAGGCAAGTCAGGCTGAGCTAGCGGCTCAGATCACACAGCCTCTGCTCCAGAGCTATCCCTGACACCAATGGCTACCAGCTGTGCAGGGGAGGGACTGATGTTGGTCCAGGTCTTCTCTGGGTTTTTATTGCTGGTCTGTTCATTAGAAGGGCACCAGAAAAGGGTGAGGTGTCTTTCATGTGTGAGTCTCCAGAGGTCCTGGCTAGAGCAGCTTTTGAGGGTCAGAGAGAAGCTGAGCTCCCTGATGTGACTCATGGCATAGGACCGCAAAGCCCTTGTCATGCATCTCCTCTGGGTTGCTTTTCTGTTAACGGTTCTGTCCCACAAGGCTTGTTTTCCAGGAGGCAGTCTCAAGAGGCTGCTGAGTCCTCTGCTGCAGACTTGCTCTTGGCCTTAAAGATGCACACACTGGACTTCCCAGAAAACACAACAGTGTTAACCCCCTGCTGGCTTTAACATCTCTCTCTCTCTCTCTCTCTCTCTCTCTCTCTCTCTCTGTGTGTGTGTGTGTGTGTGTGTGTGTGTGTGTGTGTGTGTGTGTCTGTCTCTTTGTCTCTGTCTCTCTATGTGTGTCTGTCTGCCTGTCTGTCTCTCTTCCTCTAGTTTTAAATTACATGTAAATGAATCTATGTACATGATGCATATGCCCTATAAAAATCCAGAAGGTGTCAGATGCCCTGGGGCTGAAATTACAGGCAGTTGTGAGCTGCCAGATGTGGGTGCTAGGAACTGAATTCATGTCCTTTGCAACAGCAGTATAGGCTCTGAGCCACTAAGCCAGCTCTCCAGCTCTTGGCTTTGACTTCTAAACCTGATCTATGAACTCCATCACTTGCTTTCACTCTGAGGCACCTAGCGGTTCCTTTCTTATGGCAAATGAAGGCAGCCACTGTGTTTGCTGATGTCCTCCCAGGTGCCAGGCATCTTACCTGCTGGTCGTCTAGGAAATAAAGCCTAGAGCCACAGGGGCAGGAGGGGAACAAAAAGCAGAATAGATTGTTTAATTAAACCTGAGAAGCCAAAGTTTAAAAAAAATACACAGCCCCAGACAATTGTGCCCCATCCCTCAATAAAATTTTAAACTCTATAACTCTAGCATCTTACGCAGATAGACAGACACACAGAGGGGGCATGCATGTGGGTTTAGGAACCTTTGAGTATATGTATATAAAAGTACATATCTCAGCATATATGTCCTTGTGGGTTCACACATTTGCAGATCTCTGTATGCTGGTGTGCCTAGGGCAAATTGAGAGCTATGTGTCTCCAGGGAGACGAATGCATCCCTGTGGGAGGGGCTACATGGACCGTGTTGTTCCATTAGCTGGATGGAGCAGGAGCTCTAGGGTGATGGGAGTTTGTGTCCTGGGGCTGCAGAATTTAACCAGGCTCCTGGGAGAATCCCTCACCTCAGTCACAAGGCAAAGGTACCACTGATTCAGAAAGGAGCTTCCTGTTCCAGCAGCATCTATGCACTGAAGGACGAAGCTTGTTTTCAAGGGGCAAGAATGGCCATTCTATAATGAAGTAAAAGCTGTGTTTCATTTATCTCTATTAAAGACCTTACAAATGACGTATTGATTATAATGAATAAGAAGGAAAATCACCCAGCCATCTCATGCCACTGTGATTCATCTGATATTAAGGATTAGGATATCCTGAGCAAAGAATTGTGGTTTAAAAATGCAGAAATAAATTTTTCAATACTGAAGAATCAATAAATTACACCCAGGTTGAGATGTGAAGCTATAAGCAAAAGGGAGGGCTAGGGTTACAGATGCCTACAGACCTGTGGGGGGTGTGTCCTTGTTCATTACTATATGTGTTTAATAATATCTGTGTGTCGGTGAGAGAGTTTGTGTATCCCCTGTATATGTGTCTATATTATCTGAATGCATGGGAGTGTTTGTGTAACCCTGGACATGCCCTACCCCCACCCTCAATGTATCAGGGCCTCTTTATGAGTCCTGGTATCTCCTCCTCTTCTCAATTCCCTCCTTCTCCTCCCTCTCCTCTTTCTGCTCCTCCTCCCTCCCCTGAGAGCTCGCACACAAACCTCTCTGGCTCCCTTCCCCTACAGCTCCCCCAAAGGTTCAATCATCCCTGCGCCCCCCCCCCCCCATGGTGCTCCAGACTCACAAGCAACACTGGGGGGTGGGAGCTGAAAGATGATCTGTGAGCCCAGAGATACACAAAGAAAATCCTCAAGACTCAGCACCTGGGGGACAAGCATGGGGCTTGGGTAAAAAGGTATTTCAGGTGTGTGTGTGTGTGTGTGTGTGTGTGCGCGCGCGTGTGTGTATGTGTGTGTGTGTGCGTGTGTGTGTGCGTGTGCGTGCGCGTGCGCGTGTGCGTGTGCGTGTGCGTGTGTGTGTGTGTGTGTGTGTGTGTGTATGCTCAAAGAGGGTTGTGTAGAACAGTCAAGACTGAGGCATCAAAATCTGCCCTTGGAGTTTCCCATGACAGTCCACTCTTTAATCCAACACTCTGCTCCTCTCCCTGTCTCCCTGTCTCTGTCTCCCTGTCTTTGTCTCTGTCTCTCTGTGACTCTCTGTCTCTGTCTCTCTCTATCCACATCCACCTTGGTGACATGAAACTATGGCTTGTGAAGACCTAGATTTCACAGGATGTAGATCCCTAGACCCAGTGAGACTGCAGCAAACCACCTGCATTTTCAGGTGCTCCAGGAGGTCCTTGGATGTGACACAGGCAGAGCTGGCTGAACACCTCTGCCTTGGGCCTTGGAGCCCACTTGCTCTGCAGCCAGCCTGACAGAAACTCTCACAAAGAGCAACCCCAAGGTCTCCTGCTTATGCCTGCTTCTGAGCACCCTGTAGCTCGCCAAGTGCTGCACATCCCCAGTGCCTCTGGTTCTGTGGATCTGTGGCTGGGCTTGGAAGTCACATAGAGAACCAGCGCTTAGATCCTGGTTCTGGTGCAGTTTGTGCTTGTCCTGGAGTAAGCCCAACCCCAAGAGGTTTCAGCAGTAGCATTGCCTAGGAAAAACAGGATCCCCAAGGCCCAGTCACAGGTTGCAATAGAATAAGCGTCACCCATACGAGCAATGCAAGCTTCCCCTGAGACAGCCTCTTCAAGTCTCAAGTTGACTTTCAAAGCCAATCTAGAAGTCAGACTTGGTGGTTCAGATCTGTAATCCCAGCTTCTTCATGAGGATCTTGAGTTCAAGGTCTGCCTGAGCTACAGAGAAAGCTCAAGGCCAACCAAGTCAACTGTGACACAGTCAAAATAAAAGTAACAAAAGGGCTTTGGGTCTAACTCATTCATAGAATACTTGCCTAGGATAAGTAAGGTCCATGGTTCAGTCTCTAGTACTAAGAAAAAGGAAGAGGGAAAGGGAAAGAGGGAGAGGGAAGGAGGGAGGAAGAAGAGAGAAGGAGAGGGAAGAAAGGGGGAGGAGGGGAGGGAAGAAAGGGAAGGAAGAAGGGAGGAGGGAAGAAGGGGAGGGAAGGAAGGAGGGAGGGAGTAAGGAAGGGGAGGGAGGGAAGGGAGGGAGGACAAAGAAGGGAGGAAGAAAAGCAGAAGGAAGGAAGGAAGGAAGGAAGGAAGGAAGACAGGTCTGACTCTGTCCTTTCTCCACCTAAGGCTTCCCATCGCCTTTATATACAGCTCCTCTATGCTGCCTGGGAGACCTCCAGGTCAGGCTAGGCCAGCCCCTCCTGCCCACAACAATCCATCTCCCTCACAGTCAACCTTTGCAGATGAGGCCTCTCCACCGAGTCACTGTTACTGCGCCCAGCTAGTCCTCCCCTGGCCAAGCTAAGCAGCTCATCTCTCACTGTTCTGACCTCTCATGAGTCCAGGCCCTCTGCCATTCCCTTCTTCCTCCAGGAGTGCAGCAGCCAAGCTGGTTTGGATCACCCTTCAGCGCTGTAACCCACATGTCTGCCTGGGGCTGGCTATGTAATAGGTGCTCAATAAATATTTGCAGAATAAATGAGACAACGCACAGTTTCTCAGTCTCGGTGATTCTCTTTAAGGCTTCCAGATCACCAAGTGAATGAGTCAGGTTGGGGATAGCAGTCTGTGATTGACAATGTACAGAAAGGACAAGCCAGTCTTTGCATGCCTGTAGCATGTGTGTGACACATGTGTAGCATATGTTCACTGCTGGTGCTGTAGGAAAGACAGAGGCTACCTTGACCTTGAACTTGGAACCATCTTGGCCTGTAGCTCTTTTTAGCAATTTGGCATGACTCCTAAGAATCTGGTTCTTCTCCTGCTAAGACTTCTGCACCAGGTCCCCTCAAGATGTGACATGCAGAAGTCTGAGTGGCTGTCGGGAATGGGAAGGACCTTCAGTTGTTGGAGTCATAAAAGTCCCGGCTTCTCGATCTAACCACTATGTCCAATTTTTTAGCTTGCCCTCACCAGCTGGTGACCACCTCCTTCTTGTCCTCACTCTGAGAGAATAACACCGATGAATCTGGGTGGAGGGGACAGTCCTGATTGGTAGAGCCAGCAGATGACACAATGTCTTCTGCCCTCCCTTCCTAGGGAGAGACTTTCTTTAAGCTCCTCTCTTTTTCCCCCTTGATTCCTACAACCCCCCCAGCACAGGACAAGGTACACTCTTAGTGCTTCATACATCAAGTGTCCATCAGGAGCCCTTTGATGGGCACAGAGGAGATATGCAGTAACTCCCTCTCCTCCCATGAAGCAGTGCGGGCCTGAGACGCAGCGTGCAAGAGTCTACCTCTAGCCCTGGGTGTTTATGTGTCCCAGCCCTGTGAGCAAGCACACTGCAGAGGGACTGGAGTCTCCCGTTTGCCCTTCCCCAGTTACACGTGACAGGACTGTGCCAAGGCTGGTGCTGATGGAGTTGGGGGCTGGCAGCACACAGCAGGCACTCCTTCCTGGAGAAGGGGGGGGGGCAAGCTGTTCCTTCCCTACCTACCTTCAGAGCCACTCCTTCAATTGAGCTGTTCCCGTCTTTTGCCCTAAGCTACGACGAGTAGATTGGATGAAAATTATCAAGCCTTCTCGTCTAGAATAAATATTCTTGAAATGGAGCAAGTTATAAATAAGCAAGCAGCAATATCCTGTGTTATGAATATATAATTTCCATCTTTAATAGCTGACTAGGCCTCGGGGACTGTCTGAAAATGGCCTGTCTGGCCCTGATATTTTATATTTTAAAAAGGCTCCCTAACTTTTGTTTCTTAGCCCTTGGACAAAGATGTCTCTAGGGAAATGATGAGAGTTCCGAGCCTCTGTGAGCCAGTGTGCAAGGGCGGGTGCTTTTCTTTCTTTCTTTCTTTCTTTCTTTCTTTCTTTCTTTCTTTCTTTCTTTCTTTCTTTCTTCCTTCCTTCCTTCCTTCTCTCTCTCTCTCTCTTCCTTCCTCTCTCTCTCCCTTCCTTCCTTCCTCTCTCTCTCTCTCTCTCTCTCTCTCTCTCTCTCTCTCTCTCTTTTTCTCTCTTTTCTTTCTAAAAACCCCAGAGGATGCAGAGGTTTGTGTGGAACTGGAGTCAGGGCTTGGAGGGCTGAGCTCCCCTTGTCCAGCCAATTAGAGGTGAGAGAGACAAGTGACCCTGGGCTGTGGTTCACTGAGCCCTGGCTTGAATTAGCCCAGAGTGGGCAGAGCTGTTCAGGGCCTCTTCCAAAGACAGTGACTCTTTCCCAGCCCTGGGGATGTCCAGCACAGGACCAAGCAGCCCAAGGTGCTTGTTCAAACGCCTACGAAGTGTTAATTAAGTGTCATAGAACTACGCTCTACCCTGACTTGGCTTACTGTAGTGACACATTTATGTAGGCGCTCAGGAGGCGGAGGCACGAGGGTAAGAGTTTGAGACTAGCTTGGGCTACATAGGGTGATTCTGTCTTTTTATAAAAAAAAATGTCAGGGGTAGAGAAAGTAAGAAAGAAACGCAGGCTAGGGATGTAGCTGGGCTGGCAGAGTGTTCTTTAGCATGCACAGGCTCCCTGGGTTTGCTCATCAGTGTTTTATAAACCTGGCATGTTGAGGCACATCTGTGACCTTAGCTTTTGACAGGTAGAAGCCAGAGTATCAGAAGATCAAGGTCATCTCTGGCTCCAAGGTAAATTCCAGGGCAGCCTGGGATACATGAGATCCTCAGGAAGGAGGATCTCAGATGGAGGGAGGAGGGAGGGGAGGAGAGAGGGGAGGAGGGAGGGAGGGAACACTGTCTCAGAGGCTGTCGTACAGCCCTAGAAGATGAACCTGCCCCCATTTTAAAGATAAGAAGAGTAAGTTTTGCTGAAGCAATCAGTTAATGTGCCCTCAGCGTAAGGAGCATCAGGGCAAAGACCCCCTCGTGGGAAACCTCTTCTCAGGGCTCCTTGTTGCCTTCTTGAAGAATGACCTGCTTTTCCAGGATCAGAGTGAGTTGCCGAATAAATGAATTCAGCCTCAGGTCTCCCAGTGATGGGTGTGTGTGTGTGTGTGTGTGTGTAGCGGGGGTGGGGGGGTAGGGGGGTTATTGCCTGTGCAGTGTGCATGTTAAAATGTAAATGTCCTCTCCTGCGATTCCCAAGGTACATTCGTAATTATGAACCAGCGTCTGAGGTTCTGATTTTGATGGCATTAGCTTTAATGGCCTTCTTTTCTTTCTTCCTTTTTTTTAAGCCGTTTAATTACTAATCAGTGCTGCCTTGCAAACTAATGTGGTATGTATGCTTCTCTTCTGGGAAGAGGACTCCCTAGGCAGGGCAGCTGAGGAGCCTACCAAGGGCCATATGCTGGGCCAGCTGCTCTCTCCCCCTGTGGGGCTCCCCGACCCCCAATCTCCAGTCCTCCCTGGCACTTCACACTTATCTCTGAAAGCACAGCATCATCTTCGAAATGCTCCTGAACACGTGGCTAACTGGACTGATAAACAGGGAGACCGGGGCTCCACTCTGAGAGGTTCCGAGGAGTTCTAGGCTGGGAGTAGGTGGGGCTTCTTTTTCTTCTCACTAATTTCTATCACATAAACTCATTTAAATTTCCAATTTCCATAGTTTAAAACTTTCCAATGTTAAAAACCCCATTTTCTGAAACTAATTTAGGTCTCATTCTCATTAATAGCTTGGCAACGGTTATGCAGTGCGGATCTCTCCCAGGTTGAAGAAAGAGCCTTGGCCAGGAAATCAGGATGCCTGTGTGAACCCCTGCTGAGCATCTCTGGGCAAGCTGAGTTACCTCTCTGGTTTGTGATTGGTTTCCCCTACAAGCCGATGAAAAAGATGGAGTTAACTGGGTAACATTCCAAACACTGCTCAGTAAGCCCCTCTGTAGGGTATCGGGTGCGGCAAGGTGAAAATTACTGCAATTTGGGGAAAAGGAGATCTTTCAAAAGGTTACATGGTCAAATGCGGTGGTTTGAATGAGAATTAACCTCATAGGTTTTTATGCTCGTGTTTGAATGCTCAGTCTCAAGCTGGTGGAACTGTTTGGGGAGGATTGACAAGTGGAGGCATGTGACCTTGTTGTGTCACTGGGGATGGGTTTTGAGGTTTCAAAGATTCACCACGCCCAGTCTCTCTCTCTACCGCAGCCATTCCTGCTGCCACGCCTTTGCTCCACCGTCATGAACTCCAGCCCTCCCAGAACTGTGAGCCCGATTACAAGCTTTCCTTTATAAGTTGCCTGGGTCGGTGTTTTATCACAGCAAGAGGAAAGTAACTAAGCCATCTAGCTGTTCAGTTTCATTATTGCTACTTGCTTGTTGTCCAACGTGTGAGCTTAGGCCTTTCTTACATTCAATACCTGTGAGCCTCAGAGAAGAGGTCTTACCTTTTTCATGATATTCCCATCAATGTGCATCGAAGCACAAGAATTCCTAATAAGAGACAATGGTGTGGATAAGCTCTCGGTCTCTTCCATATCTCCCTTTGGGACTTCAAAAGGCTGGAGCTACAGCTCAGCTGGAAGAGTGTCTGCCCAGCATGCCCAAAGTCCTAGGTTTAAACCCAGTGGCCCACAAACTGGGCCTGGTAGTGTGTAGCTGTGATCCTAGAACTTGGACAGTAGAGGCAGGAAGATCCAATTGGTCAGCCTTGAATTTAAGGAGTTTAAGGTCAGCCTGAGCTATCTGAGACTGCCTAAAAAAAATAAATAAATAAAACAATTAAAAAAAAAACCAAAGTAAGGAAAAACAGTGACAGCTTCTGAGATACTTAAAGCTTTTATTCTATACATGCTCACACTTTTTTAAAAGTTAGCATGCGTGTTGTGTGTTAAGCAGGTGGTGGGAGGGATGCATGCAGGTGCCACGGTGCATATATGGAGGTCAGAGGACAGCTTGAGAGAATCAGTTTTCTCCTTCCAATGTGCTGTCCTGGGGACCAATTTATCCCCTGAGCCAGGCATGTCCCCACGACTTTGTCTAGAACAGCCTCAGAATATGTACCCATGGTCCATGTGGGGACCTTGATTTTACCATCCTTGCCAGAAAACCAGTGCCTACCACATTAAAGTACACTGTCCCATGCTATGGCCAGCCAAACTTTGCTCTTACAGGCCAGCAGACACTTCTCAGGCAAGCCATGTTGCCATGTTTTCGTTCCCGTTAGACCTCCCTCCTAACCCTGCCTTGCCCTAGGCAGAGTCTCCAGGCCTCTGACTAAACCCAAACTTAGATCAGAGAAGTTTGCAAGCACCGTCTTCACATCAGCCTTGCAGTGTGACTCTGGATCAAGCACCGAGCTTCCTTCAGTCTCTCTAAATGCAGACTCAAGGGCAAGGTCTGATCTTGAAGCACTGCTGGGATCCCAGTGCAGATTAAAGGGACCTTGCATCTCACCTTAGCCCAAGCTCTCCAGAAAGCAAAGCCTGAGGCAGTTCCACACTGCACTGCTGGCCTTTTAAAGAGCAAAGAGGGGCGGGGGGCGGGGGGGGGGGAGCTGCAGACTGGGAAAGAAAGCAGAGAACAAGAACATACCAGTGACCTGGCTGTGTCTGGACAGACATTCTGTTGATGTGATGACAAGGTCTCTCTGATACAGGAGGCTGGGGGCCCGACTCAGTTGATAAAGTGCTTGCTGTGGAAACACGAGGGTCTGAGTGAGTTCAGACCCCCTAGTAGCCACATGAAGGAGCTAGGCATAGCACTTCCCGTAATCTGAACACAGGGTGGATGGGGAGTCTTGGGGCGAGGCAGAGACATGAGGATCCCTGGGGCTTGTTGGTCAAATTGGTGAGCTATAGGTTCCGTGAGAGACCTTATCTAAAAAATTAAGGTAGTGACTGGTTGAGGAAGATATCTAACATCCTCTGCCTTCCACAGGCATATACAGCAGGTCCACACATCTGCAGACACATGCCTGCGTGCTCGTGCGCGCGCGCGCACACACACACACACACACACACACACACACACACACACACACACCAATACAGTGACCACTTCTTGAGTACCAGGGAGTAGAACTTATCCCTAGACTCCAGGACTCTGTCTTCCAGAGGATGCCCCACAGGGGTTTTTCCTCCACGCCTCCTGTTTTCACAGACAGGTCCCTAGGGAGTCTGACCAGCATCAGATGGGTTATAATCTAGGAGGCATATAGCAGCAGCGCAGATAAGAGAGTAAATGTTCTAGGCTCCTACCCACATTCTTGAAACCAGAGGCACACAGTTGGGCCTGCAGTGGACTGTAGAGCAAAGGAACCACAAACATTTAAGATGCAGGAGACAAAGCAGGGCAAGATTTTCAGTGAGGTACAAGGAGTGTCACCATCACTCCGCCTACGCCTGCTTCTGCGTCTTGACTCCTGTCATGTCTAGCTTTGCGCTGCAATTTTGGGACTCATTCATTTTGTGGTCATGGAAATATTCTAATTCAATCTTTTATTAATTCTTGGAGAATTTCCAACATGCATAGAATAGATTCTGATCATATCCATATTCCATACACCCACACACACAATTCCTCTCTATAACTCCCTCAGGATATACCTCCCTCCCACACCTCCCAACTTCGTGTGAAGTAGACCACTGGGTTCAATTTGTGCTGCTCATGCAGGCATGGGTGTGGACCATCGCTGGAGCATGGCTGACTTAGCAGGACCACACCTTAAAGATGATTGATTCTCCTTCTAGCAGTTGTTGACTGTCAATAGCACGTCAGCTAGGGACTGGGGACTCATAAGCAACTGCTCCATGAACCGTGCTGAAATGCTGACTGGTTTGACCTTGTGCAGCTCCTGTGTAGGCAGCCGTAGATGCTGTATGAGCATCATTCCTGTCACAGGGCCTCACTTATGAAAAGGCGGGGGGGGGGGGTCCTTCCTTCCCCCGAAAAGACCAATAGCTACACAATCTCCCCCAGGTCTTCTCTGAGAAGACATAAGGTGAATGAAGCAAGCTATACTTGCTCACTGGCCCCAGCTCCCCAGAACAGTCACCAAGAGGTCACTATCTTCATGGTCCTCATCCCTAATAGCCACATGGCTGTACTGCTTGGCTCACCAGGCACAGAAAGCTGGGACACCATCCGGGTGAGATCTAAGCCCTCAATTTGAGCTGTGCTTAGGAGCTATGCTTACTGCAATTGCTCATTTGTAAATTCTTGTCATTTGGGCCAGAGGTGTGTCTGGGTTGCCAGAGAGTCCCTCCCAGAGCCTATTGGGAAAAGAACTCAAGGCAGGTAGCTCTCTCTGCAGCATGCAGATATTGCTGCAGCTTCTTCTGCACAGGCATCCCACTGGGTAGGTTTTTTGTCAGTTCTTACAGGTGCATTGTATGCTTCTACAGGGAAGTGTGTATGAGGGTGCATGTGCCAACACATGCACTTGTGCATGCATGCATGTGTGTGTTTTCTACTTATAAATCCTTAATATTCAAAGAGTTATGCATTTTTATTTTATGCATATGCATTTTCCCTGTGTGTGTGTGTCTGTGCACTGGCAAGTGCCTGGAGCCCACAGAGCAAGAAGAAGGCATACGATCCCCTGAATCTGGATGGAGTTAAGGATGTTTTTAAGCTGTCATGAGGGTGCTGAGAACTGAACCTGTGACCTCCAAAAGAACAGCAAGCATCTTTAACTGCTGAGCCATCTCTCCAGCCCCTCCCAGTACCTTTAAACACCACTGCAGTTTATGATTCTCTCTCTTGTGTTTTTATCTTGACAGTGCATTCTGCCTAAGAGGTCCCTCCTTGAATTCCATGGCTACCTGGGCGTCTGCTGGGCTTGTGCACAGTATCTACCTGGCCTTTTCCCTGTGGGTGGCTATTTAGGTCGTTTCATCCTTGAAGTTACAGAGAGTCCCCACAGTGAGTACACGAGGCAAAGCTTCCAGGGAGGAGCGCTTTTTGCCATTTTAAGGGATGTTCCATTTGGAATCTGTACTGATTCACACTTCCATGAGGGATCTGGAAGTCTGCTCAGTTCTTTTCACACCACCACTCTCAGTATGTGTTTAAATCTTTCACAGTCTGCTTGGTGAAAGATGCTATTTCAATGTGGCTTAATTTACTTGTAGGTTACTGCATCAAGCTTGGGTGTGTTTATGCCTCTGTTACCAACCGGAGATAAAGCTACTGGGGCTTTTGCAGGTTGCATGTCTTGTAGCTTGATAATGTAATTGCAGGGGTGAGGAGGGAAATGAAAGCCAAGGCTAATGCGCATGTTGGTGCCTCCTTAGTTCTGAGGACACTGGGTACACCTCACAGATGCTAAGTAATCGTTCTTCTCCTTTTATCTTTTGCTTTCTTTGGTGTGGGTATGGGGTCTAACTGTGTCACCCAGACTGCCTGGAACATAATTATTGCATTCTGACCTTGAATTCCAGCAGTCTGGATGCCTCCTGAGTGCTAGGATTACAGCCCAACTCAAGAAGTACTTTAAAAAAATCGTTACAGGGAAGGGAGGCATCCATGTGCCACAGTGAGCATATGGAGGTCTGAGGATATCCTCAGAAATCAGTCTTTGTCGCGTATCTGGTTGGATGCAGGGTCTCATGCTGTTTTCTGCCGTGTACCCCTGTGAACCCTGGCTTGTGAGTTTCCATGGATTATCCTGCCTCTGCCTTCCATTTCATGTAGAAGAGCTCGATGCAGATGTGTGTGCTATTCTCTCACATCTACATGGGTATTGAGGATCTGAACTCAGGGCCTCAGACTCAACCACAAATTGGGTTACCTGCCACGCTCCCCAGCCCAAGGAGTGGTTCTTATGTGGGTAGATAGTTGGATGCATGGATACATGGATGGTTGGGTTGATGGATAGTTAGATGGATGGATGGATCAATCACGCTACTGCTCCCATCTGTGTATCAATTTGTAGACCACAGAATACTTTTCCCTATTTCATCAACTCCTTCCTCCCCACAGTCTAAAAGGAGAGGGCACTAAGGAGCTGATGGCTGTGCACTCATTGCAAATGTTTGTCAAGAGATCGTGCCTCCCATGGAGATTCTGACAAGAGCCTACAGTCCTATTTCATTCTATGAAGCCTGGTACTCATGACTACCCATAACTACCAGGTAATTGGGCCAAAGGATCAGCACAAAGGATCTCGGTTATAGGCTTACCAGCAAACCAAGATCTGTGAGGAATGGCTGGAAAAGATGGACCAAGCCCATCAGAACTGAGTACTGGACCTCTGAGAGTGCATATGGGGCTCTCAGAGAGAAGAGGGAAAGGGTAGAATTCTAACAACCTCATGGCTGTCATGAGGAAGCCATGAGCCGAGCATCAGGAATAGGGAGGCTTGAATGAGCAAGGAAATCTGGATAGTAGAAAAAGACACCCCAAGAGACATGCAAGCCATCTTGGAGAAGTTGTTTGAGTTATTTGGTCTTCCAGTAGAGCCTCACAATTCCTGAAATGGATTTAAGATTATATCCTTGGATTTCTACAGGATCCTTGAACCTCCTTCTCTACCTAGGTTGCCTGAATTGGGTCTCTGTTTCTTGGCATCAAATGATCACTAGCTGGGGGCTAGTGAAATCAATTGCTCAGTGTTTAAGAGCAGAGACTAGCCTTGCAGAGGATCTAAGTGCAGGTTCTAGCACCCTTGTCAAGCTACTCCCAACTGCCTATAACTGCAACTCCAGGGACATGTGATACCTCCAACCATGTTGGGCACATATACTAACAGGCCTATATGTCCCCCCCACACACAAAATTAAAAACTATAAAAATGAATCTATCTTTTAAAAAGACCTCCAACGGAATCCCATCTTACAGACTGGCTCTCTAAGCTCAGAAGCTTGGAGAGATTGGAGTAGGGTCCCTCTCCCTCTCCTGTCTCTTGGTTTAAGAACTAGCACGACAGAAATGTCATCAACACTTGTTGGTCACAATTGTCGGTTGTTTGATTGAATGATTGATGTCCCAGAAGCTTAATGAAAACAACAGCTCTTGTAACAGGGTGTGGTTTCCAAGATGGTGGTGACAGGAACTTCTACCTCGTGCGTTTTTTCTGCCAGGTGATCTTGCCGCTTCCCACCAAGGAACGGAATCTAACTTGTCTCCCCTTGAATGGGAGCTAGCCTCCGTCACTAGTTTATAACCAATAGAAATGACCCTGCCTGGTGTCCATGGTCCCAGGGAACTTCAGGAGCCCAACCTTAGACTCTTGAACCCTAGATTTGTGGAATTCTCTCTTTTGTCCTCCCTCCCTCAGATCCCAGTCCCTATGCTGCTAGAAACTCACATGCATGGAGATGCATTTCGGATACACTAATCAACTGGTCAGTTGTACATAGACTTTGAGATATCGCAACCTAACCACCAAACAGATCAAGAAGCCTCTGGGTGGCTCCAGCTACCAACAGTTTAATCTCTACCTTATCTTGCACCAAGTATGGAAATCTTTAAGGCTGGGGCTCCAGGCATAGTGTGTGATAAAGACAAAACATTGCCATTGGCTCTATCAAAATTCCTGATCCCACGGATTTATGGCTGTAGTCATCCAGTTTCGTTTACATCGCTGCATTGTTTTAGGGTGATTGGTTATTATGATGTTTTGGTTGTCAACCTGACTGCATTTAGAATCAACTAAAAGTTCAAGTGGCTGAGCGCTCCTGGGAGAGGTTTTCTTAATCGGATTATTTAAAGCAGGAAGATTCATCCCTAAATCTTGGTCTCACTTTCTGCTGGCAGCCCACATAAAAGAACATGGAAGAAAGAAACTTTGTTTGCCTGCTTGCCCTCACTCTAGCTGGCAAGACCATCTGTCCTGTTGCTGCTCCGAGGTATTCCTTCACTGATGTCAGAATTCCAGAGTAGACTGAAGACCAAAAGGTCTCCAGGAATCCACCAGAAAGCCAGTGCCAGCTTAGGACTGCTGAGGCAGCCAGCCTCATGGACTGAACAGCTACTATATTCTTGGCCTTTCCATCATGAAACACCTATTATTGGACTACTCAGACCTCGGCCTACAATCTACTCTAATAAACCACACATGCATTCATTCTGTTTCTCTAGAGATCCCTGACTAATACAGTTACACAACAACAGATAGATAGCTCAAGTAATATCCGAAATGGACATCTTTGCTCTGGAACCTCGGCTTCCCCACCCACCGTGCAGGGTTACTTACAGCCTGCTTCTAAATCCGACAGACATTCCTCCAACCGAAGCTGGTAAACAAAGCCAGAGCTTTCCTGGCACCAAGGCCATCCATAAAAAGAAGGCCCTTGATTTACACCCAAGGGAGCTGTGTTCCTTAAAAACTGTAGAAAGAAACTTCCTGATACATGAAGAACTACATCTGGGTTTTGGGTTAAACACACACACACACACACACACACACACACACACACACACACACACACACGGCTTCCTGTGTAGACAATGCAGGCTCAGTTTTCTGGAAAATAGTTCTGCAGTTAGGAGCAGTCCAGTGGAGAAAGTCCAGGCTCTGGGGAGGACTCTGAGCACAGAGCGTCCTGGAGGAGAAAGTCAGGCTGGGGACCACCATGCATGCCAGCCCCCCCCCCCCCCCCCCCGCTTTCAGGCTTTCCACGGGCAGAACTGGAGACCAGCAGGGAGTCCTCTGTGCCACCTGCAAGCAAGCTGCATGCTCCTGCCTTACGTGCTGTTTGGAAGCTGTAAAGGTCTCACCAAACACACACAGCTGTTAGCCCTGAATCTGAACTCTGATGAATAGACTTGGGAAGAGATGGTCAGGTGACATCCTGAGGAAGCAGGTATCCCCTGCATCCTGCCCAGCTGAGGTAGTGACCCACACAGAGCTCCTTAGCCATCACGCCCCTTGAGAGCTTGCACATACAGAGTGTCGAGCCTCTCCTCACAGACAGTCTCATTATTCCTCAATGGTTCGTGTGAACCACAGCACAGAAGATCTGAAGGAGACCCAGGAACCCAGGGGCTGGCTGCCTTTATTTCTTGGTCAGGAGCCTTTGTGCTGGTCTCCTGGTCATTCTCTTCGCAGTTACAGAACACTTCTGGGTTGTAGGTAAGTAACACGCAATGGGATCAGTAGAGCCAACAGGCCTTGTGCTGCACCCATGTTTTGTGGTTTTGTGCTAGGTTTCATGTCTCAAGGGGCTGGGCCCCTCCACTCGATGTGCCTCTCGGCACAGGGTAACTCAAATGGAGCCTTGACAGGGGCCTCGTTTTCCCCAAGGCTCCAGAAATCTGTGTGACACTAGAAAGAGAAGTTACTGGCAGCTGCCTTTTAATGGTGATATTCCTGAGATCATTCAACACAGAGCAAGTGTTAACTGTGAACTGAACTACTATCCGCCCCACTGCTACTGCCTCTGACTCACTCACATGATGCTCAATAGCAGACAGTCGTGACTTGGGTACCAAAGGACCATGCAGACCAGCATCAAGCCTCCGCTGTACCCACTGCCCTTTCCCAGGCTCAGCAACACCCCAAGCCTTACCCCCACATCGGAAGGCCATGACCTTCTCTTTCAGGTGTGCCCCACAACCCACAGGAAAGAAGAAGCCCTCAGGGCTGAGGTGTGATTAAATTCACCGCAGTGAGAAAGTGATACCGTGAGCTGATTCATACCAGTAAATATGTGATTTACATTTAATTCCAAGTAACCTTTCTGGGCTCACCGAGGTGTGAAGGAATCTGATGGGACCAGCTCTGTGGAGGAGGAGGCGGCCATTCATATTCATTAAGACCTCCACATTAGCCAGCTGAAGGGTGACAGCCCTGCCCGCCCTCCTCCTCCCGCCTGCCAGGGTCACAGCTCTGGGCAAGCCAACAGTCCCCATGCCTGACTGGCACTTGGAAAGGAGTGCAGGGTAGCAGTGAGGGCTGGAAGCCCAGAAAGCAAGGGAATAAAGGTACCCGCCATCCCAGGAACAGCATGCCGCAGACAGCAACTACTCCATATAGCTGTCTTCACAGATCATGGGTGATGAAGGACAGGAGTGTGGACTGGAGTGGTGGCAACTCTCAGAGGCCCTTCCATCTCCTTTGTGTATATTTATACAGCGATGGGAAGCTATCTCTGGTCCCTATAGCCTGGGATGCATATGGAATGGCCAGGGAAGTTAGACTGAGGTCTCAGGGCAGGGCAGGATGATATTCTGGGCCTCTTAAGTTATTGGCTCATTACGAGCCAGCAGGTGCCCATGACCCACTGACCTGGAGACATCAAAGAAGTGGGCTAAGGTAGAAAGCATCGAGTTTCTCCTGTGCATGGTGCCCCAGCTTCATTTCTGCTGATGTGATAAGATACCCTGGAAAAGATAAACACAGGGTTTCCAATCCAGGGTACCGTCCTTTACTGTGGGGGCAATCACAGTGGTAGGAGCATGGGGCAGCTGCTCAGATCATATCCACAGTCAAGAACGGAGAAATAATGAATGTATACATGCTTAGTACCGTGCCTTCTCTACTTATATAGTCCCAGGCCCAGACCTAGGGACTCTACCCATCTTCAGCATGAGTCTTCCCACATTAGTTAAGGCAGTCAAGACAATCTCCCAAAGACATACTCAGGGCAGCCTTATCTGCCCTCATTGAGACTCTCTTCCCATCAGACACCTGCAGCCAGGATACCTACAGCCCCTCATGATGGGGCTATCTCTGTTGCTAAGCAGCGGTGTCAGAGCTGACGGAGGCTGCATGCTGTCCAGGAGCCTGGATCTGTAGAATGAGAATGTTCCTATACAATCCATATTCCAGCCTCAGGAAGGCAGATGGGAAGCACTGCACCTCTCAGATCTGTGTATAGATGAGGCTCTGTGGCCACCCCGGTCATGCGGTGGGCAGTGTCATGGCCTTGACTGAACCACATCTGACTGACTCCAGAACCTTCCCCCAACCATCCTACTCTCAGAGTCTCCTTCATTCATTTGGCCAGTCATTGGTTCATTCAAAGCAAGTCCACAGAGAGTAGAAGCTACTTCACCTGTAGATTACCCCAAATAAAAGATTTGGCTCTAAGGGGAAGTGAGACAGGGCAGGAGCTGGATGCCTTACAAGGCCAAGAAGAGGGTGTTGCAGGAAGATGGGAGCTAGTATAAATGTTGGTGGCCAGAAGCCAGGAAGGAGGCAGAGGACAGCTGATAAGGGTCCGACAGACTGAGTGAGGTCCCTGCCGAGATGTGGGTCCCATGGGGGCAGGGAAGCTGTAGGGGGAAGGTAAGAAGGATAGAGAGAGGGAATCTGATGATTGGGTGGTAAGGCCATGAGGGCTCTGGAGAGGGGCTAAATGTGGGTAGGGGGTCCAAGCTCATGTAGGAGGTCCAGGTAAGCCTCCACTGTCCACCATTTTCCTCTTCCCTTTCTCAGGCAAACTCCTTTCTAGCCTCATACTATATACCAGTGTCAGCTTGTGGTTCAGGTCCTCACCATGCTGGCAAGACTGGCAGGGATGGAGAGAGGAGCAAAGGAGCCCAAGAGAAGACCGAAATGTGTGAGGAAGCCATTGCAACCGACACGAAGCCATGGAGTGAGGATGGATTCCCTGGGCAAGACCCAGGGACCAACAAGCATGCTGCAAGTTCCTGTGCACGCATCTGTGCAAGGAAGGGTGCGGGTGAGGCTCAGACATCCAAGGTGGAGGCAGTTGCCTCTACAGAGAGCAGTTAACTAGAGATTGAGTACTTAATTAGACACAGTAATCGGGGCAGACTGGCTTTTAATCTGCTCTCATGTGCTATCCGGTCAGACTTGCACCAGCCATCACTACATCGATAGGTCTTTGGCCTACAATATCCTCTTCCTTTGTCCTGCCTCTCTTCCTCCTTGTTCTGAATGCGATCTCCTTCCTTCTTCAGATGCCACCAAGGTATCCAGAGAGATGAAACAAATAGCCACGTGGAGAGGGTAGGGCCCAAGTTTGATTCAGTGTTCTCCTACCGAGGTGGGCTTCTCAGTCTCCTGAATGAATGCCTTGTACCCGAGTCCCATCAGCTCCAGAAAGAACTGCTGCGATCCACACAACGCACTCCAATTTATTTCTGTCTCTGCCTTTCACAACATATGCTAGAGAGAGGGGGCCGGGGCTTACGGAGGATGGCAAAGACGGGGTGGGGGTGGGGGGGGACTCATTTCATTTTCATGAACATTCTGCTCTCTTGGAGAGACACGAAACAGAGGTGGCCAGGCCCACTGTGAGGTATATTTACTGCCCTAAGACACTTGGGAAAGGGTCAGTGAGATGGCTCCGGAGGCTAAATCACTTGCTGCCAAGCCCAGAGCCCTGAGTTCAATCCGCAGAACTCACACGGTAGAAGGAAGACAACCAAAGACACTTGGGCTGGGCGTGGCATACACACCTTCAATTCCAGCACTTAGGAGGCAGAGGCTAATGGATTTCGGAGGGTTCAAAGCCAGCCTAGTTTACATAGCAAGTTTTAGACTAGCCTGGACTACATAGTAAGAGCCTGTTCCAAAAAGAAGAAAAGAAAAAGGGAAATGAAAAAGAGAAAGGAAGGGAGGGAGGGAGGGAGGGAGAGAGAGGGAGAGGGAGAGGGAGAGGGAGAGGGAGAGGGAGAGGGAGAGGGAGAGAGAGAGAGAGAGAGAGAGAGAGAGAGAGAGAGAGAGAGAAAAGACATTTGAAGTGTGCTAGAGTGGTGGCCCAGGTGCTGGAATCAAATGGGCCAGGGTGACCGCAAAGACAGAGATGGATGTGTGACAAAGACCTTCATTCTCTCTTCAGGTGGTGGAGTGGGGGTGGAATCACAGATTGTTAGGGCTCTTGGAGGGATGGAGGAACAGAGTGGTATGGCATCAGAGGTAGGAGATAGCTAGTGTAGGCAAAGGCCTGAGGGTCAGGTCTGTGGCCACATAGCAGAGCCTGAGCACAGAGAAGTCACAGCCCTGGCTGGGGCTAAGGGGCTGTTGTCAGGCTCTCCACATCAGACTCCTAGTGAGTGACCTTCCTTCATTGTGCCTCAGTTTCCTCATCTGACAAGTCAAAAGGTAGTGGGGAGGCCATTGATTCAAAGGGATTCTTTGGCCTGATAACTTTGGAGTTCCTTGAGCCTCTTGGCTCTACTGTGGGCCTGATCTCTTGCCCCCTCTCTCTGTCCACTATCCCTGCTTCATTCAAACAAGCCTCGATTCTCCTGTAGTGTTAAGATAGACAGTAAAGTTCCCTATCTGCATGGAAATTATAACCCAAGGCGTCTTATTCACCAGGGAGGGCACCTTGCTCCTACTCTTTTATTTTTAGCCCCTGTTGTGCTGGCAAGGAGACCTGAGCTCGCTCGATCGCTCGTTAACCTGTATCACTGAAGGAGACACTGAGGCCACTGGGGAATAAGCCTGGCCCCAGCCTGGCCCTCTTCTCCCACTGGGTTATTTATAGCCTTCCTTCCCTCTGGCGAATTAATTAACTGGTGCTGGTGGCCTCCACTCTGTTGTCTTCAGCTAGGTGTCCCCATTGAGGCGGCCTGGCATCAGTAGAGGGATGAGGAAAGTGGGCTGTCCACTGCCCCCGCTTCAGCTCGGAGCCGCTCATCAAACCATCCCAATTTTCCAGGCCACTGTTCCATCTTTACTCCTTAGATGCTTGTGTGATTTATACCTCAAAAGCCAGTCCCTCTGTGGATAAAGCACTTGCCAATCGTGCTTAAGGACTGGTGTTCAAACACTCAGCACCCACATAAAAACCAGCGGGCATGGAGGCCCACCCATAACCCTAGCTCTCAGCATGCCCCAGGCTAGCTAGGCTAGCCTTACAGGAAGCTCAGAGTCATCGAGAGATGTTGTCTCTGTAAATAAAGAGATTCACAGAAAATACCTGACATTATCCTGCGGTCTTGAGCAGTCATTCACATACGTGTGTACCCACAGGCTTGTGAACACACCCCCCACACCCCCCCCACACACACACACACTTGAGACTTTGATCAGGTACTAGTTCAAAACATCTATTTCCTTCTCTCATCAGGGGAGCAAAATCCAGGTCAGGTGCCTGCAGGGCTTTCAGGCCAGCTGAGTGTCAGAGAACAGGGAGCAGGTAACTTGGAGGACTGGAGAGCTTCAGTGCGTGGTATGGGCTCCTTGCTGGCAGAGGCAGAAAGAAGAGCTACACCGGGAACCATTAAAGACTTTATAAGAGCAGACTTCCCACCTGCAGCATGAGCAAGGACTTGGAGCCCAGAGGGAGAAACTGAGGCTCAAAATGTGGTAACATCCACCACACCCATTAAGCCTTTGGACCCAAGGCCTGATCTCTCCAGTGGGAAGATGAACCTTGATCTGGATTGACCATCCACTGTCACAATACCTCCTGCTGTCAGCCTCGTTGTCTAAGGGCACTAAGGCACAGCCAGTGGGGACAATGTCCTCTGATTTGTCTCCTCTGTATCCCCAGTACTACCTTCATTTATCTGTAGGGACTCCTTTGTGTCAAGTCACGCTGAAGGCTACAAACAGAGCAGTAGTCACCAATCTGTCCCCCCCCCCCCATCCCTCAAATACACCCTAATTATAAAAGTGCTTCTAGCCTCATTCCTCGGCCTGTCCCATACCTGTTCCCCCAGATAAACTGTATCCCAAGCACCTCCCACATCCAGAATAGATCCAAGTTCCTGACCCCTCGCTACCATTCACGAGCCTTTACAAGCCGGCCCCGTACACCCACCATCTACATCTGCAACCACCCACGTTCAATACAGATATGGGGCCAGGCATTGGTCCTGTGGGAGGACAGCTCTTCAGACCACACATTTCCCTAGGAAAGTGCAGCTCCAACTCACAGGAAGGGGATTTGAGGAGGCTGGGCAGCCTTGGGCCCTGTATTAACAACTTGTCTCTGCTTTGACAAAATACCTAGCAAACTCGATTTAAGGAAGGGAGGGTTTGTTTGGGCTCCTAGCTCGTGGATTTGCTCCATTATGGCTGAGAAGCACTGGTGGCAAGAATGTGAAGCTTCCGGTCACATTGCACCAACTGTCAGGAAAAGAGAGGCAAATGTACGTGCACAGTTTAGTCTCTTTTTATTCAGTCTGGGACACTTCCCGCATCAGTGAATTTGGGCAGAAACTGCCCACAGTTAAGATGGATCTTCCTACCTTCCTTAATCCAGTCAGGAAAATCCCTCATAGGCATGCCCAAAGGCTTGTCTCCTAGATGAGTCTAGATACTGTTCACTTGACAGTATTAACTATCACAGGCCCACGCAGGGAACCCAACATCATTTACCTGTCAGAGCACACTACACCGCTGCTCACAGGTTACCTACAGCTATTGAACATAACCAGCCTCAGTTCTAATCTGCAGTTCTGCCCTGTACCCTAGAAATGCCCTCTATTGGACTAGGCTTGGGTTCCAGCTTATAGCAGCCTAGGGAGTGTGCAGGTTGGGCTCCTACCCTCTGAGCACCTTGAGCGACCTTGCCGAGCACTGATGGGTGATTGGCTCTCATCAACACTAGCACTAATATGAAAATCACTACAATTAAAGCTGCCAGCTTGGCCTTGTTCTGTGCTGGAGAGGCTGTTCATTGCTTCAGGAAAACCCCATAGACTGGGGCCCGCCCCACCTGCTAGAAGAACTTCATGCCCCACTTACGCTCTTACCATCTCTGGCCTCTCCCCTGGGTTTGGGGTGCTGAGGTTAAGATCTCTGGGCACAGTTGGGTGGAAATTTCTGGAGGGGGATGGTAGTGGAAATTGTGTGTGTGTGTGTGTGTGTGTGTGTGTGCGCGCGCGCGCGCGCGCGCTTGCAATTTGCCATTCGCACCTTCAAAATAGAGTGCAACTGGCTAATTGCCATGGCAATTAGGTAATTGCAGGTGCAATTAGCATCTCTCTAGCAAAGCAGGAAGAGGAGAGGAGGGAGCAGCAAAAGCCTTCATGACAGGTGACTAGGGGGTTTCGGGGAGGACAAAGCAGACCTCCAGTAGAACCAGGACAGCCAGAAAGAAGAAAGAGATGTGCATAAGAAAGAAATGAATCAGTAGGCCTGGCTCCTTCCTGGAGGAGACAAAGAGGCCCGTAGTACAGCAGTATGAAGCAGGGCAGGCTGGGGACGTCCTGGGAGGAGGCGGAGGGAATTCCAGGATGAGCCTGGAGAAGGCTTCCACAGCAGATTCAGGGAGTCTAGTATCCTGTAGGTTTTAGAGCACCAACCAAAGGTCAGGGAGGTGTGAGAGGCAAGTCTGTCCCATAGAGGTACCTGCTGTGATGGAGCTGTTCCCAGCCCACAAAGTTTAACACAGGAACTAGCAACCACACACACAGTATGTCCATCCGAATTAGGAAACTGGAGTCTTTAATGTTATTGGGCTGGTTGACCCTAACTGTCAACTTAACGCAACCTAGAATCACCTAAGAGAGTCTCAAAGAGAGATTATATAGATCAAGTTGGTCTGTGAGGGTGTCTGAACATCATTGTCTTAATTAAATTAACTGATAAGGGAAGAACCAGCCCACTAAGGGTGGCACCATTCCCTTGGCAGAATTCTTGAACTGTAAAAGAGAGAAAAGCTGAGCTGAGCACAAGCAAGCAGCAGGCATACATGAATTCATTTCTCTATGCTCCTGACTGATGATTGATGTGACGAGTTTTCTCAAGCTGAGTTTTTCCTGCAATGATGGACCGCAACCTGGAATTGTAAGCAAAAATAAAACCCTTCTCCCTTAACTTGCCTGCTGTCACAGTATTTTATCACGGTACTTAGCAGCAGAAATAAAACTGAGACAACTATTAAAGTTAAATTTTCAATAGCTACCTAGTCTACTAAAATAGACCTGCAGGCTCAGATGAAAGGACAAGGCCACCGTGATAGCTGCTCTTCTCTCAGTATGAGTAACTGGGAAAGTGGCATCAGATACAGAAAACCTGAGGAAGAGTTGGAAGGAATGGGCAGAGCCCTGTTGGCTTGGGTGTAGGCTTGTCAGCATGGGCACAGGGTGGGGGGGCTTCATCTGTCACTGTCCTCACAGGCCTGCAGTCCCCAGGCCCAAAGCCAACCCAGGACCTCATCTACCTTCACAGTAAGACAAACTTTCAGAAAGAACATAGGAGCCAATGGTGCTGCTATATCGAGGCTCAAATAAAGTCACATTCCAACATGAAAGCATACACAGGGTTCCACAACCACCTTTGGAAGCTCATATGTACACTCATTTATCCTTAAGCACACATGGCTGTATTCAGGTGCTCTCTCTGTCTTTGTCTCTGTCTCTGTCTCTGTCTCTGTCTCTGTCTCTGTCTCTGTCTCTCTCTCTTTCTCTCTCTCTCTCACATGCACGCGCACAAACACACACACACACATGACATACATGCGACACACACGCACACGTTGTTAGACAGCTATGTGGTCTTGGTGCCACAGAGATGAAGAGAGGCTGTCTGGACATCTGCAGACACAGGAGAACAGACTAGAGGAATAAAGACCACCCTCGGTATCAGTGACTCTCAAGGACTACTAAATAACTCTGTTCACTGGGGCCAAATACCCAACAAAGGAACTTAAGAACTTGACAATGAATATTAACCAGTCTAGGACAAAGCCCAGCTGCCCTCCTGCCTAGAACAGTCAGGTTCCTTATCCCTCTACACTCTGGGCTGGAAAGGTTATAGCAAAGCCAGAGCTGGGAGCCTCAGATGGAGAATGGAGAGTGTGGTTCAGGACAGGTTTGAATGAAGCCCAACACAAAATCCTAAGCTCAAATCATTATGAGATTTTTTTTTACCTCAGTCATGCAGTTCTCAAGCATGACCTTTGTAGATGATATTACTATAGTGATGCTCAAGGGCTAGACCCTGGACCAGGTGATTGTTAAAACAGGTGAAGGCACTTGCCATCTCACACTGCAAGCATGATGGCCTGGGTTTGGTCCCTGGAACCTATTGGAAAAGGTAGAAGGTGAGAACCAATGCCATTAACTTGCTTTCTAACCTCTACATGTACATGTGCTCTCATCATGCATATACCCCCCTCATACACACATACACACACACATGCATGCTCACACATAAATAAAATTTCTTTAAGAGGTTGGATACCATGATGTAAGTATTCCATATACACAAACACACACACACACACACACACACACACACACACACACACACATATATATATATACATGTAAGCATGAGCATGTGTGTGTGTGTTATGTGTGTGTGTGTGTGTGTGTGTGTGTGTGTACACTAACACAAATGCCTAGACTCTCTAGTCCAGAGACTAGTGAGGCTATCATCTCTTCTTTGGGCTGCAGGTGTCCTTTACTGTCTAATTCCAGTGTGGTGTAGAACGGTGGGAAGTGCTCAGAGCAGCTGGCCTTCAGTCAGGCTGCTCACAGTCTTACTGTGGGGCAGAGCATTGTGGCTAACCACAAGACATTGGCAGAGGTCCCCTCCTTCAAGGTCTGAGCTTCCTACACGGGGTTTGATATAGACCTGGGCACAAAGGGCTGAGCTCACAGAAGCCATCTGGTGACTCCTCAGTGTCTGTCCATCTGACTACCCTCCTGCTATGGTTGGTGCTGTCCAGGTCCAACCAGATGGGTGTCACAAGCCTGAAGCTTATACCAAGACAAAGAGGAGGAGAGACAGCAGGTAACAGGAAGACCATGGTGATGTGGAAATTTCTGGTTTCTTTGAGTGCCTCCAACATGGTATCACAATTCAACCTCAAATCCACCTGCCTCTAGCACTGACTCCCCTCTCACACGAACATCCTCATTTTATGTGTGCGAGCACCCACACCCACACAAACACACACACAACAGAGGAAACTAATTCACTCCATTTAAGAAGAGAATTTTATAAAGGACTTTCAGTTAATCTCACAGTCAACCTCTGCATAAATAAGAAACCCAGACCTGTGCTGAAAAGGTAGCTCAGTGGTTAAGAGCATCAGCTGCTCTTCCAGAGGTCCTGAGTTCAATTCCCAGAAACCATATGGTGGCTCCCAGCCATCTGTAATGGGATCTGATTTCCCCTTTCTGATGTGCATGAAGACAGAACATTTATAACCATAAAATATATGAAGAAAGAAAGAAAGAGAGAAGAGAAGAGAAGAGAAGAGAAGAGAAGAGAAGAGAAGAGAAGAGAAGAGAAACAGATCTGGAGGCTCTATAACCAGAACTCAACCCTAAAGGTAAGTTACAAGACTGCCCAAGGGCACTGTCTCAACTGGCACACTTCACAACATGGACTGTGGATAACTACCCTTGGGGGGGGGGGTCACTGTGCTCTGACTACAGGGGAAGCAAAAAGACAAGTGACGGCTCTCAGAGACTTGGGTGGGAAATTCCCAAGCAGAGACACAGCTATGCATGAGTAGCCAAGAGAGTAGCACAACCCCTGGACTACCTGGTTCTCAGCACAGGCTGCCCACAAGGGCCAACAGTCTGCCTGGCCTTCACTAAAAAACCAGGCCTCCTGCTACCTTGGGCTTTAAAGGTGGCAAGGTGAAGCATCAACAGACCTCAGGCTGTGCCTTTCTGGTGACAGTTGGCTGAGGTTGGGGATGAATTAGAACAACCATGACACCTCAGACTCAGAGACACAGTGCCTACAAGCCCCTTTTGGGAAGAGCACTGATCATAAGAGTCCAGACCAGCAGGAAATGGTTACCCCAAGACCTCACTACACAGCTCTGCTACGTGGCCATGGCAGCAGTAGTGATATTTACTGAGTACTTGCTGAATGTCAAGTGCTATCTAAGTACCTAGCTCTTGCAGTCCTTGAAAACACATTATGAATTTGGAGCTGGAGAAGGACAGTTGAATAGCTCACCTGGGACTACCCAGCTCAGAAAGGCAGAGCCATGACTTGAGTTCTGACTCCAGAGCCCTGAGCGGCTTTAGAACATGAATTCACAGTTGTTTCTCCCCCCCCCCCCCCCCCCCGCCTCTAAAAGATGAGCCCTAGGTAGACCAGAGTGCCAGGTTTGCGGTTAGTGGTTACGTTTGCCACTCTGTTTTGTTTCCTGTTAGCCATGGAACCCTGGGCTGTTTGTTAGCCTCTCTGACCTTCAGTTTTCTCACCTCCGAGAGAGGGCAATAAGGACAATCTGCAGGAAGTTTGTGTGGACAGTGAAGTTGTGGGGGCCTGGCAAGTGCTTGGGACGTAAAGGACTAGATTCAAGTCAAGCTTCCACTTCTGTGAGGGGCACTCTTGCTAGGCATCATATAGATCACCTACGCTGGGTCCCCCTGAAACCAACTTCTGATGTATTCGGGATAGGGACATTGGATATATTTGCCATCCTGAATACAAATATCTATTCGTGAGTCCCCAAAACCACACTTTTCCAGCCCTCTCTCCTCTGCCTTCCCAGTTCCCTAGAACAAAGGATCTAAGGCCTTGTCTAAATAGAACCCCAGCATGGCCCCATCTAGTGGTTGGATGGTCTATTCTCCCGAATGGTGATCTTGTGAGCAGGGGGTGTTAAGTCAGGCCAGTGCTACCACTTGAGAGACATTTGGCAATGCATAGACAGTTTTGGTTGTCAGAACTGAATGGGGAGAAAGGATGTTCTCCGGGCATTTGCTGGGTGGAAGCTAAGGACATTGTTGAGGATGCCGCAAGGGACAGTCTGACCCCACACAACAAGGAATCACCTGGATTCGGGATGGCAAGTCACCATGCTTGCAGAGCAAGCATGCTACTCCCTGAGTTGTCTCCTCAGTCCCTGTCTGTGCCTTCTTTGGCCAGCTTCTGTCCCTCTTTCTCTCCCTGAGCCTAGACCTCTCCATCCTCTGTGTGATCAAAGACCTGGGAAGCCCTGTAGTACCTAGCAGAGAGCCAGGCCTGGCAGGTTTACTGTGATGTCCTCAGTAGGTTTTGCTGAGAAGTGATGACATTTGTCAAGTGGGAGCCCAGGTCTGCAGGGAAAAGGGGGAGGGGAGGAGAGCTCCCTGCCACTGCCAGGCTGGCTGAATGGTCTTGACAAGCAGGAGGGGCTACTGAGAAGACCCATCGTCCTCTGCACTTTAAAAGGCCAGCGCCCCTCCCGGAATCTCTCCTTGGAGACCTGCTAAAATAATACATTTAGACCTGCCAGCCCCAATCGCTTCCGTCTGTCAGGCTCCCTGTAAATAGCACTTCTTAGCCGAGCCAGGGAAAATACGATTCCAAGCAGCATGGGGGCAATCATACATCAATCGAAGAAAAACATTTTCCCCTTCCTTTCCACCAGCCCCCATAATTGCATTTTAAAACCATTCCTGTGTTTCTGGGAGACACCACGGTACCTGTTGCTTTTTAACTCGGAGCCGAGAGGCGCGGCAGAATGAGGCTAAACACAGCAAAGTTATTTTGATTTATTTTCCAACGTTGGAATCGGGAGCTTGCTGCGGGATTCAGCTGCGGGAAGACGAGCTGATGAAAATGTATTTCTTCCTATCGTTACTCTTTTAAATAGATGGGAGTTTTATTCTTGCTTTTTTTTTTTTTTTTTTTGCCACTTTGCTGTGCTAGACTGAGCTTTATGACACCCTGGCATGCTGGCACCGGCTTCTGGGTGGCAGCATTAACTGTTCTGTCCTTTGGTTTGCTGCCTGGCCAGCAGCGTGCCCTTTGGTATCCCTGTTCACAAAGCGGACAGCTGAAGTCGGAAGGGGTAAGTGGCACCCATTCCCTCAGAAACTGGGTGGATGGCCCCCTTCTTGGTCCTGAGAGCCTCTGTATATTTTGATGGGGACCTTGGAGGCCATGCTCCCAATAGAGCTGCTTGCCAGCCCAGGCTCAAGGGTTGCCATGGAGACATTGTTCCGAACAAGTCTGTTCTAGTTCGCTTTCTGTTGCTGTGGTAAAACACTGACCCAAAGCAACTTGGGGGAGGAAAGGTTTTATTTGGTTTCCACTTCCAGGTCACAGTTCATCATCCAGGAAGAGGGCAGGAATCCCAAGCAGGAACCATGGAGCAGTGCTGCTGCTGATTGCTGGCTTGCTTTCTGTCTTGATCTCAGCTAGCTTTCTAATATAGCCCAGGCCCACCTGCCTACACGGTGCCCCCACCGAGGATACCCACCAGACATCAAATCACCATTGAAGATAACCTCTCACGGACACGGCCTCAGGCCAATCGGACACAAGCCTTCCATTGAGGTCCCTTCTTCCCAGGTGCCAACGTGTCAAATCAACAGTAAAGACTAGCCAGGACAGTAGGTAATGGCAGGTGTGTGCTGGACCCAAAGCTCTGGCTGCCAACTTTCCACTCATGCACGCTATGGCCCGGGAGCTCTGAGATACTAGAGTCAGAGGTCTAAAGTAGCAAGACAGGGTGTCAGGATGGCCCTGTAAGTACATCTGTCTCTTTTCGGTGTGACTTTCAGCCCTGATGATGCATAGGTCCCCGATGCCTGTAGCATTTCCTGCAGGGTATGAGGAGGAGTAGACAAGGTAACCCAGGGAATAGTTTACAACCGCGCTCAGATCTAAAGCACAGTAAAGTTAACATGGTTTACTGCTTATTCCCTCTGAGGCACAGAGAGGGCATGAACAATGGATAAGGACCAGGGGGTCCTGACTGCTAGTTAAGTGCCCTTTTCTTCGTACCATGTAACTAGACAAATTCTTACTTGTTCTGGTCCCAAACCCTAGAAGCACCCTCATCTCTGGTCTTCCACAAACATGCTGTAGCCCCCAAGCCTGGCTTATACAACACACAGGAGCTGTCTGGGCACCCGGGCTCTCTCTGGGCTTGCTCTCTGACGTTGGCTGCTATCACGGAGGACCATGGTTCTCACTGTTTACTTCTCTTTTTTTCTTCCTTTTTTCTTTTCTTTTCTTTTCTTTCTTTTTTTTTTTTGTTTTTTTTTTTTTTTGTTTGTTTGTTTTTTCAAGACAGGGTTTCTCTGTGTAGCCCTGGCTTTCCTGGAACTCACTTTGTAGACCAGGCTGGCCTGGAACTCAGAAATCTGCCTGCCTCTGCCTCCCGAGTGTTGGGATTAAAGGCGTGCGCCACCACGCCCAGCATCACTGTTTACTTCTTTGTTTCTATATGTCTATGTTCTTGCTAGTGTGGATGTGTGTGTGCCGGTGGAGGCCAGAGGTCCTCATTGTGTTTTCCTTGATGGTTCTTCACCTTAATTTTTTTGAGACAAGGGTTCTCATGGAACCTGGAGCTTGCTGATTCAGCCGGAGAGGTTAGCCAGTGAGATACAGGGATCCTCCTGGCTCTTCCCTCCCCAGTGCTGTGATTACACATCACTGCCACGCTCTAATGATGGGCTTTTTACCTGGGTGGTGCTGACGACCTAAACTTGGGTCCTCCCTCCTTCAAGGCAGGCCTTCACTGACTTCCCTTCATCCTTCCTGGATCTTGGCCTGGCCTCTCCTCAGATCTGTTTATACATTAGACAACAGAGAGGGGAAAGGCCACTCTGGGACAGCCAGTGACGGATGGAAACATCGAGAAGCTGCCTTCCCCCTTGGGACATAGATGCTGTGAACACACATACTTACAAGCATGCACACACACACACACACACACACACACACACACACAAGCACTCATGCACACACACCGTGCACACAGTGTCTGGACCTGTCAGCCTAGGCCCAAGCAGGCGGATGGCTGTCCATTTGGCATGGGTTTTGAGAGGCTTTGGGAATTCAATCTCAGATTTGGAAAGGACTCAGCTAAAGTATGAATATGGCTTCAGGGAAACAGTGCCCCCAAATCTCCTGGCACTAGGACCCCCTGCCAGCTATCCTCTCCCGATGACATTGTTCCCAGCCTCTCCGTCTCCTTATCTGCCAAATGCAGAAAATAATCCCACTGTGACAAAGTCCCAGGAGGACCAAACAGGATCCAGCACAGCAAACATTCAATTACCAGTCCCACAAACACAAGGGGTTGCTACACACACACACACACACACACACACACACACACACACACACATATATACACACACACACACAGAGCAGGATGAGCCTGGCCGTGGAAGAGAGACCAGGATGTGTCCCAGTGAGGAAGGATGTGTCAACAAGGATTGTGTTAGCCACACAGGTTTCAGAGCACAGTCGGAGGCCAGAATGTGCCACTGTCCTTAACAGCCACCTAGGGTGGGACTCACTGAATCATGTGATTGTCAACCTTGGTTGTCAGCTTGATTGGATCCAGGTTCTTCTAAGAAACGTACCTCTGATCAGAAACCAGCTCATGCTGGAGCATTTCCTGGACAGAGTAACCGAATAGGAAAAGACCTCTCTGTGCGGTAGGCAGAAACACCCCACTCCACTGTGGAGAAGCCAGAGATACACGAGGCCTGAGGGGAAGCGGCTGCTTTTTGCCTGGCTGCCTTCCTCCTTGCTTGTAAGTGCTTCTACTACATTGATGCCACGGCATCTGCCATCCTTCCTGACATCAGCATCAACTTCTCTGACCTTCATTCCAGTGTGGGCTAAAGAACCATGTCTCTCAGGAGTCCTCCAGGCCCTCAGTGGCAGACTGGGACAGCTAAGGCATCCGATGTTATAGACTGAGCAGTTACTGATTCTCGGCCTCTCCAGTGTGAGATCCCTGTTGCCGGACTGCCCTACCCACATTATGTGAGCCAGTTTAATGTGCTCCATTTGTGACATTTATTAATTCTCTCAATTCTCTGTCTTTAGAGAACCCTAAGTCTCATCCTTCTTCAGATGAGTCTCAGGGACCCAGGGAGGTTAAAGAACCAGCTGATAATCAGTCACCTAGCTGGGGACAAATGAACAAAAGAGCAGTCTCTTTCAGGATCCACCACCCACATGAGTTCAAGGCTCTTGGGCGCATGTAAATCAAGATGGAAATTGGCAGACATGAATCCATATAACTCACTGTGATACCTTAGGAAGTCCCAAGCCTGGTGAGACTAAGCCCCACTATCATGGCTGCCTCATGAGTTACTGGGGAAAGAGCTCCATCTTTAAACCGAGTCTACAACTACACACTGCCATCATAATTGTTACAGCAAGCCAATGGCAAGTGGTTCAGACATAATGTAAAACCCCTGTAATCACAGCTCTTCGAGGCTGAGGTAGAAGGATGGAGGGTTTGAGGGCTGGGCTGCAGAATCGGATCCTGTATTTTAAAGTAGGGTAAAGGTGACTTCAATGAAGGGCTGCATCTTGACCTACCCAGGACACAGGGGAGCCCTGGAGGTTATATCAGGATCTCAGGGTGGCCCTGTTAGGAGGCAGTGCCAGTCTCCTTTCCTGTTGTATTGACAGTGAGTCTCTTCCTCAGACTATGTGGCTGGGGCTCACAGCTTGAACCTGCTCTGTCCTAGGTGAAACTCTACAAACCTTCTTTAGCCTGTGTTGACCAGTGGGGGGAAGCTAGAAAAGCCACTAGGTAGCTGAGGAAAATTGAGGTTGTCACTGAAGCCCCTACTACCCTCTGAGGAAAGTGGCGTTCTGCTTAGATTAATCGGACCAGAGAAGGCATGGGACAGAGGTGACCATGTGCATCAGAGATGGCTGGAGTTAGTAAGATGTGAGGTAGGGAGAGGGAAGAGAGAGCTGGACCAGAAGGATGTCTGGTGATGATGGGTGTGAACAGTACAGACGCTGGACAGTGAGGAGCCACCTGCAGGCATTTGAATGAGCAGAAAGGAAGGGCAACTTCCTGCCCAAGTTGGCTGTTTTGCTGTCCTAGAAAGGGGATAGAGATGGAGGTCAGGCAGGCTCCCTCCACAGATGTGGCCCTGTGTCCTCCCCCCTCAGGAAAACTCCTGGATGTGGCTTGTGTGGTCTGTCTTTCAGCAGCAGATGAAAACTGCTTTAGGCAGCCCTTCCTGAGGTCACTGCCACAATGACCCAGAGGAGAGACACTATTGCAAATGAACTCAGTAGGAGTGGGTGAGAAGGCTCCATTTTCCAGGCTACAGAGTAGAGTCATAGGCAGGTGGGCAAAGACTTGGGGCAATTCTGGAATGTCAATGTGCAGCCCCCTCACCTGAACAGAGCAAAGATCTGTCCTCAGAGCCTGATTCTCATGGTGGCATGGCCTCCCATGTGCCACGTGACCTGGGCAAGTGACTTCCTCCTGAGCTGGATTTCCTCCCCAAAGACGAAAGAGTGCACACGACCTGGCTCATCGAGGCCACATGATATAGAAACCACGCCCAATCTACCTAGTTCCTCAGACATTTTTTTAAAGAGTCTGGTGTTGGCCAGGCTGATCTTGAGCTTGACATGGAACTTCGGATAGTCTTGAGCTTCGGATCCTCCTGCTTCCATCCTCCCTATTAAAGCTGGCTGGGTCCTTTCCTGGGACCCCACTGATCACCGTTACTGCTGTCCCGAGTGCTAGGATTGCAGGCTGAACCACTGTGCCTGCCAGGGCATCGTGCACAAGCAAGCCCTCTGCTCCATAAGCTATAGCCACAGCCCCTCCTCCTGCTTTGCAAATCTCTCTTGACCAAAGATGCCGAGCACAGACCCATACCAGACTCAGGCTGCTTAGTGGGCTCTTCTCTTACCCATGAGAGGTTCCAGGGAGTTCTGACAAGGGTTTGGAGGGTGGTGATCCCTCCTGAACCCCAACCCACCTTTTGGTACTTTGTGGCTGAGGTTGTGACCAAACACCACATTCATAACACCTCTCCTGTCTTCTGAGGAGAAAGAGCCAGGATGGCATCCATGTGACAGGAAGTGAAGAAAGTGACAGCCAGGATGGCATCCGAGTGACAGGAAGTGAAGAAAGAGAAAGAAGCCAGGCCTGGTTCTCCGTGCAGCCTGAGGAATGTCTCTCTCTAAGAAACTCAACTGCTCCTCTTTCCACTGGGTCTGAGCAGCCCCCTCCCCAGCCCCATATCCCATCTTAAACCACAGCCTGACCCTCTGAAGTGTACCTGTCTAGCTAGGAGCAGGTGCATCTACAAATCTGCCACACAGAGCCTTTCTGTTCTCCTGACTTCACAGGCAAAACCATTGACATTCAGAGTTGGGGTAGGACTTGCCTCTTGGCGCTCAGATGAGAACATCTTAGGATTGCAAGTCTGCTTGGCCTCTTCCAACTCCACCTACCAAACTGAATGTCTTTAAACCAGGCTGTGCCACCCAGCCACACCCAGCCAACAGGGAAATGTAGACAATCTGGCCAAATCTGAACCTACAGCTGCTGGCATAGCTGGAAACCTTCCTAAGCCTGTATCTGTGACCTCTACAAAGCTAGGGCCCCTCACCCTGGTGTGTCCCTGTACTGGGACCATTGATGATTAGTTACCGTGAATATGTGTGTTAAGCACAGAAAGTGCAGCATGCTGAACAAAAAGTGAGAAGGCATGAAGACAGGTAGTGAGGACCAAGGCTGGGGATGCACCTCAGCTGATGGAGCCCTTGCCTCAGATGCGTGAGGCCCTGGGCTTGGTGCCCAGCACCACGTAAACTGTGGAGTGATGGTGCACACCTTTAACCCTGTCTTGGAGACAAGTAGATCAAAAGTTCAAGGTCACCCCTGAGGACATAGGGAGTTTGAAGCTAGCCTGAACCATATAAGACCCTGTCTAAATCAACTGATCAGTTAATTAATCAATCTGTAAGTCAACCAATCAATTGGTCAGTCAGTCAGTACAAGCAAGCCTCTTTGCCTGTGCTGTCCTCACTGTCCACTCTAGGTGGACACTAGAGCACTGGGCACTCTAGGTGACTTTTAGAGGCATCACTCTTACCTGCCCACTCGGTGAAATTCTCCGGGCACTGTGCTGCTGTCTGTCTCATTTACAAATCATGGCAAGGGTGTCTGTGTCCACACACCTGTGAGAATATTCTTTTCCTCTCCCTTCACACAAATGGTAATGTGTCAAAAAACACAGTCACACAGCACATATCAAACGGTCCACATCTCCGACAGTTGTCTCCCGAAAGAATAGTGGAGCTTTAAATTTCCTGTCACCTGGAATCGTCAAAGCCATCCTAAGGTTGAACACAGTACATTCCTCACAAGTGTGTGACAATGCTAATGTGACTAAGCTGTCCCACCACCAGTCCTGTGTAATTACAGCACATGCAACTATGAACAGTCTCTAAGAATTAATAATAACAGCAATCTTATTGCCAACAAACAAATATATATATATATATATATATATATATATACACTTACATATATATATATAATCCATAGTTTTTATCATTGTTTCCATTTTTAATGGGGTAGGGAGCATGATGTACCATGGTATAGGTCTAGAGGACAACTTCTAGGAATCAGTTCTTTCTTCCTTTCCACCATGGGTGTCCCTGGGATGGAACCCAGGGCGCCAGGCTTAGCAGCAGACACCTTTTCTGGCTGAGCCAGTTTGCCAGCCCTTTTATAATTATTTTGAAATATCTTCCTACTTTAAAAAAATGCTTTTACAAAATAGTAAGTCACACTATGCCAGCAACAGCCTCACACATCCTGTTTTCTAGCGTCTCTTGATTGACTTGTGTGAGCACATTCTATGGTGTTTATACAATAGCTGTCTCATGATGCTGTTCTCCGAACACAGCCCCATCACTAAGCAACCCGTGGCTGCAGGACTTGCTGTTGCCTTATAGGACTGGATAGATGATGTTCTTTGTAAAAGAGAAACTGGCTTTTATTATTATTATTATTATTATTATTATTATTATTATTATTATTGAGTGTGTAAACAGATGCATGTGCACATATGTGGGGGTGTGTGTAGAAGCTGGAGGGAAACTTTGATGTCATTCTTCAAGCAGTGACCTTTTTGTTCTTTTTGCAAACAAGGTCTCTCCCTGGCCTCGAACTTACCAAGTAGGCTAGGCCGACGGTCCACAGAGGTCCAGGGACCTGTGTGGTTCCATCTCACCAGCACCAGAATCTTAAGCATGAGCCAACAATCACAGATTTTTGTTTTGGTTTTGTCATTTTGCATGAGGATTCTGGGAATTGAACTCAGCTCCCCGTGTTTGCAAGGCAAGCACTTTACCACACGGCTATCTTCCCAGCCCTTAAAATGATTTGAAACAACAATAATCTGTGTTTGGTATGGTCTTGTGAGTTCATTAGGCACTGCTGGGAAGGCTCCCACTCTGTGATGTCAGAGAGGTCCTCTGTGCAGGCCCCTTTGCTCATGGTTGTGTAGAATCCCATGGCAGGTACCCTGCTGGCGATTTATTCAGTCCCCTGCTGCGGCAAAAGGCAAGCTTTTGCTTACTTTCATAAATACCGCTGCTGGGAGCAGTGCCAAGCACACGTCCCCCATTTAGCTGTGTGACATGGTCCGACAGCAGGATGTGCTGGGCCTCAGGGAAGGGCACATGCAGCCTGAGCAGATGTTGCCCAGTGGCTCTCCCCAGAGGTGCCCCTGCCTCCCACTCCTGCCCACCCTCCTGCCAGCCAGCCGCTGTGCCCCACACCCTCAGCCCCAGAGTGCTGCCGTGCCTTTGATCTTTCTCAATCTGATGCTTGAAAGAGGGTCTCTTATTGAAGTTTTAATTTGCATTTCTTTTATGAGTAAGGCTGAGTAACTTTTCATAGGTTTGAGGGCCATTTATATACTCTTTCGAAAGCTGTCTTCCTATATCGGGCCCATTTTTTAATTGGCTTGTTGGCTTTTTCTTGTTGCTAGGCAAAAAGCCTGTACACTGAAGGAATGAATCCTGTCTCTGTGGCAGCAACGGCGGGTTTTCTTCTCCTCTGTCATGTGTTGTAATTTGGGTCACACATTCCTTTTGCACCCTTCTTTAAACTTCAAAGGCTCATGGCTGGGGAGAGACTCAGCGGGTAGGGCGCTCGCTGTGCAATTCTGGAGACCTGAGTTTGAATCCTCTGCACCCACATAAAAGCTAAGGGTGGCTGTGTACACCCGTAATTCCAGGGCTGGAGTCAGGGTTGGGGGAGCAGAGACAAGAGAATGGCTGGGATTTGCTGGCTGCCAGTCTAGCTCCAGGTCCAGTGAGAGATGGTGTCTCAAGAGATTAACGTTGGGAGTGACAGAGTGAGACATTAGACATCCTCCTCTGGTCTCAGTGCTTGTGCATGAGTGTGACACATGCACACACACACACAAACACACACACACACACACACACACACACACACACACACACACACTCACACACAAGTTCAAAATCTTTGGGGAAGAAAAATAAGACCCCGGAGGCTTTCCCAGTTGTTTCCTTCACTATAAATTTGGCAGGGTCTCTGTGGAGCTCAGAAATCCTTCTATTTCCCTCATCTGAGATTGGGGGGGGGGTCTATGAGAGATGAGACCCTGATGCTCCACAGTGATGAGAGAACATGGGGAGAGTGAGTTAGGACAGGAGCAGGGGCCAGGAAGAGGAAGTGATAGGTAAAGACAAACAAGCCAAAGCTCTGTGGCCATCAAGCACTGCTCATGCCTGGTGGTCCAGAGTGCCTACTAAGCTTCGAAGGACACTGAATAGCCATGCTGTGACAAGGGAAACCTATGTCCCATCTCAGCTAGAGTCTAGCAGATGTGGTGCCTCTGGCTTCCAGCAACCCCTGATCCATAAACCCCTGATCAGTCAGGTGGCTCAGGGAGGCTTCCTAGGATCTGGCCAGCACAACAACAGACCCAGACATCACCCCACATGTGAATGCAGTAGTGAGGGGCTCAAGAGACTAGGCAGAGGACACAGGCAAAAAGACAGCAGCAACAAGGGAACCAGGGACTCCAGGGTCTCTGTGCAATTGTTTTGCAATTGTGCCAGAATGGCCAAAGAGAAAGGCTAGTGAATAACAAGCTCTCATGTTCACAGAGTCTTCAGTGCCTGCAGCTCTGCACACACTTGGCCATCACCCTGTGCACATGCTCTGTTCTTTCTCCTCAGCAACTCCATGTGCGAGCACTAGTGCCCAGTAAAAAACCAGCATCATTCAGCGAAACGTCCAGCCCAAGTCCAGAGAGAGAACTCTCAGCAGAGGACGCCTGTCTCTGTCTTCCCTGCTTCTGTATTACTGAGCCTCCCATTCCAGGCTGGTCCTTCCTGCATCCTTACCTCACCTCTCGGCTTAGAGCTGGTCCCCAGTCTCCACTCAGCTATTTGTCATGTGAAGCCAAGAAAAGTCTGCTTTCCCAGAACCTCTGACGGGGGAGGCACAGCATCTCTCTGGACTGGAGCTGAAACCCCTGCTGCTAACTCCCAGAGGCCCCCTGGCCAATCTAGTCCATTCTAGCCAAGAAAGGAATGGGACTATAGAACATTTGTCACTCAGAGATACTCCACACTCTAAAAGTGGTGATGCCCCTTCCCTGGGAAGCTGATGGACCTCAATTGTACCCCTCACTGGGGCACTTCATTGTGGCTTCACTGTGAGATTTAGGACAGTGGACAAAAGGTAGGTCTCAATCAACTGTCACTTGGCCACCTAACAGCCACTAAAAACTATTTGATGAATGAATGAATGAATGAATGAATGAATGAATGAGAAAAACAAGAACTTAAGTACTTTGATACCAACCACATCTGAACTGCCAATATGCAAGATGACAGGGTTTACTGATGTCCTTTATCTTATAAAGCAAAGTAGTCCCCATGACAGATGCAACCGGGTGGCACTCTGAACAAGGTATTTATTTGCATTGCATGCCCAAGAAAGGAGGCTTGGCTTCAGGAGTGCTGAGCCTGCAGGTGGCTGTGCAAGAACAAGAGCAGCTTGGGCTCAGCTCTGTGCTCTGTCCAGTGCCTGTGCACAGCTTTTCCGTGACTGGAGTGAGCAGATGCCTCGGTAGAGCTGGTGGCTGGTGACTTATGCCCCAGAGCTAGCGTCTCCTTCCAGTTCAATTCTCTTTGGATGCCCTATGGGAGAAGGGCAGGTGAGAAGAGGAGGGTCCTGCTGGAGAGTGTAGCCAATAAGGAAGGCTTTTGAGCAACAAACTGGTTTCCTGGAACCTGGGTTCGTGCATCCACTCGGGTCACCCTCTGCATCTCTGTGATACATTCTCTCTCCAGCTTCAGTGAATCATCAGCCTGGCCAACAGGATTCAAGGGTCATCTTTTCTGGAAGCTATCTCTGGGAAAGGCCAGCCCTGACCAGTTTTCTTCTTGGAACACAAGAGCTGCCATCTGCCACCCTGTGTCTCTCCCTAGACACCAGTCACATCAGTAGCTGGTGACCTGTCCCCCACCCTGCTCAGCACTGAAGGCTCCCCCTGAGTCTCTTGGATTAATTTGAATTGACTGCGTTGAATTGAATTGACTTGAATCTAATTGAAGTGAATAGAACTGAATGGCAGATTACAGGCTCCATCAGAGCCTACAGACATACAGTTTTGAGGGCTGGTCCACCAAAGTGAAGGATGATTTTGAGCTCCTGTTTCCATTTTCTCCTCGAGGCAGTGGGTAACTGGGAAACTGGAGGGGATTAGCAGGGAGAGAGGGAGAGGAGAGACAAAGGGGCTCAAAGATGACTCCCAGCACCCCTTACCCTGCCTTGTCTTTTGATTTGAGTGTCCGAACTCCCCATTTCCTCATTCCTGGAGGCTCCACGGGAAGCTGTGTGAGCCCTTTCCTCAGCCTGAATGCAGTGTCAATGTGGGCGCTGGTCCATCCTGGCTGAGTGCTAGGTCAGGATGCTCTGAACCACAGAACAGTGTGACCTCTGCCTCCCCTTTTCCCTCCATGACCAATGCACCCGAAACTCTGTCAATCACACACACACACACACACACACACACACACACACACACACACCCTGTCAGCTCCTTTAGCTCAGCTCTGTCCCTGCCACCTGAGCCTGTCCTTTCCTGGTATAAGTACAGCGGCCTTCTAATTTCCCTCCACACACTCCCTGAGGCCCCTGGTGGTCTGTTCTCCACCTGCTGCCTGAACCATGGTGCTGGAATAAAGCAGGTCAGATCGTATTAGCAGCCGTGGCCTTACAAGCTAACAGTCATTTCTCATTACTTGGGAGTTGAAGGCCCAGGTCCCTAGTGCCAGATTAGTTTCTTCTGCCCTGACCAGAACATTTGCATGTGCTGGGTCCCAAATCTAGAGTAGTCTTTCTTCTCCCTTCCTACAGTCAACCCTTCTTCATCCTCCAGTCCATGCTCTGAACGTCAAGGAGACCTACCTTGACCTACCTGACTATACCAGCCTCATCCCTGTCCCCTTGTGCTGGCAAATAAAACACCTGCCATTCACGATGCCAGTCGAGCTAGAGTTACACATTTACTGGTGTGCCCATGACGTCCATAGACTGTAAGGTAGGAAGGGGTTCTGCTCTGATTCACTACCCTATTGTCAGGAATCAGCCCTGTGTCTAACACAGCAGGGGCTCAGTGAGGAAAGAATGAATGAATTCATAAATGAGAAAAGAATGAGTGGGTAAATGAAGGAGTGAATTCAAGCAAGCAGAGAGGCCCTAGATCCTAACCCATGTTCTGTCTCCAGCAGTCGGGGTCCCAGATGTAGTTAGACTGGTCTTCCTCTCTCTGAGACAGCATCCTCTCTCCCTCCCCTGGGTCCCTACCTTATAACTCACTGCTCTCATCCCCACATTCAATTAAATTCCACCACCCCTGGCAAAACTTAGCTTATGTTAAGGTCCAAGAAACAGACACCAAGAGAGGCTGGAAGGAGACGTCGAAGCTTCTCTTCAACTAAGACTCACAACCAGCTCAATTCCACATAGCCCAGAAGTTTCTGGTAGCTGGCTCTCAAACAATAAAACTATATATTCTGGATATATTTCCAGAAATAGAGCCTAGCCCCCTCACGGTATGTTGTGTGTGAGGGGGAGAGGGAGGGGGGATACTCAGTAACTTCCAAGCACACACGATGGGGTGGGTCCCCAGCTATGCACAGCCACAGCATGGACTAAGTGGCATCCCCAGGAACCCTCACTCACTCCAGGAGGGTCCATCATCCTAGCTTACAAAAGGGAATTTAAGAACTAACAAAGCCAGAGAAGGGAAGCCAGCTTGGAGGCAGCTTAAAGGAGAATCCTCTGCAGCCTCTGCAGCCTCTGCAGCCTCTGCAGCCTCTGCAGCCTCTGAGGCCCGCCCCTGTGATATCAAAGACAACAACCGGGTCAGTCCCCATGGTGACGCAAGAGACTAAGTCTCTTGCTTTAACCATCAGTTCATGAGTCCCCAGAGCCCCACAACAGTGCTGAGGGACACATTGGCACATGACCTGCTCAGTGACACAGTAGCCAGACCCCTTCTTTCCACCCCACAATAAGCAACGACACTGAGGACAAAGAGGGCAACAGACTTGCACTGGCAAATAAATAACCTATTAGGGGCAGGCGAGACCAGGAAGAGATCCTGCCTCAAATAACAGGCGGGTAGTGTTCATGGGGAATGACACTCAAGGTTTCCCTCTGTCCTACACATACATATATGTCCGTCTGCAAACGATACATATGCACTCACACCCACAGAGCATACACAATCCTGGTAGTTATTATTACTGTTTACATAGAACACGTGAGCCCTTTAAATGGTCCCCCTCCCAGAAAGCTGTGTGTTTTCTGAGCACTAGAGATAGCAGCAGGGTCTCTAGGTGAGGGCAAGGTGACTGTCCCCCCCCCCCCCACTCTAAGTGGCTCAGGAACAAACAGGAGCTAGGAGAAGCCTGCTGCCCCCACCCCCACCCCCACACTGTGGTATGAATCCATTTGGCCATCTTTTAAGATGAGGCCTAAGCAAGCTCAAGGCCAAAGCTGTCATGGTCTTGGATCTTGGGAGCAATGGGCAGCTCCTTTAGGCCCAGTGAAACGCCTGGTTTGCAATTGAATTGGCAGTGACTAACACGGCATAACAGCTACAGTAAAACAGATCATGGGAAATGTAATGGCCCATGGTCAGCAATCACTGAATTATTTATGTCATTCTTTCTTCTTCAGAGCTCTCTCCCTCTCATTCTTCCCCCAGCACTGCAGCCCTCGTCTGGCCGTCTGCAGACTGCTGAATAACAGAAGCACAAAGAGACCACCGAGACCCAAGAGCACAGAGACTGGAGGTTTCTGAGTAGCCATGGTGGAGGGGGTAGAGGTGGGGCTGATGGCTTCATTTTCTCGGCTGCCAAATTAAGGGCTCTCTCCGCTGAACTGACAACAACTTAAGCTTGCGTTGCTTTTCTGGTTCATTGAGGATCTCCACGTTCTTACGCCTGTCAGGTAAGAATGATGTGACCCTCCTTCCCAGGTTCCAGCAAATACACTGGGAGTTAAATTGTAAATAGCTGGAGCCAGAGCCAAAGCCAAAGCCAACAAAACAAAACAAAACACCCCACATGCATACACATGAGAACAACTTGCATTTCTGTAGTGTGGCCCTTCCCAGCATCCCTGACAGCATCAGGGAGAAAATGGAGGATACCACAGAGAAACGGGACTCGGTCTGTCCTGCAGTATACATTTTTGTCATGCACATGTCTCAGATGCAGCTGATACCCAGGAGTGTGGTTTTCCAAACCATAGGTCCTGCTGGCTGATAGACGAGTTTCCCACACACTACTTGGAATGGCTATGCAATGGTAGCCAGACCCAGAGATGCCCCAGGACTGGAAGTCATTCCCACACATCTCTGTGTCTCCTCAGGGACAGTTGCATTGTCTTGGCTCCTTACACAGTGCTCAGTCGCTGCAACTTTGACCCTCATTTCATAATTCAGAAACCTAAATCCCCCTCACACTTCCTCTTAGTAAGTTGCTTTCACTTCCTTTTCTTAAAAAAGCAATTTCATATACTTACCATAATTTTATTACTTATTAGAAATTTTAACATGTCCTTAAATACCAACATCATTATTATTGTTATATTACTACTATTGTTCTTTTTTTTTTAATTAATTAGCGACTTTAATTTTACGTGTATGCGTGCCTGAGCACGTGCACATTCATTGCTTGTCTGCAGGTGTCCACTGAGGCAGGAATAGGGCAATAGATGTCCTGGTTAAGGGCGACTGACTGTGAGGCTCTGGTGTTGGGGGCTGGGAATCAAATCCGAGCCTTGGAGAGAACAACAGCAAATACTCTTAACCACTGAGCCCTCTCACCAGCCCTTAATGTTTGCTTTTGTTAGTAGTCACTCTAACTGTAACGCTGTATGAATCCCTGGTTCTGTATCTCCATTACACACACACACACACACACACACACACACACACACACTTGCAATCCTCCCCTATCAGCTTCCCAAGTGCTATGACTTTAGGCATGTGCCACCATGCCTGGCTAGATCTATTACTCTATTATTATCTATAAATATGAAGTTTAGATGAATTTAAAGATTTGGGAGAGTTTATAGACCAATTGATTAAATAAATAAATAAATAAATAAATAAATAAATAAATAAATAAATAACCAGCCCCCGAAAATGAATGAAGAAAGGGTTTTATCGCCATAAAAACAAAAGCAGCTCAGAATGGCAGGCAAAAGGAACAAGAAGGTGATAAAAGGTTTTTAGAAAACTGGGACTATTGACACACACCTTGAATCCCAGCACTCAAAAGTCAGAGGCAGGTTGATCTCTGAGTTCCAGGCCAGCCAGGTCTACAGAGTTTCAGACAGCCAGGGCTACACAGAGAAACCCTGTCTTGAGAAAAAGAAAAGAAAAAAAAAAATTGAGAGAGTTTTTTTTTTTTAGAAATTAAATTTTTGTTGGCTAAAATGAAAAGCATCATAAAAGACCTGGAAGGGAAGGAAGGATCAGTCAAGTCGACGGGGTAGCTCAGAACACACATTAAATGTTGACGTGGTCTCCTGAAAGGGGGAAGACAAAAAAAAAAAAAAAAAAAAAAAAGATGAAGTAAATCTCAGAAATCCAGCGCCCAACTGACTGAGTACTGGCTGGGAAACCGAAGCCTTTGAAGAGGACTCATCACACAATAAAGAAATTTCCCCTGTGCTGAAGACAGGGAGGGATTTTCCAGTTAAAGGTGACTACCGTATTATCAAACTCTTTTGGTTTCATCTGACAGAAACCCAACTGCAAGGGTTCAAAGAAAGAAAGTAATACATTGGTTAATCCAGCTTTGGTTCAGAGACCAACCGTGGAAATCCCCTTTCCCTCCCTCTTCCCTTCCCTCCCTCCCTCTACACCTCCCTTCCTCCATCCCTCCCTCCCTCCCTTCCTCCCCCCTCTCTCTACACCTCCTTCCCTCCCTCCTTCCCTCCCTCCAACCCACCCTCCAGCCCTCCCTCCGTTCCACTCTTTCTGCCTCCTCTCCCTCTTTTCCTCTTCCCCTCTTCTCTCTCTCCACTCCTTCCCTCTCTCGCCCTAACTAGCCTGTCCTATCTCTCCAGGTTGGCTCCCCAGGCAGGCTCTCTGTTATGGTGGCTAAGAGTCTCTACCACTTCCAACTTCACCTCATCCTTGTACCTAGACTCCTCTGACTCCAGAAGAGGAAGAATATAGTCTTGTTTCTCGGCACTATGATCACTGCTCAAAGACGTTCTCTAATTGGCTTTGTTCTGGTCAGTGTTTCCCTCTCTGCACCTTCTCAGGCTGGAGAGATACAGCATTCAGATGGCTACCCTGGGGCAGGGAGAGAGAAAGGACTCCTTAACACCACAATGAGTGTGCTAGGGAAAGTTCCCCCAGTTCCCAAGGGAAAGGAAGGCAAGCTAAGGCAAAAAGCAATAGCTGCCTCCAGTTTTCTCTGAATTGAACAGGTGTAAAGCAAAGAAGACACACACTTAATGGACCAGGAAGATTCTTGGACTCTACCAAGCAGCGGGAAGTCTTAAAACTTCTCAAGGAAAAAAAATAAGGTAGCTAAAAAGAAAGCACAATCAAAGTAGCCTTTGGGACCTGGGGAGATGGCTCTGTCAGAAAGGTGCTGACTGGGCAAATGTTTGACCCTTAAAACCCACATTTAGAAAGCCGTGCATGACGATGTGTGCCTGTAATCCTAGCCCTGGAGAGAAGGAGATATGAGGATCATTGGGACTTACTGGTCAGCCACTCCAGCAAATCCGCAAACGCAGAGTTCATGAGAAATTCTCTTTTCAAAAAAAATAATAATAATGTACACAATGATTATGGAAGACATCTAACATTGACTTCTGCCCTCCACATGTGTAGACACCTATGTGCAGTCACACCAGTGTGAGCATCACTTTGGGTTTGTTGGTTAGTTTAGCTTGGTTTTTCAAAACAGGGTTTCTCAGTGTAACCCTGGCTGTCTTAGAACTGGCCCTGTAGACCAGGCTGTCCTTGAACTCAGAGATTCTCCTGCCTTTTCCTCCTAAGTGCTGGGATTAAAGGAATGCACCACCACTACCCTGTGAGCCTCTCTTACACACACACACACACACACACACACACACACACACACACACACACACACACACACATACACACACAGGTAGGAGGAACCAGCCACTGATTTCATACGCAGTAGAGCTTGCTGGAAGGCAGCACAGCAATGACTACAGTATTTGGAAGAGAAATCACTTAGAGTCTCATATTGAAGTTCAAGGGTCTATTCTCTTCACTGTGACTGGTTGTGTTGATTTCTATATTAATCACTATTGATTGCAAGTAGAAGGTTTTCTGATGAGAGTTGAGATATATTTAATCTATGGGTAAAATGGCAAGTAACTAGGAGTTGTTTTAATATAGAATAATGTCATTAAGGCCTTGACATATGGCCTATGACCTGTCTTGGGTTGATAATGGTGCCAGATATGGGTTGCATCTTATGAAACAGGACTTAAATCCAATCATAAAGTGATTGGTTACTCCCATACTGTTCATGCCACTATTACACTGGTGAGCATTTCTTACCAGGGCAGTTACTATTATAGCTCTCCCGGTTTACTACCAAGGAAGACTGATGTTTGTTTCTCTCCTCTGGTAGTGTTTAAAGCATCTTCTGGCACTACGAAAGCTAACCAGTGGAGATGAAACCTTCAAGTGAGTCCCAGGATAAGGGATGAGGGGCATGAATCTGAGGAGACTTGGGAGAAGGCGAAATATGATCAAAACACATTATGTGGAATACTCAAATAATCATTGTTAAAATGAGAAAATAATAAGTACAAGGGCCCAGTGAAGATGGTTTTAGAAATCCTGGGCCTCGGGGTTACTTCTTTCACATCTCTACCATGTTGGATATATTTCCTGAAAGAAATCCTTCAGGACATGTACTGACAGGATGAAAACCAACTCCAGAAAAGAGAAAGAATCAAAAACCTTTACAGTTAACCCAAAAGAACAATGAAAGGGAATACCAGGAGATGCTGTGCAGATGCCATAGTAGACAGTTAGCGCCAATTAAAGCAAGAGATCATAGGACCCAATAAAGGAGACATGGAGGAGAAAATAGGGACACCCAAAACCTTGTAAGAAGCTGGACTATAAAAGAAAACCATGAAAGTCCCTGAGCATCGAGGAAAGAGCAGGTCAGGAAGTCCCTGGAGAAACCCTGGGCACTCAAGGAAAGTCACTTTTAGGGGAGAAGATGGTTCAGAGGGTATAAGTACCCAGCACGAAACCTGACAACCTGAGTTTGATTCCTGGGAACCACACAGCAGAGGGACTCTCACAAGTTGTGGGAATCCAGATGCCTTCTCAGGCCACAGAGCCAATTCCTCGGCCTCAGGTAAAGTAGGAGAAAACAAAGGGGACTTGGAATTCCAACATCACTCTTGGGTTTTCATTGAGAACAGATGGAAAGTGCTTCCCCAGGCTAGCTCAGTTCCTTTTGAAAGTAATTGATACTCCAATATTGTTCCTGATGGATTATCCTGATAGTGGGTTTAGCTTGCCATAGCATTTTATTCAGGATATATACAGTCTATCCTTCTGCCTTATAAGTTCTGTATCTGAGTATTCAGCTAACCAAAATCCAAAATATTCAGAGTGGGGCTGGAGAGAAGGCTCAGCAGTTAAGAGTGTTGCTGTTCTTGCAGAGGGCTTGAGTCAAGTGTGGACCTGTAATCCCAGTATTGAGGAATGGAAGGAAGATGTCCAAAAGTCCAAGCCATCCCTTGCTACTACATAGCAAGGTTGAGGCTAGCCTGGGCTATATGAGACTATGTATATAGGAGGATATGTATAGACTGTATGTAAAGATAACATCGCTCTATATAAAGAACTTAAATATCCTTGGACTTTGGTATCCAAGGGAGTCTCAAAGCAAACTCTATGCAGATAACACAAAAGAAAGGCATGTGGATAAATTAGTCTCTTTATTTCTCTCGGGATAAGTTATATTTTGTTTTAATGTGAAATTACTGAGTCCTCCCTTAACAAACAACTACTTCAATACACACAACATAAAACATCATGACTTTAATGTCTTACTTCCTTCAAAGTTAAGAATAGAAACTGTACAAAGACTCTTATTTTGAAAAGGGAAATCCAGGTTTGCCTGTTCTTCATCTCCAACCTCAGTTTCTTGTTATTCTACTATTGTCCAGGGGGAGCTGAGTGCAGGCACCTTTGTCCCTAATTATCATCTCTAAACAATAGATTTTAAGAATAGTGACAGATGTACCTCTCTGTGATGTTTTTATGAATTTTCCCATTTTCTACCATAAACTCCATCATCCTTGCTGCAAGAATAAGGACAGAATAGAGGAAAATGAAGGCGTGGCTACCCACTCTGCTGTTGGCACCACTAGGACCTATGTGTTTTTTAAGTGAGAGGTTTATTTATTTATATTGTATGTGTATGGGTATCTCACCTGCGTGCGTGCCAGTGCCCCATGTATGTGCAGTGTTCTCTGCACAGATGATACCCTTGAACTGAAGTTACAGATGATTGGGCACCAAATGGGTACAAAAGCAAGTGTTATTAACCACTGATCCATCTCTCCAGCTCCTCTCTAGTGCGTATTTTATAATCAAAACATCAAAAGCTAAGTATTAGTCTTACCGTGGGTGTGAATTGGGAAACAGTAAGCATCAGTAGGAAACAGAGCACAGGAGCTGATGTTACAAGGATGAGGAAGGCACCATGTTTATTTATTTTCATTCTAGGTTGTACCTGTATGATGGTCATATAGTACTTCTATAATTTAGAACACTTGTATATGTACATGTATCCACATGTGTTTACATGTGTGTGTGTGTGTTGTGTATGTGGTATGTGTGTGTTGTGTTGTGGTGTGTGTGTGTATGTATGTGTGGTATGGTGTGTCTGTGTATGTGGCGTGTAGTATGTGTATGTATGTGGTATGTGTGTATATATGTGGTGAGTGGTGTGTGTATATATGTGTGGTGTGTGTTTATGTGGTATATATGTATACATGTGTAGTGTGTGTGTGTTTAGTCAAAATCAATGTAAGGTGTATTCCTCTATCATCCTCTAACTTATTTTTTGAGACAGGGTGTGCTGGCTAGTTTTATGTCAATCTGATACAAGCTAAAGTCACCTGAAGGAGGGACCCTCAATGAAGAAAATCTCTCCATAAGAGCAGCCTATAGGCAAGCTTGTAGGACATTTTATATATATATGGTTTTTTGAGACAGGGTTTCTCTGTGTAGCCCTGGCTGTCCTGGAACTCACTCTGTAGACCAGGTTGGCCTCAAACTCAGAAATCTGCCTGCCTCTGCCTCTAATATATATTTTTAAAACATATTTTTTCTATTTTTTGAGGTTACAATATAATTACATCATTTCCCTTCCCCTAAGCAAAAGAAACTTCTAGAAGGAGAAGCTAAGCCGTGGTAGAGAGAGAACATCTGGGATCAGGAAGATTTGGCAGAGTGAAACAATGGGAGAAAGACCCCAGTGTGGTTGGGGGGGGTGCACCTATGTATGTGACATAAAGTGGAATCGCTGTAGGCCTAAGTCAGGCATAGAGGCCGGAGACAGGGGAAGAGAGCCACCACCCAATCAGACAGGCAGTCAGCATTGGGAGCCAAGGATACAAGTCAAGGGGGTATCCATCTGGGTGGGGTTGCTCATGGTGCACTGTCTTTCAAGAGCTAAACAGGTGGTGCCTTCTCTGTCTTCTCGGCTTTCTAGGCCTTCTTGCCTCAGTTGAGGGTCTATGGCCATTCCTGGTTCATGGGCCAAACATCTTTATTGGTAGCCTTTTCTGTCAAGATGAAGGTACTCAACTATGTTCTAGACCTCCTCTTTGGAAAGCCTACAGATGTTTATAGCCAGTGTTCAAGTTCAAGCCCACTGCCCCTCCTTGCTCCCGGCTTTCAGCTCCCTTCTCAGTGTACATGGCCTCTGTCCACTCCACTGAACGAGCCAGAAAGCAGCTCCACCTTCCATATTTCCTCTCTCTGCCTCCCCATCAATCATCAGGGGCTACCCCTGGCTCAATGGCTCTTCCTTAGGCACAAGAACCTAGTTCCTCCCCTCCCACTGTCACCATAGCAGCCCAGTCTTCCTAATGGCCTTGGCACTGTCCCAACCCCATGTCTATGGCTGACCACATTCTCTCCAGTCTCCTCTCCCCACACACAAGTACAATAGTTCTGATATTCTCCTCGCAGTTCAAAGGCTTCTCCCCTTACTGCATTAACTAAGGACAGAGCTCCTATGATCAAGCCGGTCAGCCCTTCTGCCCTCTGCCCTCATCTCCATCATTTCCCAGCAGCCAGAAGTTCATCCACAGTAAATGTACATGAACTTTGCGGGTGCTCACTCATCTCCAATCTCACTATGGAACTGATCCCTTTGGCTGACAAAGTCACTCACTCCTCTCTTCTCATGACTTAACCAGCAGAGCACAGCATGCTTTTCTCAAGCAACAAGCTTCCTGCCCAGCTCCACTGTCTAACTTAGGGTTTCTGTTGCTGTGAACAGACACCATAGCCAAGGCAACTCTTATAAGGACAACTATTGTCCTTTATTTAATTTATTATTTTTAAATTAATTTATTATTAATTTTATTTATTTAATTGGTACTGGCTTACAGGCTCGGAGGTTCAGTCCATTATCATCAAGGCAGGAACATGGCAGCATCCAGGCAGACACGGTGCAGAAAGAGCTGAGAGTTCTACATCTTCATCTAAAGGCTGCTAGGAGAAGACTGGCTCCCACGTGGTTAGGAGGAGGGTCTCATTGCCCACCCCCACAGTGACACACTTCATCCAACAAGGCCACACCTACTCCCACCAAATTACAGGTAATAATGTCACTCCCTGGGCCAAACATATTCAAACCACCACATTCACCCATTGTATTGTTAAATGATTGCCTCCTTAGTTGCTCTTGATTTAGCCCTGGTCTTTTCTGAAAGACAGTCCTGGTTGGTCAAGGTGATTGAGAACTTACACTTGAGAGTTCTCCTTGGATAAGGCTCACAATGGCCTCCTCCTTACATACTACCTGAAGTCAGGAGTTTAGCTCCTACTCTAGTCCTCTCCAGCCCCTGGCACCTCCTGGAGAAGCCTTTTGTAAATCCTCCTCTCTGGATTACATCTGGGGCTCTCTCCCCCTCCCCACACCCCAGTCCTCTAACAGAACCACTTAATTACCACCAGGGAGACAGAAGTTCATTCACTCAGGGAACTCAGCTGAGAAACTGGGGCCTGGGATTAGAGTCTGTGTCACCTGATCCCGAGGCCTTTCCATTGAATCCCTGTCCCAGTTCCGCCTTTGATTCTCAGCTCTCTGCCTCTCCCGGCTTTTTTTCCAGCAACATGCCTCAGACTGGCTGAATCCTGAATGGCATTGCCTCCTTTGTCATCTGTACTGTATTGTGCAGTGTCACCTACCTTCAGCAGCTTGCTTCCCTGATGCTCCGGGATGAGAATGCCTTTAAGCCCCCATCAGTCTCTCTTCTCAGTGGCCTGTAATTCTGATTGCTTGTCTGTAAGTTCTTGAGACCCAACCCTTGGCCCACAGCTCAAGGGACTCTCAGGACATATGTATAAAATGCATGGATGAATAAATGCTGTAAATTCAGTGCCCCACCTCCATTTTCTTCCTAGTCAGCTGGACCTGCATGAAACAGTCCAGCAGATGCCCTGCTCTCTGGAAGTCAATCATGTATGAGTGACTCTGATAATTAGAGCCAGCCCCTTGCCTAAGACTTTCTAGCTCCCTGCCTTGAACCTCAGATGAACCAAACTCTATAAGAGTCTAGCAGTTTCTGTGTAGATTTTCATGTCTTTGTTCTTGCCATCATTTATCTACCCATCGAACACAGTCCACCCACCTGACCTCATCTATTCAGATCATCTATGTATTCACCCACCCATCCATCTGAGCACATGTCTCATCCAACAGACTTTTCTTGTATGCCAGGCTTTTTGTTCCTACCATCTCTGTGGCTCTCACATCCCCTGAAGAGTCCTCTGCAGCTGGCCAGAGAGTCATCCCTCTACCTCCCATCACTCCCAGAGAGGAAATGAAATATAGACTTCAAAGTCTTTACAAGGGGGATAGAACATAGCAAGAAGCCTACGATAACTATTATTGTAGAAGGGACTGAGTTGGTATTAAGCATGGTAGTGCAGGCCTGCCATCCCAGTACTTACTTAGAAGCCGAGCAGGATTGTGAGAATGGGGCCAGCCTGGCCTACAAAGCAAGGCCTTATCTCAACAAAATAAATAAATACATACATACATACACACACACACACACACACACACACACACACACACACACACATACATACATACATACATACATAAATGGTTTAAATTCCAAATCAAAATCAAACGAGACTCCTGAGTTTACTGAATGCTTTGTAAATGGCAGACACTTAATCGTCCTGAGTCAGGCTGGGCGACACGAAGGAAGATGGCCGTCTCTCAGAGCCGCACAAAGGGGCAAAAGTTTGTCTTTTTATCTTGTTCAGCAAAAAGATCAGAATTGTCAGAATAGAACTGGGGAGATGTAAAAGCAATTAATCAGGCCCCTGCCTCAGTGCTTAGCGCTCTTGCTCGACTTCTCTAGCTTAGCTTCCCCATCTTTCTTAGCTGAGAAGGCGAAGGAAGCAGCAGGTTTCTGAGACATTTTTTTGCTAATGGGCTGAAATATTACACCCATAATTATAGCCTAGCTGGGTTTTTTTTCTTCTTGCTCATTTTGTTTAGCATGGCAAACAGTGTATCTGATTACAGCCATTCATGTCTTCCTTAAGAAATGGGCTTTATCATACACGGCAGACGGGATCAGCCTACTCTGGGGAAATTGTCCAGGTTGAGGAAACCCTCTGCGGGCCTCTGAAGGGAAGTGGTGGGTGGCGGGGTGCTTCCTCTTAGTGTAGAGGAAGGCAGGCCAGGGAGGATGAAAGTGCAGCCTGTTCCCTTCTCTCCCTCCGCTGTCTCTGCTGACACAGGCCCTGTCCCCTTCTGCTCCTACCTCTGGCCCTTGTAAGATGTCCTCCTCTTTCTCTTCCCCTTGGAGCCTCACAATGGGAGTGTGGTGTGCTGGCTGACCCCACACGGCTTTACAAGATATCAAACATGGCAGAAACAGTTTGTGCCCGCACAGACTCTGTCTAGCTATAAAGACAAGGAATTATAATTACAATAAAATTAAGAAATTATAATTACAATAAAATTAAGATTATATAATTTCATGTCGTGATGTTACCGAACTTGAAGTCACAGTCTGTACCCCAAGGAGTCAGCTTCTGCCACCTCTCCTCAAGAAGAAATGAAACAAGTTAATAGAAAAGAATGCAGAAAAAAATGAGATTTGTTGAAATGTTCCCACTTTGGGAAGAGGAACAAAGAGCTCCAGAGTCTCACTCAAGTTTCAGTTGAGTGAAATGAGTCTGATGATCAACTGGAGGGCTACAGGTGTCTCTTCAGAATATATTCATTTCTGCCAGGCCAGTTACAATGACCTATGCATTAATAAGTAATAAGAATGAATAAACCAATAATAGCAGTAAGTATGAAATCACCTTTCCAACAAGGTTTATCCTGACCACCCTACTTAAAATTACACCCCCAGGCCTGGTATGGTGCCACACACGTTCTCATCTGGGAAGCGGAGGTAAGAGGATTAAGAGTTTGATGCCACCCAGACTGGAGCATTCTCCTAGCAGAGAGGGATTCTTCTCAAAACTAACTGACAAATATAAAGAGGGTACCCCCCATCAGTGATAATCACCCCCAAACTGCTGTATGGAAGCCATGTCACCTTGTAGAGTAGATATAATTTACTTAATGTATCCATTATCTGTCTCCTCCTCCCTGCTCCCTCCATAAAGAAGAAGAGTGTTGTCAGCGGCATTGGCTTTAGACACTGATATATCCTGTAGAGCAGCTAGGGGAACAGTTGACCTCCAAGGACTTGTGACAACATGGGAAAACATTTGAATGGTCACAACTGGAAGGACGTTGCCTGCAGCATCTGGTAAATAGAGGTCACTGATGCTGCTTGGCCTCCCACAATGCACTTCTCAGAACCATCCTTCCCAAATGCCCAAGGTCAGGACTCCCTGCAGTAGTGTGTGAGAGCATGTAGTAAGGGCTTCTAATTCACAAAGGTGACCTCAGAAAGCCCCTGTGAGAGGAGGGCCTGCTGTTGGAACTGGGTGCTGCTGTGGAATGCCACAGAAGGCAGTCTGACGTTATCCCATGTGATGTGGGAAAGCACGGGGTCAGATTTGAATGAGAACTTCTACTTTGAAGGAGCTCTGGTTCCCATTCAGGAAAACTTAGGGACTAGAGTGGAAGCAACATCCCTAGGAATGAGATGAGACAGTGGATCCTGCTGGAAACACAGTAGCTGAGCTGGGGACCAGAAAAACAAGGTGGGACATGGGCCAGCTGGGGGAGATGTCTGTAAGATAGAGTCACATAACTTGCCAGAGGATTTGGGGTTGAAATGGGATGACTCTCTGATTTGGAGAAGAAAAACAGGGAGGAAGGGAAAGAGGGAAGGGGGAAAGGAAATAAAGAAGTAACTAGGAACAGTCCATTGTTCCGTTTGGTGGTTAGTCTTGAATGCCAATGGTTGGAACTAGAATCACCATGGAAAGAAAAGGCCATCAGAGTGTTTCCAGAAAGGGTTAACTAAGTGTCTTAGCTACCCTTCTATTGCTGATAAGAGTCAACATAACCAAGGCAATTTAGAAAAGAAGGCATTTAATTGGGGCTGGCTTACAGTTTCAGAGGGTGAATCCTTGACCATTATGGCTGGGAGCATGACAGCAAGCAGGCAGGCATGTAGCTGGAGCAGTAGCTGATCAATCACATATGACCTACAAGCATAAAGCTGAGAGAACTCAATAAGATGGGTTGGGCTTTTGAGACGTCAAAGCCCACCCCTTCCCCTTCCATTGACACACCTCCTCCATCAAAGCCACCCATCCTTCCCAAGCACTTTCACCAACTGGTTATCAAGCATTCAAGCATACAAACCTATGGGGGCTGTTCTCATGCAAAACACTACACTGAGGAGCGAAGACCTAGCTTGGGCTTCGGGCCAGGAGAAAGGAACTGAGATCCAGCATCTCTCTCTGTCTCTCTCTGTCTCTCTCTGTCTCTCTCTCTCTGTCTCTCTCTCTCTGTCTCTCTCTCTCTGTCTCTCTCTGTCTCTCTCTCTGTCTCTCTCTCTCTGTCTGTCTCTCTGTCTGTCTCTCTGTCTCTCTCTCTCTGTCTCTCTCTCTCTGTCTCTCTCTCTCTGTCTGCCTCTCTCTCTGTCTCTCTCTCTCTCTCTCTGTCTCTCTCTGTCTCTCTCTGTCTCTCTCTCTCTCTGTCTCTCTCTCTGTCTCTCTCTCTGTCTCTCTCTGTCTGTCTCTCTGTCTGTCTCTCTGTCTCTCTCTCTCTGTCTCTCTCTCTGTCTCTCTCTCTCTCTGTCTCTCTCTCTGTCTCTCTCTGTCCCTCTCTGTCTCTCTCTCTCTCTCTGTCTCTCTCTCTGTCTCTCTCTCTGTCTCTCTCTCTCTGTCTGTCTCTCTCTCTCGTCTCTCTCTCGTCTCTCTCTCTCGTCGTCTCTCTCTCTCTGTCGTCTCTCTGTCTGTCTCTCTGTCTCTCTCTCTCGTCTCTCTCTCTCTGTCTCTCTCTCTCTGTCTCTCTCTCTGTCTCTCTCTCTGTCTGTCTCTCTCTCTCTGTCTGTCTCTCTCTCTCTGTCTGTCTCTCTGTCTGTCTCTCTGTCTGTCTCTCTGTCTGTCTCTCTGTCTCTCTCTCTCTGTCTCTCTCTCTCTGTCTCTCTCTGTCTGCCTCTCTCTCTGTCTCTCTCTCTCTGTCTCTCTCTGTCTGCCTCTCTCTCTGTCTCTCTCTCTCTGTCTGTCTCTCTCTCTCTCTGTGTCTCTCTCCTTCCTTACTGCTGATACAATGGAACCAGGCCACCTTATTCCCACCATGGCCTTTGGGCACTCTGGAATTGTGAGCCACCACGAAGCCTCCCTCCCTTAGGTTGCCTCTTGTCAGATCACAACAGTGAGGAGTGTGTGAGGCACACAAAGAGGATGATCTGGACTGCAGTGTAACCTCGGTCTACTGCTCTTTCCACATCACAATGGCGCCTTGCAGACCAGCTGGAATTCCACTTCTTTCATCCTCCAACAGTGTGAAAGACACGAGGACCTTCTGTGTAGAGTCTGTTGGGGGGGTATAATAGAAGAAACCTAGCCCTTCCTTCAGGAACTTAATCCCTAGGGCAGGAGACAATTCAGTAAACAAGCAGAACAGAAGATGAACTATAAACACCTCAACCGACACTAAAATAACACACTATAGAAAGCAGGAGCAAAGAGAGCTGAAGCCACTGGGATTATGTAATCTGACTGTGAGGGACTGATGGTCAAGAAGATATTTAGCAGACCCAAAGTTCTGAGACAGGAACTCATCTGATTCTGGAGATGGAGAAATTGCAGGTTCCCAGGGACCCTGGAAATATATGAATGGGACAAGTATCCACGAATCAAATGCATATGTGCCCCCATCCCTCAGTATACCTGAATTGTACCAAGGAAAAGACACCCAGCACAGTCTCCAAGAAAGAACTCAGCAGAGTACGTTCCTAGCATTCACAAAGGGTTGATTTCTATGATGCTCACTTACCCAAAGACGTGGATTCAGCTTTCAGTTGTGTTGGTGAGCATCTGTGATGGGAAACTTATGCTAAGGAGGTATGACCCTCCTGTCAATGCTGGTGACAACACTGACGACTGGTTCTACCTAAATGATGACATCCGTGGTGCATCTACAGATTCTGCCATCTGAAACAGTTAGAAGATAGTGATGAATTTCATGTGGCTGTAATGAAATATTCTCACAAGAGACTGGAGGGGTGGCTCAGTGGTTAAGAGCACTGACTGTTCTTGCAGAGGACATGGGTTCTGTTCCCAGCACCCAGGTCAAGCAACTCATAACAGACTGTGTCTCTCGCTCCTGGAGGATCTGATCTGATTCTTCTGGCCTCCATGGGTACTGCAGGCACATGGTACATATAGATAGGCATACATACACATACAAGGAAGTAAAAATGTTCAAGGAATTTAGAAATAGTATCCTGACAGAATCACCTTAAGGGAGAAAGTCTTTATTCCCTATGACAATTCCAGGTCACAGTCCAACATGGTGGGCATGTCACCACAGCAGAAACTTGAAGCTATATCCACCAGCAAGAGCAGAGGGCAGCAAACTAATAACACATGTGTTCTAGTACTCAGCTCTCTTTTTCCTTCTCATTCAGACTATGAAATGGCTCTGCCCACATTCAAGATGCATCTTCCCATCTCAACTAGAGTAAGAAAATCTCTCACAGACATGTCCATAGCCAATTCAATGGTCCAGTCCATTCTAGATTGCTTAACTTGACAGTTAAAGCCAACTGTTACTATGTTATTGGTGTGGACCAAATTCTAAGACTGCAAATTTGCTAGTGACAATTATGGTGTCAGAATTAGTAGTTACTGTCAAGAAAATGCTGTGGGTAGCACTGGTCTCCTGTCACTTGGTCTAGGAGCACACAGGCTCATTTCTGAGCTGTGCCCATCCCTAGAAACCCTAGAAACCCACTGCTCTCCTGATGGCAGTGACGATGACCAGACTGCTCACCATTAATGATGGTGTTCATATTTAAATAGCTTCAGTTCTAATGTTGTTGACACTGGTGATGCCAACATTAGCAATGGTGATGATATCTTAGTGTTTTGAAGATGCTACACTGTACAGGGAGATGAATCAGCTGATAACTGCCAAGCATGTGGACCTGAATTTAGAGCCCAGCATCTATATAAAAGCAGGTGTAGAGGCAAGGGTCTGTAGGACCAGTACTGGGGAAGTGGAGACACATGGATCCCTGTGGCCCATTGTATGGCCAACCAAGATGAATCAACACACTCTAGGTCTGTTAGAGAAACTGTCTAAAAAAAAAAAAGGCAGAAAGAATTAAGGAGGCACCTGATGTTGACCTCTGGCCTCCTTGTGCACACACACATGTGCACAAGCATCCACAACATACATGCACACACAGAGAGACAGAGACAGAGAGAGAAAGAACGAGACTCCATTGTGCATCTTGGTGACACCTTTGTAGATGAAAATAGTCATGCTCACACTAGGGACAGCTATCATCTGTGATTCAGTACTGATGATAAATAGCACTGTGATTGAAAGCCTTCTCTAGAAACAGATGTGAGTCTGAATCCAAAGCCAGGCACTGACTATGATGTGGCTTCCAAAAAGTTACTTAGCCGCTTTGAACCTCAGTTACCTCGTTTATTAAATGTGAACAATTGGAATGGCGCCAATCTCTTAGGATGGCAGAGAGAGGGTTAAATAACATCCAGCCCCAGAAACACTGGAATCCGCAGAACATACCGTGAAATTAACAGTGCGCTGATGGGGAGGGCAAGATGCTCTTGGAGATAACGGCGCTGATGATTCTCTTGATGATGCAATTAAAGACCGTTTATTAGCTATATGACCTCAGTGATTGTGATAAAGCTATTGATAGTGAGAGCCGTGATTACAATTATGATCAATGACAACAGTGTGGTAGAGTATTAAAAGTACATCAAACAGCAAGGGGCTCAATTTTCAGCCCTGCCTCCTCTATCCTCTGTAACCTTGGCCACATCACAGCGCTGAAGGCTAGAAGGCCACGTGGAACTTACCTAATCCACTTCCTCAATTGACAGATGAGGCAATTCTGGTCCAGAGAGATGAGGTAAGTGGCCAAACTCCCTAATCTGTCCCTTTTCCTCCTCAGTCTCTCAGATGGATTCTTGTGCTGTTCTTATGCTGTTCTCTCTCTCTCTCTCTCTCTCTCTCTCTCTCTCTCTCTCTCTGTGTGTGTGTGTGTGTGTGTGTGTGTGTGTGTGTGTGTGTATGCATGAGCACATATAGATGTGTGTATGTGTATGTGTGTGCCTATGCGTGTACAAGTGCGTGCACACATCTTCTGGGCATTTTCTCAGAACCAGATCGCTGATTTGCAAAGAGCCATTTTGTGGGAAGTCAGGCCCTGGGTGTTCTTCAGCAATCTTTCTCTTCTCCTCAGACAAGCCCGGGGTTAAGACTGGCTGCTGATTGGCTGTGGCCAGACAAGGAGTTGAAATGGGTAATATTTGCCTAGTTTTTAATGTCTGGTGTCTACAGTCTGCACGTCCATCATTCTATTATATTGATGACAGGCAGGCCCGAGCCACAGAGAAGAAACAAATTACCTAATAAATCACGGCCCCAGGATCTAAAGTGGACAGTGTTATTAGACTAAGGGAGAGAGGGATGCTAAGCGATAGGTAGGGCTGCCCATGAAAATGGTCCAAGCAGGGACTCATCTGTCTATTTCTCCATAAATAATTATACACCACTGATATGCATCTGAGACAGAACCATGATATGTTATTATTAACTAAACAGTGGGAGGGAGAGCGTGGCAGGCAGGAGAGGGAGAGAGTGCAGAGAAATGCAGCATCCTGCATGATACCCAGCATTGGCAATGACAGGTGGGGATGTGATGACCTAACTCTGAAATTTGAAGGTCTAGCACCCTCATTCTGGGAAGATTCAGGAAAAAAAAAACTTGAGAAGAATAAAGAAGGGAGGGTAGGACTAACACATGCTAGGTTCCTATGACACTCTAGAGCAAAGGTTTAGTTCAGTTATCCCTTGATCCACAAGGGCCATAAAATGAGAGGCCATATGCACAGCAGTTAGGAACACAAACTGGGAGCCTTACTCCCTGTCTTTTAAAATCCCAGGGTTATGCTGTTCCGGACAAGTTACTAAAGCACTCTGGGTCTCTACTTCCTACTCTGTAGACTGCATAAATCACGATGCACGTGTCCCTTCCAGTTGCAGCAAGGAGGGACAGGCAAAGCTCTTATCAGGGTGCCTGGAGCTGGCAAATTGATACATGATAGGCACAGGCTCAATACGCCAGCAGTCCTTTCTGAAAGTGGAAAGATCAAGGTGCCAGGGAAGGACCACGCCCAAGGGCATATAGGAAGAAAATAAAGTGATATTTAAATCTGTGTCAGAATAACTCTGAAATCCATTCCATCCCCTACCAAAGGGTGGGCAAAACCTAAATAATAAGAGGAACTGTCTTAGGCTTTGTGGACCAGTCCCTTTTGCATCCACATAGTTTATAGCTTGAAAGCAGCCACACAAGACATAGGAAAGAGCCAAGCCACCGTGTCTATAAAACTTTATTTGTAGATACAGGCAGCAGGCAGGATTTGATAGGAGTTTTCAAAGAAATCTACCCTAACACCTCTGACAGCTTGCCTAAATGACCTGATGCTCCAAAAGGCCATTTTCAAACACCTGGAACGTGTCACCCAGATGCCCCTGCAGACACAGTTCACAAAGGTCACTGCCTCTCTGGGCTTGGGAGCTCCTGCAGGTTAGATGGACTATGTGGGAGGAGCCTGGAGGAAGTTGTGTTCTCAGGCAGCAGAGCCAGGAAGCAGTCCCTGCCCCAGCAATCCTCTGTGGGCTTTGCCTAGAAACCCATGACAATCCTTTGTGGGCTATTAATAAGCAACTTGAGCCCACAATCACCCAGTGCTTAGCTTCCTGGCTTTAATTTCCATGGAGGCTGGAGAAACAGCTGCTAAGGAGTTTCCCTCCAGACAATAGCAGCAAACATCCCTCACCCCTGCAGACATCTCTAAGCAGCGGCTGGCTCTGCCCCATCTCCTTAAGCTCTCACACACTCAGACACAGGGGACCGCTCTATGCCTTTCGGAGTTGAAAGGGATGGGCACAGCTCAGAAATGAGCCTGTGTGCTCCTAGACCAAGGGACAGCAGCCCTGGGCTCACCACAGCCTATTCAAGAGAGCTTCTCTAGAAAGTTCTGGGGCGTGGTCTCCTGGTTTCTTACCACCCACAGCTCCCCCACCTCTTGACCTTCCTGACCCTTCTGTTCAGAGGTAACAACCAGCCCCCTCCCCCACGTGACTCCATCCTGCCTCCACACCGTGGCGCTCCTCCAGGAAGATAATGAGTACTTACTAGGTTTCATCATCAGAGCCCATATTTGCCAGGCAGATAATTTAGAACTTCAGCAGAGTGAAATTGCCTTTGGTTCAGCCTCAGTGACTGGAGGGCTCCTGGCTGTTAGGAAACCTCATCCTGCTGTGTTCCTTGCTGTGGGGACGGTACTGGGTTAGGGGGGTGGGAGACTTGTGTATTCAATTCGGCCCACTAATTAAAAAAAAAAAATCACAAAGAAAAACAAATAAACGTAATAGAAAACCTAAGCTGTAGTTTGATACTGAGTACCTATCTGCCTTGGTATCAGCAGACTGTGGGGTGAGTCCCACACTCACAGCTCCCCGCTAGCTATGAATGAACCTTGGGCAGGTTCACTCCTGTATGAATTTCCAACCCTTCCTGTCCCATGGGAGGACTTGGCTCCTTCTCAGTCTTCCTACCTGCATAGCCTGAGTCCTTGAAAGCCTGAAGATGAGCACTTGGACAATCAGACAAGGAGGGACAGAGATGAGCTTAGTCAGTCAAGTATTTGCCTTGCATGTAGTGACCAGGGCCATGAAAAGGCCAGGTGTGGTGGTGAGCACTTCACAATCCCAGCACTGGAGAGGCAGAGACAGTCAGAACTCTCTGCCTGGCCAGCAGTTCAACAGACAGGTCCCATATCAGTAAAAGGTAGCCAGGCACGGTGGTGGCACTGGCCTTTAGTCCCAGCACTCAGGAGGCAGAGGTGGGCAGAGCTCTGAGTCTGAGGCCAGCCTGGTCTGCAGAGTGAGTAGCGGAACAGCCAGGGCTACCCAGACAAACTTACCCCCCCAAATGACAATAAGATAAAATAAACAAACAAATTAAGCTTGGTAGGTGCACATACATACCTGAACAGCTACACATGCACACACAAAACTCAACAAGATAATAAAATTGTTTGTGGTTTAATAAATTGAATATAGAGTTTGCTATCCATCGGAAATGGGTTCAAATTCTGTTTCCCCACAAGTCCTTTTGTTATGTGTTCTGTGGTCAGACATGGGCCTTTGGAGGGGGTGTGAGGACTGAAAACAGATGTCTTGCCCTACAAAGCCTTCAAGTGGCCCTTCAATCGTAACACAGAAGTCAAGAGCAAGAACCTGGTTTGCTAGGATCCAGAGTCAGGAGCCTTGAACTGGAGTCAAAGAAATGGCATTACCAAGTGGGTCCTGTCTGTTCTTCAATCCCCTCCCCCGCCATCCATCAAATTCCTGGGCATCCATGATAAGACAGGCCCTTGACCAAGAGCCTGGGAAACAGCTGTGGCTGTGTTCTTGCCCTTAGACAGGCAAGAAACGAGTCTAACCAGTATTGTTGACACCAGAAAAAAAGTCTGTTCCAAGACAGTGGGGCCCAGAAGAGGGAGGGGCTGTGTGGTGGGGTTGGAGAGAGGCCACTGAGTAATACACATGGCTTCAGCAGCGGTGGGCACTCGGCTTCTGGTCCCCGCACTTGTGCCTCAGCATCTGTCCATGCAAGCTCGACTCTCCCGACAGCACAGCTGACTTCCCCAGAGGGTGATGTCAACTCACATTAGCAAAGATGACCTAAGATGTTAATAGGGAAGATATATGTAAGGGGCATTCTAAGAACAACAACCACCAGGCAGACTGGAGAAACAGACTTCTAGGTGGTCACCCCATATCCAACATGGCCACACTCACTATTCCCACACTTCACCAGGCAGAGCCCAAGCTCTGGGTATCTCTTTTCCCAACCACCACAGCATTCCTATTCCACAAATATGTCACTGGAACAAATGACATAGATCAAATATAAATCCTGTTCTGCGACTGGGGGGACACCCCTACCCTGCAAGAATATGAGGACCCCACCTGAGCTCATCATCCTTGTGAGGGGGGAGATGAGAGTCCAGGTTTCCTGTCTCCATATACACTGCTTCCAGGGCCCCCTCCATCCCAGGTCAGGCCTCCTTCTCTTGCCTGCAATGAATTGCGTCGTGTGTAATTGATAAATTATGCAAAAGGGTGCCTGGCAGTTTTCTGAAATGTTGGATAGCTCCGAGGCAGCCCCCGGGGACACAGCCTAATTTCATGGAAACCTCACACTCTGTCTGGCCTGTTTTGTGTAAGTCAGATTGATCTAACAAGACTCTGGAGAGTTGACGTGACTTCTAATTTCATTCTCTAGGTGAGCTGAATGAGATATCACGGTGAAGAGAATGTGTCTGGGGGAGACGGTTCCAGCGGTGGGAGAAATGTCTGCTGTCTGCCTGATGCATCATCCCCGGCCGGCCGGATTCTCTGCTTCACAAGCCAGCCTTCTCCTCATTGGAGGAGGGGCAGCATGTTGGAGGAAAGAGTAGGCAAATAAACCAGAGGCCTCAGAACGGGGGAGGTATGACTGGACCCAGGGATGCTGGCTGTCTTTTCCGTGGGATCACTCTAGTATGCCTAGGGTTGGCAATACTGATCTCAAAATTTCAAGCTTAGCTGAGCTCCTCGCTTCAAGTCTCTCTGGCTGAGCTAAGATGGCCAGAACATAGGGGAACTTAGGTAGATGTTAAGTCCAAAGAAAGAAAGGGTATTGCCCAGGTCAGAAACCAGGGTCAGATCCAGTCATCCTCCCATAGTCACAGGGCTTGTTGTAGCTCACTAGGGTTCACGGGAAGTGTGCTCAAGACTTTCTGCTAAGCACCTTCTGTATACTAGACTCCATAATGCTCATAACTACCCTGAGAGATACATATGACAATCTTGGGGAAAAGAACCTAAATCTACACCACTGTTCTGTGACTGTGGCTCTGTGGCTAGGATTCAAACTCAGGGCTCTCTGATACGAAAGCCTGAGACTGATTTTCAGAACGTGTAGCAGGAGGGGAGGGGATAGTAGTCTCTGTCGTTTCATAGCATGCCCATCAGATGTCTGCTTGACCACACCTCTTACATGCATGGAACTGAATGGCTTCATTTTTAAAGATGTACTGTAGTGTGCGAGCTGGGGAGATAGTTCAGTCAGCAACAGGTCTGCCTTACATCAAGAGGACATGAATTTGATCCTCAGAACCTACCTAAAAACAACCAAGTATGGTAATCCCCAAACTGGAAAGACAGAGACATGTAGCTATTTGAGGATTACTGACCAACCAGTAGCCTAGGCTTCTTGATGAATTGCAGGCCAGTGAGAAATCCTGTTGCAAAAACAAAGAGAAGAAAGAAGAAAATTAAAAGAAATCGTGTCTGAGGACTTGAAGTGGTCTTCTGACCTCCCCATCTCCGTTCACATGCTCACACGGGTGTGTATACACTCCCCCACACACATACACACGTGCACCCACACCCACCCACCACCACACAGACACAACAAGCCAGAGAGGCTGAAAGCATTCTGGCCTGAGAGTCAGAAGAACTGAGCCCAGGCTAATTTGGATAATGCTCTCAAAACACTCTCCTATTCCAACAAGGGCAGCTTTGCCTGCCAAATCTAAGAAAGGCCATCCCACCTACTCCCCGGGCTTGTCTGAAGACTCAAGCAATGGACAGGAGCCATGTAGACTAATCACAAACTCAATAAGAATAATAATGGTGTGCGTGTGTTGGGCACTTACTGAATAGCTAGCCCGAGCTGCTCTGAGCATGCTCAGACTAAGAACCAGGCTTCCTGTTGGGCTCTGTCTTGTGGAAGCTGAAGCCCAGTGTTGCCCACCCTGTCCTCTCAATGCTTTGATCAAGAATTAAGAAGCCTAGACAGATGCTGATGGTGCATCCCTTTAATCACAGCACTCAGGAGGCAGAGGTAGGTGGGTTCGAGGCCAGCCTGGTCTATAGAGCAAATTCCAGGACAGCCAGGGCTACAAAGAGAAAAACCTGTCTTGAAAAACCAAAAGGAGGAGGAGCAGAAGAAGAAGCAAGTAGCCTAATAAATAACAGTCGCTTCTGCCAGCCTCAAGTCCATGATGCAGCTGGTGAGAGCCCAGTAGGAAGATGTGGAGAGGTAAATGTCTGCTTTGTGGCCAGATTGGATGGAGGTCATGGTTTAGAGTGGAGGTTACTTTGGGGTTTCTAAGTTTTGAGGGGTTTCTCTTGAATACGCCCCTCAAAACTTAGTCCCATGTCCTGAACAGCTAAGAGGACCAGACCATAGAGTACACAAAGATCGGAATATCCCTCTCCCTGTAGACAAGTGGGCAGAGCTGGGGACCAGGGCCAGAAAGGACAGATGGATACAGACAGTCCCCCTCCCAGATTCCATGCTACCACCTTCATTCTAAGGGACTCATCTCCAAGGAAACTGTGGCTTGGGAACAGCAGTGAAGAGGGCCACCCATTATGGTTTGTCCTAGACAGATCTTTAGCTTAGCTCTCAAAGTCTCACAACCCAGGAAAGCCCAGCACCAGCAGAAAAGGGATGCTTGCTCTTCCCAGGTAGCCCCTAACAGTCTAAGAGTCTAGATTCATCCACTGGAACCTTATCCATGGAGGTCTAGATGATGCTGGGTCCGGGCATCTCTAGTTTGATGAACCTGTGCTTCCCAGTGCTACCCTCAGAAATGCTTGTAGAATCCCTCTGTAGAGGGATTTTAATGCAGCAACGGAGCTACTCTGCCTGGAATAGAGACATGCCTTGGCACACACCTTTAATCTTTCTAGCTAGAATACAGACACACCCTTGGCACTCTCCTTTAATCCCAATCAATGAAGATAAAGTTAGTTTATAGAAAGAAGCACCATGTTTGGAAGTAATGTCCAGTTGAGAGGCCAACAAAGTGAGAAATGAGAGAAAGATTTGACAGATTACGATATGCCCAACTCTCACAAGAACAAAAAGAAAAGAAAGGTCACAGCAGTGCAGAGAGAGAAAAGGAGAGAGGGCAGTTTTACCAGGAGACTTGTACAAAGACAGGTGGCAAAGAGAGAGAGAACATGCTAGACACAGGTGAAGACAGAATAAGCCAGAAAATGAGAAGGAGCCAAAAGATCAGAACATATTGCCAAAGTTAGTATGACATCAGGCAGAGCGATTCAGACAGAAGCTGAGAGAAGCCAGTTTGAATCAGTCAGCTTGGAGAGGAGTTTTGAGCCAGATCAGCTGAGTTGACCAGTCAGCCAATGTTCAGGAGGAGCTAGAAATAAAAGGTGAGCTTACTCGGCAGTAATTCTCAGAGGCTGAAAACATTCTAGGCCTAGATAAGATTGAACGGAGGCTACAAGATTCTGGGACTAAGACCAGGTTGGCAGACAGAGGCAGTAAGCCTCTGAGACAACAATAACATCAGGCAAATAAAAGTCACTTTTGTATCCCTCCAGCTCCAGACCTACCCAGCTATCACCTTGGAAGCCACTGTCCTAGAACAGCTGCATACAACACTAGCCTGGCCAGGCTGAGCAGCCCACTATGTGTCTTGAACAGGAGCCAATCTTCCATCCATCACAATGGCAACAATCCAAATGTCCTCTACCTAGGCCAAAGGTGACATCTTTTACTTCCTAACCAGGCGTGGCAGACAATCCTGACAGGTACATCATTAGCATTTGTCAACTTGACAAAGACCTTGAAGAATGACCTAGAAGGAGGGACCCTCAGCTGGGAAACTGTCTTCAGATTTTCCTGTGGACACGCCTATGGGGTATTTTCTTGCTTAAAGAGTGATGTGGGAAGCCCCAGCCTACTTACTGTAGATAGTTTCACCCCTGGGCAAATGGCCCTGGTTGACTAAGAAAGCAAACTGAGCAAGCGCGTAAGCAGTGTTCCTCCTTGATCTCTGCTTCAATTCCTGCCTCCAGTTTCCTACCTTGAGTTCCTGCCTTGGGTTCCCTGACAGATTCGCTGTGACCTATGAGCCAAGCAAACCCTTCTGTCCCCAGGTTCCTTTAGGTTATGTGGTTATCACAACAATGGAGAGGCAAACTATGACAGCAGGGTTCATCTTTCTGCCTGTACAGAGAGCAAAGGGGGCTTCCCACAGTGTCACAGTTGGTAGGGTCCTTGGTGACTCTCCCTATGACTCAAGGTGGATACCTGGGAGGACAAGAAGCAACTTGGCAGGATAACTGATCAGGAAAACTACTCCCTCTCTGCTCTCTGGCCCAGTGCTGCCCTGAGCCTCTCTTCCCCTACCTCAAAAAGGAGGCTGGTCCTGCCTGAACAGCATTCAGGAAAGCTGTCAGATATTCCCCAGGACCATGATGGCTTCTCTTGACAGTGACTCTAGGCCAGTCATGCCTTAGCACACACCTTTGATCCCTCTGGCTAGAATACTGATATACCCTTGGTGATCACCTTTAATCCCAATCAATGAAGATAAAGTTAGTTTATAGAAGGAAGCACCTTATTTGAAAGTGTTGTCCAGTTGAGAGGCCAACAAAGTGAGTAATCAGAGAAAGATTTGACAGATTAGGATATGCCCAACTCTCACAAGAACAGAGAGAAAAGAAAGGCCACTTCAAACTGTCACAGCCCAGGTGCCCTGGTTTAACCTCCAACTAGGCCTAACAGCTCTCAGGTCAGGGCTCAGCTCATGACCGTGAGAGCCAAGGTTTTGAGTGTGTGAAGCTCCAGCTTTGCTTTGTGTTACAGGTTTGGTTTGGTTTTACAGCTTTTATGGTTTTGCAGGTCACCTTCTGTATGTAGACATCTGGGGGCTCCAGCATAATAAGACCCCCCATGCCAAGAGGAGAAATAAACCCAGTAGATGTCAGTCACCTGGGAAGGCCTGAAAGGTGTTGATGGTATCTATTGTGGGGTTGCTGCCTGCAGGCCCTAGAATCTGAGAGACTCATCTACTAATTGTAAACAGCCTAGGGGAGAGGGTCCTAGAATAGAGCCATCAGGAAAAAAAAATCATTCAACCAACTGTCTGTGAAGGGTTGGGTCTCAATAGAGTGGGGAAGAGATATGAGCCCCCAGGGAGAAATGTTTCCATTGTCAGGGACAGGGGACAAGAAAGAAGCCCAGGCTGGACACTTTCCATGGAAAGCCCGGTGTCAACAACCTCGAAAGGGATCCTACTGAGGGGAGCTTCATTAGACCCTGAGCTGTCCAGGCAGAGGGGAGAGGAGCCGTTCATGCCTGCTTCAACCCAGTCTCTGTCTCTAAGGAGAAAGGCTGGGTGGGGGTGAAGGAAGTTGAGAACATGAACCCATCTGGCAGGGATGCAGGAGGGCAGAGAGCAGCAGTCCGGGTACACGGAGCCAAGCATGAATGTTTATTAAATCTGGGTCATAGGACAAGGTCATCGTGATATTTTCTGCTGCCCTACAGACAATTCATTTATTGTCTGTAGACTTTATAGTCTAAAATAAAACCTAATTCAATCCTTGAAGCAGCAATAAGGGGAACCAAGATGGGGTGGAAGTGGGAGTCAGGTCACATGGGGTCAAGCTGGTGCTCCACCTCAGACCTGTCTGACCCCCAACACTGGCTTCCTCTTGCCTATAGCAAGACAATCACCAGAATCCAAGTCACAATAACCCAAGGCCGTTAGGAAACTGGGCTGTGCTGAGGCAATGGGCTGGGATCACAGCTCAGATGGCTGGGCCATCTCCTGCTGAGTCGGCAGGAGGGCTCCGCTTTAGCAAACAGAAGACAGAGGACCTCTTGGAAGGAGCAATAACGGTAGATGCCTCCTAGTTAGGAAACATGGATGGCAGGGCAGGGCCAGAGAGCCCTGAGCAGGCTCCACAAGAAGTCTGCTCAGCTCTTTGGGAGTCCAATGTCTACCACACCTCTCCCACCACCTACCAAAACAGGCCTTTGAAACCCTTCCTGCTCTGCCCCACCCACCTCCGCTTTTACATATATTTGCATATTTGGCTCTTCATCTAGAATCCCCTGAGAGCAAACACTAAAGAGCATCCATTGTCTACCATCAAAGAAGTCCCTACAGGCCTCCTCTTCTCCTTCCCTGGCCCTGGGCCTGCCTTCTTTCTCAGTCCTGTGATCTTTGGTGTCCACGTCTTCTCTGCATATCTTATGCTCTCCTCTGCAATTCTTCACCATTCCCTCCCCTTCCCCCTCCCCCACCACTAAGCTACATTCTCAGCCCCTTCCCCTGTGACTGTGACTTCTGTTTTAACTGCTGGCTGAGTCTAACTCTCATCCTTGGGTCATGCCCATGAAACAACCTGCATTTCAGACCTGCCTGTCCTCCACTGACCAGCACCCCAGCAATCTTCAGTAAGGCAACTTCACAGCAAGGCTCAACAGATGAAGTACTTTAAGGCCACCCAAGTCAGCATCCCACACAGACCCATTTCACCTTTTCAAGAGGTATTGGCAGGTGAATGGCCCCATTGAATGCTAGCCTAGGTGGTCTCTGACTCATCTCCCCCCATCTGACTTGGCTTGGGGTGGGGGAGGGGTGAGGAGTAGAAGATATCTGCCTGGGACTGTAGTCACTCAGGACAGGTTACACCTGAATGGGTTTAGGGAAAGTCCAAAGGTCCACATGATGGGTGGCTGGGGCGGGGGGCTACCTGCTGAGACTGCCCTAAGTGATCTTCAAACAGGAGACAATGTCAGCTGAACATCCATCCGGTGGCCACTCTGTTCCACATGGGAAAAGCTCACAGCTGCTGTCTGTGGGAAAGAAGCACAAAGGCAGTTTCTGCTGCTTTCCCAGGAGGGTATGGTTTGGGCAGAGCCCAGGAGATGTCAGGACCACCCAGCACATGTGCTCTGCGCAAAAACTGGTTTAGATTCTTCTTTAATGATGTGATAATCTGAGAGAGACCCAAAGGAGGCCTGTTCTAAAACCAAATCCCCAGTACAAGTCTGTCCATGCTGAGTTATCAGACTCCAGGCCCCTCCTTGCCATTCACAGTCACACTGGGCTCTTAGGATTGGCTGACTACAGTCAGGAGTATTGGTTCCCTAGAGGACTGCTGTGGTTTGGGGTGGGGGTGGGGGAGAACCCTTTTCACAAGCAAGAGAATAGCCATGTGCATTATTATACTTGGTCCTGGTGAAGAGCCTAGACCTCTCATATGATGGCAAAAACCAAGGTGCATGCCCTCGATCAAGAAACTTGCCCAAAGCCAGGCAGTGGTGGCACACACCTTAACCCTAGCCCTCAGGAGGCAGAGGCAGGCAGATCTCTGTTAGTTCAAGTCCAGCCTGATCTACATAGAGAGTTCAAGGCCAGCCAAGACTTCATAGAAAGACCCTGTCTCAAAAAAACCAAAAGAACAAATCCAAATAAGCAAACAAGAGACAAATAAATAAAAGGGAAGAAAGAAATTTGCCTGTAGCAATTTTCTGAGGTCAGACCACACAAGCATAGGTCAGAACAAGCCCAGGTCTGCACTGCCAGCCTTCAACGCTGCACACAGCTCCCTTTTACCCCAGGACGCACTTGAGAAATATTTACTTATTGACTCATTGATAGACTCCACCCACAAGTTCTTCCAAGATCATCTCTTGGGTTGGCAGTCTGCTCTCCCAAATGCCAACTGTATGAACAATATATTGATCATTCCCTGCAATAATTTGTCATCTGGCGATTGCTACTTGGGAAATGCCAGTCTCCCAGAAGGAAGATGACAAGAATTCAGGCTGTTCGAATATTTTTGTTTTAAGGGAGTGGGAGTTTTGAAGCGCCCTGTTACAGCTTGTGTCTCTTCCCCTGCTGCTGGGCATGAAGGGAAAGGGACCACCATGCCAGATTCTGGGAGCTGATGAGGGGCCCTGGGACTCTGAGTTGGCTGCTGGACTCTTTCCCTCCCTCCCCAGCCCTGGAGCCAGCTGGCTGACAGGCATTGAATTGGTATCTCAGGATAGATGCCTGTCAAGTGGTCTTCATGTTGTGACAGTAGGCAACTATGATTTATTTCAAAAGGAATTTGCAATAAACTTAAGCTGAAGGAGGGGGAAAGAAGATCAGACAATTTAGAATTAAAAAAAAAGAAAAAAGAAAGAAAAACCACTTGAAGGAATTTGGCTGATTGACTTTTTACTGGGAGACAGAGAAGAGCATATTTCGAGGGAAGAAGCACACACATCCACAGAGGCCCTAGAAATCAGCAGTGAGGTCCACAGGTTGCTGCTCTTCCAGCCGACCCAAGGTCAGTTTCCAGCACCTACATGGCAGCTCACAATTGTCTGTAACTCAAGTTCCAGGCAACCCAACACCCTCACCCAGACATACACGCAGGCAAAACACCAATGCATATAAAATAAAAACAAAAGATTATTTAACAGCAGCAACAAAAGATCCTTGGGTTAGAGCAGAGGTAAATCAGCCCTGCTTCATTCCAGTGCATGCCCACCCCAGGTCTCTCTCTGCTCACTTCTGCATGGCCGGTCCTAATACTTCATCCAGCAGATGAGTTCCTGCTTTCCTGAACCCCCGCCTCCCCACCCTCCCTCTCATAAACAACTGTAATGCTACATGGGGAATGAACGCCTCACTCGAACCTAGTTGTTTGCCCCGACGGCAAATGGAGCGGGATTCTCCTTTAGACAGTGTACTTAGAAGGACTGGGGGTGCAGCCAGTTGGTGGAGTATGTAATTAGGATGCATGAAGCCTTGGGTTAGACCCTTAGCATCATTGAAATGGGTGTGGCTGCAGACAACTACAGTCCAATGTTTGGGAGGCAGAGGGAGGAGATCAGAGGTTCAAAGTCACCCTGGGCTCCATAGTGAGTTCAAGTTCAACTTGGGCTATGTCAGACCCTGTCCCCTGTCTCAAAACTGAATGAATGAATGAATGAATGAATGAACGGACAAACAAATAAACAAATGGAACCAAGAGGATCAGGGATTCAAAGTCATCCTGGGCTCCATAGTGAGTTCAAGTTCAACCTAAGGCTATGTGACATCCTGCCTCAAAAATAAATGAATAAATAAATGGAAGCAGCTATTCAAGGCTCAGACTCATTCTGTCTCATTAGTAATGATAGGCACAAAACAAGGTGAGGGGAAGAACCTTTGAAGGCAGCAAAAATGGCATCCAAGAGGCCTGGCTTAGACCTGGCTGTGTTCTTTCTAAACACTATGGCTGCTAACAAGTCCGTGTCTCTGCCTCTGTAAAATGAGGAACATCCTCACCGCTGGGACTGGAAGGGTTGAAAGACATATGGCTGAGGCTGGAGTCTGGTGTCTACTTCATGGGAAGCCCTCGGTGAAGAGAAAGAATGGTCCTTGCTTGGCACCGGGTGCCAGGGCTGCCCTCCTGAATCTCACGCCATGCCTGTCTATCTGTCGCCGTTTCATTCCCTATCCCTGATCCCCAGTTTCCAACCACTTACAAAGGAAGGTCCCTCGTGCCTTCCATCTGTAGATGATCTGTATGTGGTGTGTGTGTGTGTGTGTGTGTGTGTGTGTGTGTGTGTGTGTGTGTGAATATTTCTCTGTTTATTTAGGCCTGAGAAATACAAAGTATTGAGAGTCAGTATTTACTGTGAATGCTGGTGGCCAAAGTTCAAATCCTCACCTCCTCCCTACCAGCCAGGTGACTCTGAGCAGATTAACCTTTCTTCACTTTAGCTGGCCTGTCTGCAGATAAGGAAATCATACCTAACAGCTTCTAGGAACCTAGGGGGACCCTGCAGTTCACCTCTAGTTAATGTCAAAATCAATGGAGCAGAGATTCCCCTTGTAATCAACCTTGTAACCAGATAATTTCCAGAAATGTCTCTTTCTCAAAAATGTCTTTCTTCATCTCCTAATCTTCTGGTCAACTGCCCAGTTGCCCTATCTCCCTCTTCAAAAGGACAGTTGTAGAAGGTAATTCAGCCCAAATGCTGACAAGAAAGACGTCCCCAGCATCTAGGAGCTGGGGGTGTAGTTACTTCTGTGAGCCCGTTAGTCACACTCTGTCACTGGACAGCCATCTTCCCTTCACTACCTCCATCTAGCCACTCCCTGCTGAGGAAACCTCCACAGAGATGAGCAGGGAGGGACAGGTGGTGCAGGCCTGGCTTCTGAGAACTCCCAGTCTCCTGTCTGCCAGCTTCTGCCCAGGAGCCAGTGGTGTGACTGGGTCAGAGGCTGGGAGCCTGGAGATTGCAGAGTCCATCTGTGAGCTTCTGTTCAAGCAAGCCCTCGGGCCCAGAAACCAGATGTGTTATCGGCTGAGAACAGGACAGACAGCCATCCCTGATCAAGCAGACCAAGAGGTTCCTCTTCGGTGACATTTTGATCTGTTCAACTTCTCAGTGGGTTGGAGGGTATCTACCATGTTGAGCATAATCCTCTTTGCTTTATCTACTAGCTCACATGTTAATCCCTTCCAGAACCTTCCTCTTAGAAACACCCAGCTCTCTGGGTATCTCTAAGTTCAGTCAAGGTGGCATACAAAGCCAGTCTCTGAGTTTCATCCAGGTTGTAGGTCAGATCTACACCTGAGCCTAGAACATCCTCTGCCCCTTCCTCTTCAGGAAGGTGCAGACTCCCTTACAGCCCTTGCTATGTTCCGGGAAGGGAAGTGTGTCTGGTCCAGACACACACACTCTGGGAGTCTGGAAATGTCTTTCTAGCAAACCCTCCCACCTCCTCCTAGCCCCCACCCCATCTCCTCTCCCACTTCACAGGAGGCCCTCCTCCCGCCATTGCAACCCTCTGGTAAGCACCCTGCCTGGGGGCTGGGAGCAGGGCGCTTGGGAACAGTGGCTGGCGACACAAAGGAGGATGAGTTTATGCCAGCTCTGAGGATCAAAGCTGAGTCCATTGAGCATCTGACCATAGATGGGGAGAACCCAAGAAAAGTCCTGTGTGTTTAGGCACTGGAGCCTCAAAGGGAGGCAACGGGAGCCTCAAAGGGAGGCAAGAAACGCTGAGTGGATATGTCCCTTTCCTCATGGCAGTGATAAAAAAATCAAAAAAAAAAAAAGACAAGAAGCAGCTTAAGGAATGAAGGGTTTATTCTGGTTCACCATTGAGAGGCTACCGTCCTCCAGGCAGGGAAGGCAGAGAGGCCATCTTTAGTCAAGAGTGGAGAGTGTGTTGCTTACACACACACACACACACACACACCTCCTCACCCCCACCTCTAGCCAGTCCAACCTTCCTCACTCCCCACCATGGTGACTGACCCAGCCTGTCATTGGAAGGTAGTAAGGAATTACCTTCCCAAGAGGGAGTTGAGAGCTGCCCACCACCCCAGACCTGACACAGCATGCAGGGTGCATGCAGCCCCTCTGGGCCAGGCAGGACCCTAACCGTCGTATTTCCCAGGTCCCCCTGTGATTTCATCATTCTCACCCATATCTGTCCCCGCCCCCACTGGCAGAATCAACTTTGAATAACTGTGTGGACTTTTTTTCCCCCCTGTGGAAGAAGACTTATCTGAGTTTCAATTATTTAATGGCCTGGGATTATTTTGAAATAAACAAAACCAGCCATGACAAAGAAGCAGAGAGTGACAAGGGATGGATGCTTGTGTGCATCTCTGCTTTCTTTTTAGTTAGCCTTGGACTGGAGCCCTTGGAGTGGCGCAGCCAATGGTTAGGGTGGGTCTCTCCACCTCAATTAGCCTAATCCAGAGAATCCCTCACAGATGTGCTCAGAGATTAGCTCTCATGATGATTGTACAGTCTGTCAAATTAACAGTGGAGATCAGCCATCTGCACTAAGGCTTGTAGAGATCATGGCTCGCCACATCAGCAGGCAGCTGGGGATCAGTCACCCCTGGATCTAAAAAGACCTCCCCTGGGCTAAATGCAAACTTCCTCTTTTTCTTACTATTATTCCCCAAACAATACAGGGTAGCAGCTCCCAGCGTCGCATTTATATGGCATTAGACACTATCAAACTTCAAATCTGTAAGTGGGAGAGCATGTGCACAGGTTATCTGCAAGTGCTGGATGTTTGAAACTAGAGCATCCACAGATTTTGGTACTCAGACTTGGAAAGGGGTCTGGACCAATTTCCCCATTGCCGTTGTTAAGGCTTCTATTGCTATGAAACCACACAAAAACAAACAAAAACCATAACAACCAGAAACAACTTGAGGAGGAAAGGATTTATTTCATCTTACACTTTCAGCTAATGGTTCATTAATAAAAGAAGTCGGGGCAGGAACCTGGAGGCAGGAACTGAAGCAGAAGCCATGAAGGAGTGCAGCTTGCCGGCTTGCTCAGCCTCTAGCCTGGGGTGACATTGCTCATAGTAAGCCAGGCCTTCCCACATCTATCAGGAAGATACACCACAGGCTTGTCCGCAGGCCAACTTAGTGGGAGCGTTTTTTTTTCAGGGGAGATTCCCTCTTCCCAGATGATTCAGGCTTGTGTCACATCAACATGGAACTAGGCAGCACGTTACAGACACCAAAGGGCAACCATACTAACAGGAAAGCAAACTCGAAGACAAAGGAACTCAGAGAGACACAGCACTCACCAGGCCAGAGAGAACCGACCGTGTATGGCACAAGAATGCAGTTCATTTACGAGGTCTCCATATTTTGTCTGTTTCCTACCCTGACTCTAGCTCAGGGCCTTCCTGGCCAATGCCTTTGACCCCCATCAAACTTTATCTTATTATCATTGTCCTATTTATTTATTTATTTATTTATTTATTTATTTATTTAGTGAGAGGTCTGTTTGTCATGCTGTTGTTGGTGTGAAGACCAGAACACAACATTTGGGAGTCATCTCTTTCCTTCTACCACAACCCACAAACATTGACGTTAAAAACTAGCTGAATTTCTAGCTGGTGAGATGACTTGGGGGGAAACACCTGAGCTCTGGCGAAGAAGCCCACTGTGAGTTTTTTTAATTGATATTGATTCTCAATCTCCAAGGCCTACCTTCATAGTGGAAGAAGATAACAGACGCTGGTAAGCAGTCCTTTTTCCTCCACATGTGGATGTACATACATACACACACACACATTCACATTTACATACACTCACACTTATAACACTAATAATAATGACGATAATAATAAATGTAATCTTATAAATTAAAATCTTCAACTTCTATACATGGCATCAATAATCAAGAACGGGCTTATGGAGAAGTACCAGGAGCCAGCCTGTAGACAGGAGAGTGTGGGATACTGAGCTAAACATCTGAGAGGAACAACTGAGTGAGGGAAGACTGATTTTGACTCATGTTCAAAGGTCCCAGCTGGTGGTGACCTAGCGCACACACTTAAACCACCTTTTGAGTGGAATCCAAGGTTGCTGCTACTGTTCACATCGGGACTTTGTGGTGTGTAGGAATATAAGTTTCAGGTCCAGGGCACATGCAGCCCTCTGTACCAGCAGTGAGATGGGGCCATCAGACTCCCGGTGAGTACCTAGGATCAGTATCCATAGTAAGAGTGTGGAGACCACTACCCACCTCTGGGCAAAGACAGTGAGGAAGAGAGAGGAGCCCAAGAGCAAAGAGGTCTGGAGGCAGTTACAGAAGGAAACCAGGAAATCTTTCTGTAACAAAATACTGGTGGTCTTCAGTGATGGATGAAGCTGGAGAGAGGAACAAAGAGCTCTCTTAAAGAGCTGAAGGGAGACAGAGATTTGTAGAGCTACCATATAAACAAATGATGGGTGGAAATCTCAGCTTTAATAAGGACACAGACTATTGCAGGAGGGATTCTGCCAGCTGGGCCTATCTTAAAAACAGGAGTGCTCAGCCGGCCATGTGGGAGGACAGAGCAGCAGAAAGGGCAGCTCTGCAAGTCAAATAGTTGGGTGGGTGGGTGGGTGGGTATGTGGATAGGTAAGAGAGCAGATGGATGGAACGATGGGTGGATAGATGAGTGGATGAATGGGTAGGTGGATGGATGGATGGGTGGGTGCATGGATGGGTAGATGAATGGGTGGATAGATAGATGGGTGAGTAGATGGGTGGACGAATGGGTAGGTATGTGGATGAGTGGAAGGATGGTGGATGGATGGATGGATGGATAAGTGGATGGATAAGTGGATGGATAGTGGATGGGTGGATGAATGGAAGGATAGGTAGATGGGTGGGTGGATGAGTGGGTAAGTGGGTGGGATTAATGGGTGTATGGATGAACGGAAGGGTGGATGGATGGATTGGATGGATGGATGGATGGATGGTGAGTGGAAGGATGAATGGAAGGATGGGTGGATGGATGGGTGGATAGATGGGTGGGTAGATGAATGGATGTATAGTGGATGAGTGGATGGGTGGATAGATAGATGGGTGAATAGATGGATAGATGAGTGGGCAGGTGGCTGGGATTAATGGGTGTGTGGATGAATGGAAGGATAAGTGGGTGGGTGGATGCGTGCATGCATAGTGGATGGGTGGATTAATGGAATGATAGGTGGAGAGATGGATGCATGGACAGTTATACAAATGTATAAAGAACTGGTTAAACAAGAGAGAAGAAATGAGTAGAGAGGGGATTGTGAATAGATGTAGGTGAGGAGAAACAGCTGAATGCCTTCAGCCCTGCCCTGCAGTGCAGAAACTCTAATCACATGAGGATATGGGTGAGTGAGGCCTGGCTGCTGGATTTCACAGGCCTCTACGAGAGTGGCATAAGGTCACCAGATTTCTATTTTGGCTGCTTAAGAACATTGCCATCACAACCTTTGTCTGTTTAAAAACACAAAACAAAATGTGACAGAATAAAGGCTAGCTCTTCCCAAATACAGGCCATTAATCCTAGTTCCCATGTGTGTAGTATTGGGCTTTTTTTTTCCATTGCTACAATATACCTGGGGTGGGGGAGGGGAGTAATATACACAGAGAAGAAGTATACTTAGGAAGTACAACCAGCATGATGAGGGTTCTGTCCCGGGCTTCCCTGGCTATATCATCATGGCAAAGGGTGTCATGGCGAGAGTGCATGCAAGACAGAGAGCCTGAGTGGCAAATCAGAAAGCTAAGGAGTGGAGTGGGTGGTCCTGTTCTTTTTCTAAGAATGTCCTCTCTAGAGAACTAACTCCATGAGGATGCCATTAGACCCTTTCCAGGACCTAATAACCTAATAAATTACCTCTGGAGGCCCCGCTTCTTGAAGGTTCCATCACCTTCCAACATTACTACTCTGAGGAACAAACTTCCGTAAGCGGAATCATTGGACCACTCAAAACCTTGTGGGTAGAGACATATTTGAAATGTGTGTTGCCTTTATATTAAGAATCCATAGATTTGGCGGGGCAGTGGTGAGGCACACCTTTAATCCCAGCACTTGGGAGGTAGAGGCAGGTGGATTTCTGAGTTCAAGGCCAACGTGGTCTACAGAGTGAGTTCCAGGACAGCCAGAGCTACACAGAGAAACCCTGTCTTGAAGAACAAAAAAAAGAAGAAGAAGAAGAAAAAAAAAACTGTTGAAAAAAAGAATCCATAGACTTGAGGACAGTAGTTTAAAATAGCATGAGAAATACATACATAAAACAAAACCTAGTTCTATTAAGTAAAGAAGAACAATATATCACATAAAATGTCAGTGAGTGAAGCATGGGTGTTTAGGTATAGTGAAGACCAGAGGAAGTGATGCTCACAGGACTGCCTACCGCAGAGCTGTCCATCAGCATACAAGAAGTCGTCCAGGCTGCCCTTAAACTCACTTATATCACAGCCTGAACTCCAACTTGAGATCCTCTAGCACCTAGCCTCTGCTTCCCAAGTGCTAGAATTATAGGCACGAGCCATCATGCCTAGTCTTATTCACTTGAAGAGATCGGTCTGTGTCCAGGACAACATTATTTAACTAATCAGAGCACACACGGGCAGCCTCTTTGCCTCATGGATCAACAACCGCAGGCGCAGGCAGCAGAGCTGGGGTGGGAAGTGCAAAAGAACACTCTCCTAGTCAGCCTCTGATTCACACTGGGGTGAGAAGGGCATCGAGAAAGTGCCACCAGATCCCTCCTACTGGTGAATGATGTCTCTGCAGTCTATCTCCAGAAAAGCTGTAATTCAAGGCCCGGAACAACCTGTGATTTACATGCTGGGTTGGTGTAAAAGATATTGTGCAGAGCCTTCTGAGTGTGCTCTGTGTGTTTGTATAAATCTCGCTACTCAAAATATCTCCCACAGTTGACTGACAGCCCGTGTAATTTAGCAGAAGGCTAAAAATTAAAATCCTCAAGCCTGCTGAGGGAGCGTAAGAATGCAGTAACACTGAGCGCCGCCCCTCGCCCGGGCCCAAGCTCGGCAGATGCCAGGGCTGTTCATTTTGGAGACGAAACAAAATATTTGTATTTAGATTTATTAAAGTCATTATTCCGCCATTTGTTCCAATGTGCTTTATTAAAACCGGATCTCGTGTCTGTTTTGAAAGTATTACCTGATTTACATAAGCCAGTCCCAGCCCTAATTACGGCTTCCTTTGGTGTCTTTTCATTCCGAGGGAGGCTCACGCTCCCCCTCCTGGCTTTTTTTTTTTTTTTTTTTTTTTTTTTTTTTTTGTCGCCTGCCTTCATGGCCCATATGTCTGCCTTGAGATAGCAAGAATCCGAGCCTATAAATAGATGGCTGAGAACAGCTCCGCTGCCAGTTATCTGTCCACACATCAACATTACCATAATTGCAACAGGCAATGTGTAATCTTTCTAATCACACGTTCCAGACGGAAAACTGGATCGAGTTTCATAAATTGTATAATTTGAGGCTTTCCTGAGCTAACCGCTGGGCAGGCGGGCTGCTGTGGGTCATCCAGGACTTGGAAGTGCCACCCCTCTAAACCTGGTCAGGCTGTCCCAAGGTGGCATGGTGACACACACCTGAGGCAGTCACTTGGGCGCTGAGAAAAGTAGTGCCACCCTCTCTGAGTCACAGTCCCACCCCCCTCCCAGCCAGGCAGTTTCACTTTTCTCTTTCATTCCTTTGGGGGAAACACTGTAAGTGTTTTCAGGATACAGATGAAGACACCAAGAGAGGTGAGACTCGTCTTCAGGGGTGCACCAGCCAGTCGCAGAGACTTAAACACAGATCCCAGACTCAGTACCTCCCCCCCCCCCCATGCCCTGAGCTACAGATTATATCTGCAGCCTGGCGCCAGGGAGGTCCCAGTGAATTCCGTATTTTCGTCCTTTCAATGGCTTTCATAAATCTCATTCTTACTTAATTTTGAAGCCCAAACAGACCTGCTTCTCCAACAAGCCACTGCGCTATCTTGAGTCACAGGGCTTGCAAAGTGGAGCTCTGGGATTCCAGGCTGGGCTGAGTCCAAGGCCTGTGTTCGGGCCTTCAGGACCTGCACTGTCAGGGTCTTCTCTCCTGGGGATCCCTCTCCTCTTTGTTTGCTTTGCCAGCCTCTCAGAAGGATGCTAATTGGGTCCTGTCAGCAGGCAGCAGGCAGAGCCCAGGGAAAGGTGATGAGGGAGGAGGGACAGCCTTCTGCCAGGCTCCCAGACCACTGCTCAGCTTTCCCAGGGCCTGGTGGGGACTCCAGGAAATTGCCTCTGAGTGTCCTACTTCCCTAGAGAGCTGCTGCGGGAGAGCTCCCTTTGTTTTGCATTGCGCGAAACCTCCGGCAATGCTATTCATACTGCAGGTCCCTGGAGTGGCTGATGACACCCTGATATATAGACTGGTCCCCAAGGACCCAGCGTGCTCTCTGGCACTGTGCTCTCCAGCCGCGCCTAGTAATTGGCCAGCCTTGCAAAGTTCCAGCTGTCTATTAACTGCTTTAAATTGAACACTAATCAGATGATGGTGCGGTTACCAGCAAGGTCCCTCAGGCTTCCCTCAGAAGGAACCATCTAATCTATATCCCTTAATTTTTCCAGATTGAGGAAACTGACAGTCAGAGAGGAAGGGAATGGACGACCTACTGTGGTCGTAACCAATCCTAGGTCGTTTTCCATGGTCTGTTGATCTGTGTGTGTGTGTGTGTGTGTGTGTGTGTGTGTGTGTGTGTGCACATGCCCGTGTACCACTGTGAGGTTCTTGACTGGCAACAGATTCTAGAGTCACTCTGGAGACACACCTCTGGACATGTCAGTGAAGAAGGAGTGTTTAGACTGAGTTAATTGAAGGAGGAAGACCCCACGCTAGGTTGGGCAGCACCATCCCATGGGTTGCTGTGCCTGCCTGCCTGATGGAAAGCAGGCTGGGCATCAGCATTCACCCCTTCTCCTTCCTGACCATGGATGCCATCTGACTGGCTAGCTCAAGGCTCTCCTGCCATGACCTCCCCATCATGATGGACTCTACCCCAAAACTGTAACTCAAAATAAACCCCTCCACCTTACAGTTGTTTTTATTTGGTCTTTCCTGTTCTCTCTCTCTCTCTCTCTCTCTCCCTCCCCCCCTCCCTCTCCCTCTCCTTCTCTCTCTCTCTCCCTGCAGCAAAGAGAGAGGTACCAATATGCACTCTGGGAGCTTCTTGGTGTGATGTATGATATAAACTCTACCTGCTTTCTAGATAAGAGACTGGAGACCAGGACTTCTCTCCTTAGACCTGTCCCCAACACATCATAAAGTAATCCACCTGGCTGCTTTCTGGGCCTTGTTTTTGTTGTTGGCGGTGAGACGAGAACAATTAAGAAAACATCCCATAAGGTTGACTTGTAGGCAAGCCTGTGGAGCATTTCCTTAATTAGTGATTGATTGAGAGGACCCAGTGCATTGTGGGAGGTGATCCTAGGTGTCTGGGAAAGCAGGCTGAGGCAGCATGGACAATCAGCCAGTGAGCAGAATTCCAGCTTCCACCCCTGCCCTGACATCTCTCCGTGAGGCACTGAGTATGTAACTGTAAGCTGAATTAAACTCTTTCCTCCCGAGCTGTTTTTTTGGTTATGGTATTTTATCACAGCAATAGAAACCTAAGTAAGGCAGCCAGCTCAGGCCTCGAGAGGCAGGTCATCATCACCATCACCATCATCATCATCATCGGAGCATGGCTTGGTCCAGGGAGATGGAGACGCAGCTGCTCACACCTCCTAGACTTGGACTCTCAGCACCAAAGACAGTCCCAGAAGTTTCTAGATTGAGGAGAAGCAGACCTTCCAGCTGACCACAGCCTAGGGCATTTCCTGTGAGCAAACAGAACCAGTACCATTCATTTTGCAGTGCAGTAGCCAAAGGGTTGCCCCAGCAACACCTGGAGCTCGCTTGCTCTACACACCCCTGGGCTCTAAGCATGACTGCTGAATTGCCGCTCAGGGAGGGGGTGGGATCTTTGAATTCCGGCTTTGGGAGTCATTTGGGTTTCCGAATGGCAGCCAGGTCTGACCTCGGCCTGAAGGGGCTTCCTGGATGACGCATCCTGAAGGTTTTTGACCAAAGTGTGAATATACAGCCTAGATACAGCCTTTTTTTTCCTGATCATGCTAGGGGGAAAAAAAAGGAGATCTCGAACGTGCTCCCAGCCGCACAGCCGCCTGCCCTCCAGGCTCCTGGGGCTCCTTCCTCCATCCAGACCTGACCCATTCTTGCTTTGTAAGCTTTGAAGCTCCAGGCCTAACCTGCTCCCAGTGCCAGGAATGTGGCTCCACACCCACTTTGCCCTAGGGGCTCCACACAGACTCTTTCATAGCTGACCAGACCATCTGACTTAATTCAGACGCATCCCCTTGTGATCTCTCTCAGCCTCCACCACACCTGCATAGAATCTACCCTTGGCGCCTGATGCTCAGCTGGCAGTACATATGGCTCCCCTGCCAGACCTGAGTGTGTTTAGAGCACCCACAGCTCCCACAATGCATTGCATACAGCGGGATTGCGCTCTCTCTCTCTCTCTCTCTCTCTCTCTCTCTCTGTGTGTGTGTGTGTGTGTGTGTGTGTGTGTGTGTGTGTGTGTGTTGTGTGTGTATCTTGTGTAGCTATGTGTTGTGTGTCTACGTGTCTGGGTGTGTGAATGCTCTGACCCACTCACTCATGCGTCATCAAGGACTGGGTCTGTGACAGTCTATGAGGAAGATACATCGTCAACTCACAATCAGGAAGGGTTCCTGCTTACCCCTTCACCCTTTTCTCTGAGGTTGTGGAAGGCTAGCCTGGAGCTGATCTCTTAAGCAGGACCAGGAAGACCTGACTCAGCTCTCCTCCCCTTCATTCCCCTGATACACCCACCCAGACCAGCCTCTGGCCAAGACTGTCCTGTCAGCACGACACACATCAGGTCTGCATATGACTATCAGTCATGCTCAGCCTAGCTAGCTCAGCTAGGCAGCTATCTACAGTGACCCAGATTGTAGGCAGAAGAGTTGTCCAGGGCTGTTCTGTGAACAAGGGCATGGGCTGCCCCCTCTGTGAGGACCCTGGGAGCCTGCCTCCTACATCCAGCCTCTGATAGGCACCACACAAGGAACACTGTCCAGCACTGTAACTTCGGAAGCAGGACCTGTGGGTTCAGAGTCCCAACCCCCTACCCAACAAGCTATGCTCACATCCCTGGAGCTTCAATGTTTCAGAGGCCTCCTTGGTCATGTGGGGACCAGGCCTTGCCTGCCTAAACACAGTACATCAATCAGTGCCCCAGATGACCTATTCTACACCCAAAATACAAATTTAAAACTGGGGATCCCCTGAGTTTCCCCCATCCTTAACCCCTTGAGGGAGACTCTCTTCGTTTGCTCCCTGCTGCCCCAGACTCAGGGATCTTGCCCATGTTCCTACCTCTGCCAATCACCCTGTTCCCCTTAACCATGTCACATACAGCTCAAACTTGGCAGGGAAAGAGAGCAACTAGGAAGGATTACATTTATGTAATGATGTGTCATAGGAAATTAAAAGATAATGAGAATCAGAAGTCCTGGGAGACTTTGATCCCTTTCCTGGCCTCTCTAAGAAAAGCCTTGGGTTCTCTCCACAGCTGCACCAATGACACCGGAGATTGTTCCAGACCCACAAAGACCTGTCATCGGCTTACAAGTAGAAAAGGCTCTAGGCTCCCCTTTCCCTGAGCGTGGTGTGTGTGTGGAGGTGGTGGGAGGAGCTTAAGTGGGTTTGACTACAGGTCTCCTTCCTTAATTTCAGATCTGTAGCTTGTTCAGTGAACTGTCTCCAAGGGCTCCCGGGGTGTTAATTGGGTATGGTGTTTGCCCCCTAATCATGGAACATCCCCAGAACTGATCAGCTAGCTCTGTGATCAGGGCATAGGCTCCTCCCTCTGTGGCTCTCGGGAAGCCTGACTCTCACAGCCAGCCTCTGACAGGCACCACACAGGAAAACTGTCCTGGCCCTGTGACCTAGGAAGCAGGCTCTGTGAATTCAGTGTCCCACCTCACAAGCCCACAAGTTCATGTGCCGATGAGATGAGGCCTCACATGCCTGAACATGGATACGAGCATGACCCGTTCTACATCCAAATTAAAAAATTACAGACTATGAGTCTCTGACCAAATTTTCTGCAGATTCTACTTACACATGAAGGTTCTGCTTTGATTAGCCAATGAGGAGGTAGCTATGTGACCCCATGTGTCTGAAGGACCACTTTGTCCTGTCTACTCAGAACTCGGTAGAGCATCCTCAACAGAGAACGTGAAAAGCACCCTACGGTAGAAGGTGCTAGAAGGTAAGGCACCCTGTATGAATTGGAAGGCTCAGGAGACTTGTTTGGCCAGCACCCCAACCAGAGCCCAGAGTGGTATCTTGTTACATCTCTGAGCCAGACTCAGGCATCCCGGAATGTGGGCAGTGTGAGCAGTAGGTTCCTTGTTGCTACTTGTCTCTGCTGAGATGGCCACAGGGTTAGCTGCTTCTCCAATTGCACAAGACTAGGGCAGGTGGCCCGGAGCTCCTGGGGCCAGCCTTACCTTCAGGATCATTCCTCCCTTTGCCCACAGCCTGAGGCCAGGTCAGAAGGTGACTCCAGCTCCTCCCTGGAGAGTAATTGGGTGAGTGCTGGTCTTCCTGGAGGGCTCATAGCAAGCATCAGCTGATAAAGAGGGGGAGAATGGCTAGGTTGCAAGGTGGGGCCATTCTGCTTTGCTTTCCTGGTGGGTACAGGGAAAGGTGTGGAGCAAGCACCTTGACTTGTGTGCAGGGAATCATAGCATGTGCCTGGCTCTGCGCTAAGAGTTTTCCTATACCACCTTGCTTTGATCCTCACATAGCAGAGAACAAAGATGAAGACTAAGGAGATGATAGCACCGTTTGTCTCAAGTTAGACTGCATGCTTGTCTTTTTACAAATCCAGGGCTCTGATCTTAAATTGAACACCCTGCCTGTCCATGGGGCTGTCTAGCTAGTCTCAACTCCTCAAGAGCAGGCACTGAGCTCACCTCTACTCTGTCAAACGAGGAGCCACCAAACCTACCCTGGCCAATTCAAAGAGCCTGGCTAATTCTGGGGCATCCTGAAGCCATGGGACCTGGCTAGGATCACCTTCCTGCCTTACATCCCTCAGCAATGATAGCATCCAGCTGGACCAGTGAGTCAGTCCCTTCATTCTCCTGTATCTGGGAGGGTAGGCCTCTCCTGCTGTCGGTTTGGCTCCATCAGCCTGCGTGGGGGTTGCCCTGGCAGCCAGGCTGCCATCAGCCAGGCCCTGGGGCTTGGCAGTCTTCCTAAACTCTCACACCGGGTTTGTCCTTTTCCTTAACCCACCAGCCTCTTCTCTGGGATCAGAGAACCACTTCTAGATTCCTCTGGCCACTTCAACCATGTCCTGGACCAGGCTGTGGTGGCTTCTGGTACATCGAGTGCATGGCCTCTGTCCTGGCCTCCGCAGAAGTCTCCCAGAGCACACAGCCAGGCACAGAGCCTACTTCCCAGAGCACACAGCCAGGCTCAAAGGCCAACCTGCTGTTTTAGAGCCAGCCTGAAACATATGAGGAGAAGGGATTGGGCCCAACCGAGCAGCAGAGAGGGAAGTGGATCTTGGCTGGACCTTCAGGTGGGATGTGTGGGAGGGTAATCTACAGTTGGACTGGACTGTGCAGGTAGGTGCAGGACCATCTGCTGAGTGCCAAGGCAAACATCACCCCACATGCTAGGGTGGCCTTCACCTTAGAGGGAGAAGATGGAGTAGCAGCCTGTGTTCCGGCAAGGTGGCCAACTTTCAGGTCCTGTTGCTCATCTACAAGATGGACTTAATAAAGCCAGACTTGTTCTATGCAGTCTCTGCAGCCATTTCCACAGAGGGCTTGGCCAAAGGCCTGCGTGCCAGCATGCTGCCAACAGAGACATTTCTTTACACCCCGTGTGTTGCCCAACAAGACCTGAGCCATCTTCTGTTGGTTCCTTTCCATGTTCTTCATCCTTGGATGAGGAAGAACCTAGAGGCGTTTTGCACAAGGCATGCCTTGCCCTGAAGTGGAGCACCTCACAGAGCACAAAGCAAGCATTGTGGCCTCCTATAGACCCGCCCCTCCACACACTTGATCCTGTGAAAAGCCTGTGATCCCAAATGGGAATTGCAGTCTTGCTGATATCACGTCAGGACTTCAGTAGTTCTCTCTGGGAATCAAGGATGCACTAGCCACTGAGGGTGGCACTTGGGCCACCCTCAAAGTCCCTACCCAAAAAGGTCCATGGGAGAAAGAGAAAGGGATAAGAAAATGGCCTCTAGCTCAGACAGATGGCCAAAAGGCTGTGTGTGCTGCATCGTTTACCTGTGGTATCTTTTTTTTTGGGGGGGGGGGTGGTTCGAGACAGGGTTTCTCTGTGTAGCCCTGACTGTCCTGGAACTCTGTAGACCAGGCTGGCCACGAACTCAGAAATTCACCTGCCTCTGCCTCCCAAGTGCTGGGATTAAAGGTGTGTGCCACCATGCCTGGCTACCTGTGATACCTTATTTGTGGGAGTTATCAGTGCTACTCACTCTTGGGGCTCAAAAGGATGAGCAGAAGTTTTCAGGAGAGACAGGATCTGGAGGCCCTAGGCTCTAGCAGGAAGAATATACCTGGGCTGGCCTGGGCTGGCCTGGGGCAATGTCTCTAGGGAACGCAGGTGTTCTGAAGAGCCTAGAGGCACAGGTGTGTGAGGCCCACATGGAACCCTGAGACACGGTCAAGAGACATGCGGGCACCCTATGGCCCACATCTCTGCCTTCAAGGAACTGGTTGGATGAGACAAGACTCACCCCTAACATATTTAAAGAGCACTTTTACCTGAAGTTCTCCAATTGTGGGCGTGACATGAAGTCTGATTTCACTCTCCTCCTTGGGTGGTGCTACGGGCTCTTCTGCAAATGAAAGATATGCACATAATTTCACATTCCATATCCAAAGGCAAGGTCACCCCCCTTCACCTCCCCTACATGCGGCCTATCCCCATTGAAGAATCTTTTTTTTTTTTAAGTTTATTTATTTCCTTTTGTGAAGAAGGCTTGCCTGGATGCTGTGGAGCATGTGTACTGAGACCTGTGGTGACAATGAGAGTCCTTCCCCTATGTTTCAGCATTTGAAACTCTGGGTCCCCAGTTAGTGAAGCTGTTTGGAAAGGCTTCTGAGGCATGGCCTCGCTGGAGAAAATGCATCACTGAATTGAAGAATTCACATTCTCATCTCGAGTTTGGTTCCTGCCCTTCTGCTTCGGGCTCAAGGTTAAAGCTGTGCTTGCTCAGGGTCCTGCTCCAGCCTCCTAGCCTGCCACTGATTGCCACATTTCCCTACCATGGTGGACTCTTACCCCTGGAAGAGTAAGACAAAATAAACTCTCGCATAAGTTGCTTCTGGTCCTGGTGTTGTTTTATTGCAACAGCAACATACAGGCAACTAAATTCATGATCAAGAACAACGTACCAAGCTGGTGGTTTTCTCCTTCCACCATGTGGGGCCTAGGGATCAAACTCCTCCTCCTCCCCACCCCCATCTCCATCCCCGTCCCCCTCATCAGCAGCAGCAGCAGCAGCAACAGCAGCATTGCCCCTACCTGCTGAGTCATCTTGAAGCCCTAAAGAACCTCTTTTTTTCTTTCACTTTGTTTTTCAAGACAAGGATTTTCTGTGTAGTCACTGTCCTGGAATTCACTCTGTAGATTGGTCTGGCCTCCAGTCAGAAATGCATCTACCTCTGCCTCTCGAGTGCTGAAATTAAAGACTAGTGAACCCTTGTTGTGGGGCCAACTCCTATATTTTGCCAATGAGGACTTGAGATACAAAGAATACGGTTTTGGGGCTGCTGAGATGGCTTAGTGATTAAGAGCACTGGCTACTCTTACAAAGGACCTGACTTGGATTCCTGGCATGCACAGAAAGGCTCACAACCATCTATAACTCCAGTTCCAGGGGATCTGATGCCCTCTCCTGTCCTTTGCTGGCACCAGGCACACAGGTTGTGCACAAATATCCATGCGGCCCAAAACCCATATACATAAATTATAAACTTTTATAAAAGAGTGTGACTTTGCATTAGTGACCAGTGAGTCATGGAAGAGCAGCCTCGACTCTTGCATTCTACCCAAAGGTTCCCCCATAGACACCTGTTGCTGCCACCTACTAATATATGTTCCCGCCCAGCTTCAGCTCCTTGTGACCTACCTCAGGATAGACGGGCTAGCCTGAGCTCTCCGACCTCTCACCCATTGCTCATTCCTGAGCTATGATTCCTCTTGTTGGAAAACTTCCCACATATTTTTCCTTAAGTCCTGCTGTGACTGACCCACAGCACATGCCCCACCTCTGTGCAAAGCTCCAAGCACTCATTCACCCTTGCCACACACAGGTACCAGCCTGGTCTAGGACTCTCTCTTCTAGCTGTCATGATCACCAAGTGTGCATGTGGTGTACAGGGATACATGCAAGCATAACACTCAGACATGCCGGGCGGTGGTGGCGCACACCTTTAATCCCAGCACTTGGGAGGCAGAGGCAGGCAGATTTCTGAGTTCGAGGCCAGCCTGGTCTACAGAGTGAGTTCCAGGACAGCCAGGGCTACACAGAGAAACCCTGTCTCAAAAAACAAACAAACAAACAAAAACAAAAACAAAACCCCACCCATACATAAAATAATCTATAAAATAAGAATAATACTTAGGAATACATTTAACCAAAGAGGTTAAAGATCTATACATTGAAAACTGTAAGACATTGGTGAATAAAATTGAAGAAGAAAAATATAACAAATAAACGAAGATACCCCATGTTCATGGATTGGAAGAATTAATATCCTTAAAATATCCACACTACCCAAATCTATAGTCAATGTTGTCCCTTTCAAAATTCCAATGACAACTTTTACAAAAATAGGGGGGAAAGTCCTAAAATTCATATAGAACCACAAAGACTCCACTCAAAGCAGTTTTGAGAACAAAGCTGCTACAAGCATCATAGTAACTTGACTCAAACTATACTACAAAGCTACAGTAATCAAAACAACACGACACTGTCACAATAACCGTTGCAGAGACCAATGTGCAGAATGCCCAGAAACAAATCCATGCTTTTCAAAAATAAAATATAAAACCAATTGCTTTTTATGAAAGGTGCCCCGAATAATGACTAGAAAGAGCAGCCTTTCCATAAATGACAGTCACACAGAGAAGAATGCGCATAGGTCTTTATCTCATAACACACACAATCATTTGAGATTGGTTAGAAAGATGTAAACCCACTAGGAAAATCCACCCTTTCACACACTGGGTTTTAGAACAGGGAATGAAGACCCAGGAAGCAAAAGCAAACATGGGATTGTCCCAAATTTAAAGGTTCTACACAGCAGGGAAGCAACTAATGCAATGTGGGTGTAGCCCACAGACTGATATTTGCAAATTGCATATGTGAAAAGGAGCTAATACCCAAAACTTATAAGGAGCTTAAGTAACTCAAGTATAAGAAAACAAATAACCAGTTAAAAATGAACAAAGGGGTGCCAAAGGGATGGTTCAGTGGTTAAGTGGCTGCTCTTCCAGAGGACCTGGGCTCAATTCCTAGTACCTACATGGCAACTCAACAACTTCTGTAACTTCTGTTCCAGGGGAAGCGACACTGTCATACAGACGTACATTCAGGCAAAACACCAATGTACATTTTTTTAAATGGCCAAAGGATCTGAATCAACACTGCTCAAAAGGAGGCAAACAAATGCCCAATGGGGAGATTTAAAACAAACAGCAAACGTACTTTAGCAAGGCGGCTCATTGGTAAAGGCTTGTGTGGCCAAGCCGGATGACCCAAGTTCGGTCTATGTGACCCACATAGTGTGTAGCAAGTAAGTTGTCCTCCGACCTCCACACACTTAAATAACTTAAAAAAGCATAATTTAAAAATGCTCAGAATCACTAAAACCTTGAGGAAAAACTGTCCCACACCTGTTAGGACGGCTGCTAACAGAAAGATCAAAGATGGAAGAGAGGGTAGAAAATGGCTCGGAAAGTTAGTGTAGAGCTGAGATCTGAGGCAGAGAGACCACCTGTGGGTGGACAACCGCAGGAAATGGAATCTGTATATGAAAGAGGCCTCCGTGCTGTTTACTGCAGCCACCTCCAAGATAAGAAGTCAGCTAAAGCATCCATCAACAGACCAACAGGTGAAGGAAATGCTGACTGCGACGCACAGTGGGTGGGCTAGGGAGTGAGCTCAGCCACGGGTGCTTGCCCTGAACCCATAGATAAAAAGCAAGGTGTGGTGGTGTGGGCCTGTAATCCCAGGGCTTCGGACAGACCGAGGCAGAGACTGGCAGATCACTGGGGCTCTCTGGCCCCCTAGCTCCAGGCCAGCGAGAGCGCCCGTCTTAAAATGAAAGTGCGCAGAACCGGAAGAACAATATTTGAGGAGGCATCCTCTGGCTTTCATAAAAAGTGTACACACACATATGCACGCACACATGCACACATGTACACATACATAGACACAGAGAGAGGGAGAGAGAGAGAGAGAGGGGGGGGGGGAGCTGATGCTCTCCTTATCCATCCTCCTTGACCCATTGTCATAGCCAAAAAAAATATTTTGGAAGAAAACCAGCAGAGAGGTGAGCCACCTCTCTGGCCTTGAGAATCCACGTCCAGCTCTCGTGTGGTGTACGAAGCTCCCCAGACCACGGCCAGTGCCTTCTGCCCAAACCACCTCCTCCTGCCACATGCCACACCCATTCTTGGCCCCAGCTGGGCAAACACACAGCATTCCCAACTGCCCTTAGACCCAGAGGACTAAGATGTGCTCAGACCAGCTTCCTGCCCTTTAACCTCAAGGCCTGCTGGTGGACTTGTTTTTAAATTCCATTCCCTCCACAGGAATGTTCTCCAGAGGCCAAGCCTCCTTCCCACCTCTGGACTTTTGGAAACACAAGGGATTCACTGTAGACGGCTTCCATGGCAGGCTCCTCGTACAAACATAGTATTTAAGTCATATGCGCTTCTAGGGTCTGAAATTAAAGTCGGGGCCAAGGGGAAATACAGGTCTCCTGGAGAAGCAATGCAAGGGCTGGTGGAACACACACGCGATCACACGTGCACGCACGTGCACACACAGATGAACAGATAGTTTAGCCATGAGGCCCAACCTACACAGATATGCAAGGTCTTCATCAGCCCAGAGACAGAGAATAATAAAAGCCACCGACTGTGCTGGCCACCAGGCAAGCTGAGACCAGGTTGTGCCCTACTCCTTAGCTGTGTTTTGCTTAATGGTGGAGGTCACACACAGATGCAGCCCTAAAGGACCTGGTTTCTGACTCTTGTAATTAGATTTTCAGTTGTCTAGAACAATCCTTTCTGGGATATGTCTGCAATTTGTTGGATCGGATAACAGACGGCTTCAAAGTTCAAAAGGGACCAAACTTTGTAAGTCACTTCAGAGAACCCCTGTATATGCTGGGCCAGCAATGTGGATGGGTGATGACAGAGCCTTATAGTCAGCTACCTGGAGGGGGCATTCCACAGTTCTTGACTCCCCCCCTACCCTCCTCCCCTTGTCTCACTTCTACAAGGGATTCTCACAGCCCTGACTTCCCCAGGCAGGAGCAAGTGACGGAATGTGTGTGAAGCATGGAGCGCATACTATGTGTTTCCTTAAGATAGCTTGCGATGGAGCCTTGGCTCAGCAGGTAAAGCTGCTTACCGCCAAGCTGGAGGAGCTGAGTTCAGTCCTAGGGAGCCACATGATGCAGGGAGAGAACTGAACCCTGCAAGCTGTCCTTAAACCTCCACACCTGCCTCGGTATACATATGCGCATGCACACACATACACTAAAAAATAAATAAATAAATAAACAAACAAACAAACAAATAAATAAATGTAATACTTAAAAAAAAAAGATTGGCTAGAGTGGTAGTTGCTAAAAGAGACAGCCATGAGCAAAACAGCTGGATGGTTAGTCAATACACATCGAAAATAATTCCTACAGAATTATTTTCTGAGCTATGCAGGCAAGCACAGCTGCAGTCAGAGAAGAGATACAAGGGCTTGCTCTGTTGGAGGACCAAAGACATCACATTCTACCCTCACGGCCTGTAAATGTGGTATCACCTAGAGAAAGGCCTGCTACAAATATAATTAAGAGGAGGCCTGGAGGCAGGATGATCCAGGATTATCAGGGTGAGTGTGAAGCTAAAGTGGCCACAAGTATGCAGACAGAGGGAGGCTGGATAAGCAGACACCAGCAGAGGAGCCGATGTGAAGAGAGATGGAGAGAGATCTGAAGGTACTGGTGCTGAAGATGAAGTGACAAGGCCACAAACCAAGGGTCACCTGCATCCACCTGGATGTGGAAGAGGCAAGGAATGAATTGTCACCTGGAGAGAGCTTTGCAAAGCCACCTTGGTCTTAGCCCAGGGACACTGATGTTGGCTTTGTGACCTCTAAAAACTGTAGAGAAGGTAGATTTCCGTGCTTTAAAACTACCACGTTCATAGAGCTTGTTATAGCAATCACAAAAGACCCAGGCAGGTCCCTGGAGGCTAGCCCATTTTAATATGGCTCAGAGACACCAAAAGACACACAGTGTTCTAGAGTTTTGGCCAAGGCCACACCCAAGTCTTCAGGCCCCTGTACCACACTGTGTTTCTTCCTTGTCATGCTGAGACCCAGAGAGACCAAGATGGGGATGATCCCAGTTCCCATGGAAACCTACAGCTCCCCTGGAGTGGTCATCACTGCCCCCAGGCTGGATGGTCTCCTGTCAACTGGGTCCCATGCTAGGTTCTATGGGAAAGAGTTGGTGAATAGACAATCAATTGGATTAGGCCAGGGAGTGGCAGGAAGCATCAGGCCATCCCGTGAGTGTGTGTGTGTGTGTGTGTGTGTGTGTGTATGTGTGTGTTTATTAAGGCCAGAGGTTAAGTTTGAATGTCACTCCTTATAAGCCAAGCTGCCTAGCCAGTTGGCCCCATGGTCAGCCTATCTCTGCCTCCCTAACCCTGGGCTTACAAGTGTATTTATTTTCTAGGGGTTCTGGGGATCAAACTCATGCTCTTTTGCACAAGGCCTCATGCTGAAATGTGGTTGTTGCTGTGGAGGTATTAGAAGGTGAGCCTTAAGACAGGGGTGAGTGGTCAAAAAGAGATGAATGTCTTTCTCCCTGGACCGGACTCATTTTCCAGAAAGCCAGCCGTTGCAAGCAAGTCTGCTTCATTGGTTCTGTCCCTTCTACAGGTGTCTGCTCACAACCACCACATGGCTCAGCTGCACGTGGCTGCCCAGTTCTGAGCTTCCAGCTTCCAGGATTATAACTTAAGTAAACGTTTTTCTTTATAAATTCTCCAGTCTCAGATAGTCTGTTACAGCAACATCTAGATAACTGCGACACCCTTGTCTTGCTCTGAAATGAAGTGCAGGCTGCTCCAGAGAGGCAAAAGCAGCCAGGGCAGGAATTCAAAGACACAAGAGTTGCAGGTTGCCCACCTGCTACACATGTGAGCAGGGTGTTTCTGGATGGCATGTGGAACACGTGACTCTTCCACCCTCTGAGCCACCTCACTTGCCTCCTACCTTCTGTTTTGAGAAGCAGTCACTTGTCCAGAGGCCAAAGGCAGCACTGATCTCTTTGTTACAGCCCTGTTAAAAGAGGAGCCAGGTGTGAGTGCGCACACCTTTAATCCCAGCCCTTGGGAGGCAGAGCTGGTGGATTTCTGAGTTGGAAGCTAGCCTGGACTATAGAGTGAATTCCAGGACAGCCAGACTGCATAAAGAGACCCTGTCTCCAAAAAAAAAAAAAAAATGCCATTAAAATATAAGATTTAAATAACTTTAATTATAAAACCACCGTTTTTGCATCTTTTACAGAGAAGATTAAGAGACAGAAACTTCTTTTTTTTTTTTTTTACACATGTCATTTGCTGTCTCTCCCACCAAAGCTGGGGACGTGGTTCAGTTAGTAGAGTTCTCGCCTTTTATCCATGAGTCCTTGGGTTCAATCCCCAGGACTACATAAACCAGTCATGATAGCACATGCCTGTAATTCAGTCTTTGAGGAAGAGGAGGAGGCAGGAGGATTAGAAGTTCAGGCTGATTCCATTCTCAGCTACTCAGAAGTTTGAGGCCAGCCTGGGGGGAGGGGAGCACTTAGCCACACTCCCAGCAGGCAGCTCAGGGTAGTCTGTGGAACAGTCCTGAGCACTGCAGGAAACCCAGGCCTTTCTGACCTCCCTGGCTACAGCCACACCTGCTCCATTGAATGCCCACATGGCCACCTGTTCCCGCTGACATCCCCCCCTCAGCTACGGCTGCTCCACCGGCCCTTTGTCCCAGATTTTCCTTCTACATGAGGCCTTTAATCTTTGCAGGGTTTTTTTTCCTCCCTTAACATCCCTGATTCTCTTGTGAAATGCAAATTAATTAGCGTCTAATTACTCACTCATCCCTGAGTCTGTAGCCTTCTCTGTCAGGTTTCTGTTGAACATCTCTCTCATCAGCCGAGAACACAGCCCATTAGGAACAATGTAGTTTAGGAGAGGCAGGCGGCCCCTCCCCCTGCCTCTCAGGCTTTGTCAGAAACCATTTAAGCAGAAGGTTCCAGAAGCACACCCATTCCGACTAGAGGGGGTGACCCCACCTACCACTCACTTCAGTCACCAGCATCATTTCAGGGAACCGATTGTGGATTGTGCCTGGGGCTGCCCTAGGCCAAAATAGGAAAGCCAGGCTCTCGCCTCAGGGAGGCTGCCCATTGGGGAGCCAAGATCTCAGTGTGTGAAACTGCCTGTGCCCTCCCTGCCAGCTGGGGAGGAAATGTGGAGCATGCCCAGGGACACAGTGTAGTCTTTCGACCCAGACGGCTGAGTTTTAGTTTAGGAGGAGGTGGCGGCCAGCCTTGGCCCACAGTCTTCCTGAAGCCAATCTAAAGACAGAACATGGGGTTAACTCACCAACTCTCTGGAAGACCTACAGTCTGGGTCCCTCAGAAGAGGATGGGCTCAGCATGGGAGACTGAACCCAATAGGGGTTTTGCTGGGTATGGGTGGCTTGATGTGTGAATATGTGTGCATGTGTGTGAGTGAGTACATGTGAATATGTATGTATACATGTCCTCTGTGGAAGCCAGAGGTCATTGCACAGGAACCCCTCTACCTTGTTCTTTGGATCAAGATCTCTCACTAGTCTTGAACTTGCAAACTCTGCTAGGCTGTTCCAAGGATCTTCTCTCCATCTTCCCGGCACTGAGATTAAAGATGTGTAACACCATAGTTGCCTTTACCAGGGTGCTGGGGATCGAACCCAGGTCCTCATACTTTCACAGCCAACACTCCTGCCCTGAACCTCTCTGAGTGAGTACTGTTCTTAACCTCTGGTGACTGTTGCTCTCTTTCTTGGAAGGTGCTTTGAAACTGTATAAGCTGGGCCTGTTGAGAACACCTAGCCCCAAACCTCCACACTTCTGATGAGTATGGAGAGATGGCTAGGATTCAGAGGAAGGGGACCTCCTGGGAAAAAACACCCCTCCCAAATTCTGCCTTGAAGGGACTGCCACCCATACCTGTCCCCTCCTACCATCTCACTGGGACCCATGCAAGGAGTAGCTCATAGAGTTCTGTTGGCCTCAGGTTGTCTGGCTCTCCTCTGCCTTAGAACAACAGGTCAAAGCCTGACCAGGGGTTAGATGTCCTGATTCCCAGTTCATTGCTTTCCTAAGATGCCAAGCAGTTCCCCTGAAGCTGAGGGAAAGCGGCAGACCTGGCTGCTCTTGGCCGATGGAGAGCAACTCTGCCTCCACACTCTCTGCCTCCAGTGGTCTAGCATCCAGGTCATTGGACCAGCATCCATAAACTGATGGAGAGGAATGATTCTGGGGGGGGGGGGGGGGGGAACAGACACATTCCTGGGAGAAAGTCCCCGTCTCTGTAGCTGAGAACTGAGGAAGAACACTTCAGTGGCTGAGGCGGGAGACAAGCCAAGTGGGAAGCAAAGGCTTCAATAGCCAGAGTGGGCCCTGGGAATGATATTCAGCGCTGCAGCAGAGGGTAGGGACTGTGGCCTAGCTGGCCCTCGGCCATGTGCTCCAGGGATTGCTCCTGGACCTCCCTAAGCTGGGAAAAACCCAGCTAGTATTTCTCAAGGTGGCCCTTGAGTCATAGCCCTGCGCTGCCAGGTCAGCCCTGGGAGAAAACACCTTTCCCATACTTGGCCCAGACCCTGGCTTGAGGGGACTGCTACTCACACCTGTCCCCTCCTATCACTTCACTGGGACCTGGGCAGGAAGTAGTTCCTATAGTTCTGTTGGCTTCAGGACATCTAGTTCTCTTCTGCCTCACAGACAGGTCACCAGGTCACCCTGCTTGGCTGAGGCTCCTCTGGTGCTCAAGTCACTTAGCAAGCACCGGCTCTATCCCCTGAGCCCTGTAGTTCCCTCCAGAAGCCCGAATACAACCCCATTTCTCACTTACACCCCACGCACATACACACACCCATCACCCAGAGCATCACTGAAGTTCATCTGAGAAGCACCCCGCCACTGGTCAGGGTACTGACAGATTTCGATGGGCCTGATGGTCAGGACCTTTGCAAGCAACAGAGCCTCGGAAACACGGGTTCAATGTGGGCTACACTGGCTGGCAAGAGGTCACTCTTCAACAGAGTGCTGAAGGGTTGGCAGAGGTATTTCACTTGTGAGCCCTAGGAGGCCTTGCTATGAAGCATGTGGCATCTGAGCTGGTCCTGGAAGATGGGATAAGGTAGAAAATCCAGGCTCAGAACATCTTGAGAGCATGACATAAAGCAAGGCGGTCCAAGACTAGCATACCAGAAAGAAACCATTATTGACTATAATCGTGGGAGCCTGGGATAGGAGTGTTAACTCACTTTCCACTGTTTATTTAGCTTACAATTCTCACTCTTCTTAAAAAAGTCCAGACCTACCTGCCTAAGGATCGTGCCGCCCACAGTGGACTGAGGCCTCCTACGTCAATTAACCACTAAGAAAATGCCCTACTGACATGCCCACAGGCCAATCTGATGGAGGCAAATTCTCAACTGAGGTTCCCTCCTCCCCAGGTGACTCTAGTGTGTGTCAAGTTGACAGGAACTAACCAGCACAGCGGGTGTAAGGACAGCTGCTCAGAGATAAGTGAGAAGACACCCGCCTGTAGCCAGCAGAGGACAGAGGACCTGGGCAACAAGCTAGGAGGGATACATCCAAGGAACGGATTACTGGGGACAGTCCAAAGTCAGCATGAAAGAACACATGTACCTATGGTAGTCTGGGGACTGGAAGGACAACTGAGAACAAAGGCTGAGGTTGGCTCTGCACTCTGGATCCAGGCTTTGCATGACTGGGCATTCTGTTCCCTTAGAGAGGTCCAGTGTGAGGACTCAAGAGAGAGGGATCAAGGTTGCTGACATAGTCATGATGGAGGCTGGGGGGTGGGGAGCATAGATGAACGGCCAGAAGCTGCTGGAGAAGGCGAGCCCTAGGCTGGGCGTGCAGAGTGTGCCTACCTCATCCTAATCCGAATACTTCCTACAGCCGTTGTCTGAGAACCTCTGGCTTCTATACAAGTGCTCTGGCTTCCGCTCGGCACCCTCTCCCAACTCCCTACACTGGGAGATGGCACTCCTCCCAGGGAGTTTACAACTTAATAACTAACCATGTGACTGGGTCCATGAGGGACCAAGGCCAGGAACTCCTCACCATCCCAAAGCATCCCAAACACTGATCTCACAGCCATCATGCTCTCCGTAGACCCTCCTAACACACCCACTCCTCTCCATCACACCCACCAGCACCATTCCTGCTGCAGGCTTTGGGCAAAGAAGTCATCCATTAGTGTGTGTAGCCCCAGACCAGCCCCACCCAGCTGCTGCCATCCATGTGTACAGGTTGCTGCTCTGCATCTTTGTCTAGGCCAAGCTCTCTTAGCTTCCTCCTCCCGTCCCCATCCCCACCCCTGCCACCTCCCCAGCTCAAAGGCTGCCCTCTTTATCTCTATGGCCTCTGTCCACAGCATTGTCACCAACCCAGCTTTTTCTATTTCTCCCTCAGAAGAAGAGAACTCTGAGCCTGATTTGAGGGAACTGCTGAAGCTACCACCAGTCTGATTGGTATTACCTGATTGACGTTACCACCCCCCCGTTGTCCCCCCACCCAGCCCCGCCCCACCCCCACTAGAACTCCAGACCAGCCGTAGCATGCATGGGAGTTGAACCAAAAAGCGCTCTGGGGAAGAAAGCCACACTTCCAATCCCCTCTGTGGCCTTGCCTTCTTCTTGTTTCTTTTGCTCTATCCTGCCTCTGGGAGCCAATCTGGGGAAGGAGGAGGAGGAGAAAACCATGATGGGGAGATGGAAAATATTCCTGGTATTGTTCTGAGGCCGCAGCCTGTGGCTGTGGAGGGGGGGGGGGATGGGGAGGAGAGGTTAACAAGATTAAAAAAGCCATAATGAGGCCACAGCACAAACCCTGCAATTATGCTCCCAAATTTAATCAAAACAGCTTCCCGCACTGGGCCTGTAATGTATCTAACAGGCCCCGTTGGGTTCTGCTTCCCGGGCCCAGCACTGAGATGGGACAGAGCCCTGGAGTCTTGTTGTAGAGGAGGTAGAGGGTTGGCCTAGCCTGGCACCTCCCCCTACCCCAGCCCATCCAGGTAAGCTCTTGCAGACTTTCTAGCTGGGTGCCAGCTCCCTTTCCTCCTGTTCCCCAGACTCCACCCTGTCCCTGTGGCACAGTCACCAGCTAGGGGTGTTCCCTGGCTCTCAGAGAACCCCCAGGGCTAGCTCTTCGCCCAGTTTTACCCAGAAGCTTACCCACTGCACGGACTGCTGGGAGGCTGGGAAGTTTGCTTCCTTTGTTTGTCTGGGCCCCGGCTTGAATTTAGGGCCTTCTGCATGTTTCTCAACCCAACTAGAGGAACAAATGGCACAGCCAGTCCCCAATTGGCAAACCTGACTGAGGTCAGACTACAACTCCATCAACAAACTGAATGAGTCTCTACCTCAAGTTCTTCTCGGTCTGGCCAAGCTGATTGGCATTGTACCATTTCCATTAAACAACAACAACAACAACAATGTGCTTATTTATTTTGGAGGCTGGAACTGGACATGTCACATCATGTGTGTGGAGGTCAGAGGTCAAGAGGACGACCCGTGGGAATCAGTTCTCTCCTTCCATTATGTGGGCCCTGGGGAATCGAACTCTGGTCATCAGACTTGGCAACATGTACGCTTCCCCACTGAGCCACCTTCCTGGATCACCATTTCTTACAACAAAAAAATTGAGAAAGCATGGATTTTGTGACAGAGCCTGTGTTCTCTTTGGGGACCTGCTCGATGTGGGAAGTCATGTAAAATCCACGGGCTCCAGGTGGCCGGAGATCGACCTGGAGGTTAAAAGCAATAGGGACGTTTAAAGTCCAGTGGGTGCGTGGTCCTGCTGGGGCGGACGGTGGGGGAACACTACAGAAATGAAGAGCTTTTATAGTGAGAAAATAAAAGTAACAAGGTCCAGAGAGTCACACAAACGTGTTCAAGACGACACAGCAGGGCTAACACCGGGGCTAAGTTAGAGCCCTGAACTTTTGGCCCCGATCCCAGAGCTCAAACCCCTTTTCATGGCAGAGAAGCTAGGAGTTTAGGGTTGACAAGGTTCAGAGTGCTCGGAGACATTCACTGTCACCATGTGTCCTTCTGGGGAAGCCAGATTCCTGTCTGTAAAGTGGCTATCACGAGCCACTCCTGTCTTAGACAGTCCTTCACAGCCTAGGAGCCTCTCCTAGAGGAAGCAAGGGTGACTCTGGGCTCCTACCAGGGACCCTGCCCCTCCCACAACTCCCTCCCCAGAACTGAGACCCAGATCCAGCGAGACCAGAACCTTGTTAAGCACACATCTGTTCAGGAAGCTCCTGCTCTGTCCCCTCTTCCCTCTCCACTCTTCTCTGCCTCAGGCCCTCTGGTAATTCCATGAGGAACCAGTGCACAAATAGCTTGCCGAAAGCAAAGCAATGCACACCACCTGGGCTTGGCACTGGCAAGCCAGGGACAGTGGGAAGAAGCTGGAGATAACTTTAAAAGATACGGGCATGATGGGCTTCATGTGTGGCTGCCAGGGCAAGGCAGGCTCCAGGATGTTGGCCAACCCCTATCTCCAAAAATATTTACACTACTGTTCATAACAGTAGCAAAATTACAGTTACGAAGTAGCAATGAAAATAATTGCATGGTTGGGGGTCACCACAACATGACACAATATGAGGCACTGTATTAAAGGGTCGCAGCACTGGGAAGACTGGAAACCGCTGGTCAAAGTCTCAGCATTTCTGGACTCTCAGAAGCAACACCAAGAACTGAATGTGATTCTTGTCAGCCAGGGCCTGGCCATTCCCACATTCAAAAACCAGCTCAAGGAGATTTCACACACTTAGACCTGTCCCACCTGGGCAGGCAACGAATCTTGGCTAAAGGGCCTCCTCATGCCTGGCCTCAAGGACTTTGGAGCAGGAGGTAGCTGTGGCAGAAAAGAGAGCAAGACCTACCTTGAGGGCCTGAAGTCAGGTCAGAAATCAACTTCCAGCTGTGTGGCCATGGGCTAGTGACTCAACCTCTCTGTTTACAGAGCTGAGAATACCAACCAGCTGTCCAACTCTGAGGGTGGTTTTGAAAACTCAAGAAACCGGTTAAGGGTGATAGTGCACACCTTTAATCCCAGCACTGGGGAGGCAGAGGCAAGCAGATCTCCATAAAATCAGGGCCATCTTAGTCTACACAGCAAGTACTAGTCCAGCCAGGCACTTGTGACTCTGTCTTAAAAAAAAAAAAAAGCAGGCGATTTCCTTTGACAAAGTGGTTTGTAGTTGTTCTTAAGAGGATTAAGCAAGCACTTATTTCCCTGGGACACAAGGTAGACAGCCCCGAGTGCTACTGGAGAGGTGGAGATAAGGTACTAGGGGCGGGGCGTGGGGGTGGGTGGGTGGGTGGGGCAGCTAGGAGAGGGAGCAGCTGGGGGAGGGGATTCCCAGGAGAGTACAAAATGGTAACAGCAGAGACACGTGGACTTCCGGGTAGGACTGTGTGTGTGTGTGTGTGTGTGTGTGTGTGAGAGAGAGAGAGAGAGAGAGAGAGAGAGAGAGAGAATGTGTGAGAGAGAGAGAGAGAGACAGAGAGAGAGAGAAAGATCAAGCTCTCTGTATATATGTATGTATATAAGTGGTGGATGGGGTGGGGTGTATACTGTGTGGTTTGTGTTTATGTGTGATATATGTGGTGTCTGTATGTGGATAAATGGCGTGTGTGTTATGTGTGTACCATATCAGGGCTGATTGGTGACTGTTTGGGGGTTGCCAACTTCCCAGTAAGGAAAAGTCCTAGCAAGGGACAGCTCTAGCCAGGAAGAGGTTAGGCCCCGGGGAAGAGAAACAGGAGGAATGCATTCTGCCAGGCCCAGTAAGGGACAAGCACAGAGATCCCCTTCCACACCAGGTGGTCCAACCCGGTCCGACCCGGTCCGACCCGGTCCGACCCAGTCACTCCCGGCTATGGTGTAGACAGGTGAGGACAGCCACACCTAACTGCTGAACCTCATTACCACCCCCACGTTATTAAAGAATGGAGGGCTTGAAGATGAACACCTGTGGAGGCCACCAAAGTGTGGGCCAGAGACTAGGATGGGGCCAGCAACACCAGGCCAGAACCTGGCATTTCTGCTTCGATCAGGACAACTAAGCCTCTGGGCTACCTGTTGCCAGGATCACAACTCTCCTAATGACCACACTTCCTTTTTTTCGCCTCTCTGTAGATTCTTTTGTGACTTCTGACTGGGAGGGGTGCTCCAACATGAGATGCCCATGTCTTCCCTAGAACACTGGCCTGGCCACACAAAAACCATCGGAGCTTCTGTGACCAGCTGGTCTGTGTCTCTGGGAGCTAGCCCCCTTACCATCCTGGGCCTCTCTTTCCTCAGCTATGACAGCAAAAGGCTCTCTGGTACCCCAGGCTCTTGAACTGGTGAGGTGTGGTAAGGGGCGTCGGTCTACCTGGAGGTGTCCTGCTCCTGGCTGGCCAGTATATTGTTAAGTCTAGAAAACAAAAGGTCAGACGCAACTCCTGACTCTGTCATTTATTAATTCTCCCACCCAGAAGCCAATCAGCGGCCCAGTAGCCGAGTTGGGACTCCTTGCTGGGACTGTCAACCCCATGAACCTGAGCAAGGGACACCCCTGCCTGGAGTCGGCAGGCAACAGGAACTGAACACCAACAACGCAGAAGTCTTGGGTTTGGCCCAGGGATTTTCCTCCTCAGAATTCTCTTTCAAAATCTCCCTCCCAGGCATGGCCTCGGGGAGGTGAGGGGGCCTAGAAGTACATCTGTCATGGGCCAAAGAAACCATGCCTTTAAGAAGAAACCCAAACAAGGAATTTGGGCTCAGGCTTTGTCTCTGCAGACACTTTCCCCTGTGATCATGGGCAGGCCATTTTATGCAGAAGGTCTCAGTGTTTTCACCTGTAGAGGGTTTGTTTTTTGGTTTGGTTGGTTTGGCCAATTCCTGCCTCTTTGACTATGGAAAGACTGCAATGAATGTTTCTGGAGGTAAGAGGGTGGCTTGGTGGTAAACTACCTGACTGCCAATGTGAGACCCAAGTTCAAATCTCCACCACCTAAATAAAAGCTGAGTGTGGTCACTAGTACTAGGAAATCAGGGGGACTCGATGGAGCTCAGGGAGCTGATAAGCCTGACCAAATCAGTGAGCTCTCAGCTCGTGAAAGACACTGTCTCATTCCAAAGGAAAAGGAGCACGGGGGAGAGTAAGGGCTCAGCGGGTAAAAGGGCTTGCTATGGAAGCCCTGTGGCCTGCAAATCCTGCAAATCTCTCTCTCTCTCTCTCTCTCTCTCTCTCTCTCTCTCTCTCTCTCTCTCACACACACACACACACACACACACATAATAAATATTAAAAGATAACCAAGTGAAGAGTCACAAGGGCATCCAGTGTCTCACACATGTGCATATATCACACATACACACAGTCATTATACAGAAGCATTCCTGGCCTGGCTCGCTCTGGTTTCTACCCAGAGACACACATGTGACAAATATCCCTGCTCAAAGAGAAGGAAAAGGGGAAAGGAGGGTTTGTTAAGCACCGACCACCTTCTAGGTACTAGGCACGAAGCTAAGGAATTTGCCCCACGTGTAGTTTTTTGTTTTTTTTCAATTGCCCTGTGAGGACAGAAGAGCCCATGAGGCTCTGGAGCATCGAGATGCTTCCCGTGCCAGTAAAAATAAAAGCCAGTCAGTCAACAGGTGGTGATGGAGTCAGAGGCAGGTGATGAGTTCGAGGCCAGCCTAGTCTGCAGACTGTGCTCCAGGACAGCCAGGGCTCAGCAGAGAAACCCTGTCTTGAAAAAAAGAAAAAAGAAAGAAAAGAAAAGAAAAGAAAAGAAAAGAAAAGAAAAGAGAAAAAAGAAAAGAGAAAAAAGAAAAGAAGAAAAGGAAAAGAAAAGAAAAGAAAGGAAAGGGAGGGGAGGGGAGAGGGGAGGGGAGGGGAGAGGGGAGGGGAGGGGAGGGGAGGGGAGGGGAGGGGAGGGGAGGGGAGGAGAGGAGAGGAGAGGAGAGGAGAGGAGAGGAGAGGAGAGGAGAGGAAAGAAAAGAGTCTGTCCATCTCCAAAGTGTGGATCCTTTTTCTCTGGAATGCTGCTCATACTTGGGGAGCAGAACTCAGCTTGCCAGCTGGGGTGAGCACCCCGGGAAGGCACGTGGTAGTGTATGCGTGAGGGGTGGTCACCAGGGCCTCAGATAAGGAATAACAAAGCTGATCACATGACCTTAGCATTCGGTCACCAGTGGGAGGATCTTGGGAGCACAAAAGCTTCCCAGAGGAGGGGTTATTTGATTTGGGTGATGAGGAGAAGAAAGTTCTTCTGTTTTTTGTTTTGTTTTGTTTTCAGATACAGAAAACGAGGTCCTTTGGAACAAAGAGTATTTATTGGAAGGCAGACAGAAATCAGGCAGCCCTCTAGGGTGCTGCAGATAGGTGTCCATTACAAAGAGGCAGTCAGGAGATGTGAATAAGTCACACTGTAGTATCTGAGCGATTTACCAGCCGAATCATCCGGAGCAAGCCGTTTCACCTTTCAGAGCCTCCGGTATCTACAATGTCCAGTGCACAGGGCTGCTGGGTTCAGAAGAGGTAAAACAGAAGGAACCCAAAACAATGTTAGCCTTGAATCCTTGTGACTCCATGAGCTGAGCTGGGTATCAAAAATGGATCTGAAGATCTGAGAGGCAAGAAACCTGCCAAAGGGCACACAGTCGGTAATGGTAGATCCAGGATTCAAATGCAAGCAGTTGTATGCCTTATCTTGCCTTTTCTATCACCTATTCAACACACACACACACACACACACACTCATAAATAAAATATGAACAAAGCAAACCCACGTGGATGGAATTCAATCTTGGGAAATCTGTTCATGGAAAATGTGACATCAAAATGTTATAGGAGAAATACGATAAGATTAGCTCTTTTAATATTATATGTTACATTTAGTGTGTGTGTGTGTGTGTATGTGTGTATCTGTCTTGTTTTCATGCATGTGTGTATATGTACACATTTCATGGCACACGCGGAAGGCAGAAGACAACTTGCGGAAGTGGGTTCTCTTCTTCCTCCATGTAAGGTCCACTCATATCATCAGACAGAAAGCATCCTCACCCACTGATCCACTTTATAGAACCTAAATAATTACTGATTTGGTGGGGAGGGGGGTGTTCAGAGAGGAAGATACCTTCCAGATGTTTACTTTTCATTGAGCTGAGTGTTATTACTTCTAAAATAGGTTTCCTATTTGTCTGAAGAATTATTGTTATCTTTTTGAACTGTAATATTGTTGTGTAGCCCAGCTTGGCCTGGAACTCACAATCCTCTTTCCTTACAGCTTTCCAAGCACTGGTATTAAAGGCCTGCATTACTGTGCTCAGCTCTCTTGAACAATCTTTCAGGTAGGCTATACTTCATGATTCCTCTGTCTTCTTGTATCAGCTGTGACTCACAGAATAAGGCTCAGTTCATCTGAGACTATTCTCTCTGATTTTGATAGTGTACTTAACTGTGTCACCAGTGTGTAACTTTAAAAAGTCCAAGTAGGGGAACAGGACAGAGGTGATGATTCAGTTGACAGAGTACTTGTACAACTTTGTGGGTCTGAGTTCAGATTCCTTACAAAAAGGTAGGATGGTGACATATGTCTGCAATCTCAGAGCTGAGCAGGCAGGTCCTTGGGCCTTGCTGGCCAGCCAGTCTAGCCAATCACTGGTTAGTGAGAGACCCTATCCCAAGAAATAAGGTAGAGAAAAACCGAGGAAGACAATTATCATTGTCCTCTGGCCCCTGATATGTATCTACATACACACACAAATAAAAGTGGGTAGATGGGAATTTATTTTATTTCTAGTTCACTTAGTTTCTTTTATTTATGAGATTTAAAAAAAAAGATGTATTTATTTTATGTATACGAACACACTGTAGACTTTTGCTCTCTTCACCAGAAAAGGGCATCAGATCCCATTACAGATGGTTGTGAGCCACCGTGTTGTTGCTGGGAATTGAATTCAAGACCTCTGGAAGAGCAGCCAGTGCTCTGAACCGCTGAGCCATCTCTCCAGCTCTATTTATGAGATCTTTATGTAACATTAGGTTCTTTATTTTTTAAAAAATTATACTGGGTCATCAAGACAGTTGTGGGTTAATCTACTAAGTCTTCACATGAGCACACGCCCCATTGCCAGTAAATAAATGTCTTGTTTAAAAAGAATACAACATCCAGGATGGTTTGTGTTGCTGGTTGTTTTGTTTTGTTTTTTTGTAGTGATGTTCAAACCTTCTGGATGCAGAGCAAGTGTTCTACTTTTGGAACCAAAGGTAGGACAAGTGTCCCAGTAGTGAGAGCCAGAAAGGTGTGATGACCTTGCCCCTGACTGTGTGAGGTGGAAATTTCTGGTTTCTCTGAGACTCAGTTGTGTCATGTGATGTTTTCCTGGAAACTGTCTTATGTGAGGATGTTTTGCTGAGAACAGACACGTGGTGTTTTTCTGGAAGCTGCCTGGAAGAATGGCATGTGATGCTTTGCTAGAGTGGATGCTCAAGAAGACACATGACGCTTGGAAAGGGGATAAGAATAACCTAGCAGACAGTGGGTGATGCTATGGCCTTGGTTCATTCGCCTTGCTACTTTTTGCTGGTCTTTGTTGGGCTTTGCTGACGCTGGTCTTCGAGGGCAATGCTGTAGCATTGGTTCACCTTGCCTTCTTTGCTGACCATCACTTATCATGACTTTGTAGAGAGAAACACACTTCTTGTAATATTCTGGCAGCTTCTTGCCACTTTTGTTGACTTGGGCCAATTGGCAGAGCCTTGCAATTTCTTCCGTATCAAACTGCCATTGCTGATTCATGAATAATGTTTGTGAGTGGATCGAACTATCGATATGGATTTGTGGGATCTGACTGTTGATATCCTGACAACAAAGGTTGGAATCACCCAAGAGAACTATTTCTAAACACGTCTCCATGCCCTTTCGCCCTAGTAACCTTTCCTTTCCACTGCCTCTGGTGGGTGGTGGGCTAGAAGGGAGGTTAAAGCATTTAAGAATCCTCGAGTCACCACAAAGAAGAGGAAAATCAGAGCTATCCAGACTTGAAGAAATACACGATATGGCATGTCACAGAAAACTGAATTGTATGGTGATGTTTGATGCCCAAATTAATGTGTAAGCTCAATAATTTTAAAGGTAACCATGGAATGGCCTTAGTCACATTACTCCAAATTCACTCTGGAAAAACGAAGAAAAACTATCGAAGAGGAGTCAGGAAATTAAGTGTAATGATATGGTTCTGGACGCGATGATTCACACCTATAATCCTCACAGCTTGGGCTGAGGCAGGGGGTTGCCTGGGGTTTACAGCCAGCCTGGGTTACATGGGGAAGATTGTCTCCAGCGAGGAAGAAAAGGAGGAAGAGGGGAGGAGAATGTCAATGTACAGCCGGGGATGTAATGTAACTCACTGACACCATGTTTAAGGCTCTGCGTTCAACACTTAGGATTTCAAACTAGCAATGACTACAACGAGGACAACGATGGTGAGGATGGCAAGGATTGTGCTGATGATGACCGAGGACAACAACGATAAGTTATGATAGCCATAAAGCTGTAGGGCCACAGCATCCGAGTTCTGAGACAGACGGACAAGGAAAGGAAAGGGCACAGCACTAGGCAGAAGGCAGAGCTGAGCTAACATGTGCCTAGGCCGGACACGTGAGGTCCGTGGGCGACGAGGTGGCCCTGCACAGCTGTCTGGAAAGGAGCATTACTGATTAACCGGTGCTGGGGCAATTGGTGAGCTATTTTGAAAATTAAATAAATTCAGCTCTTCTCATGACACTTGGTGCCAAAATAAATTACAGGGGATGAAAGAGCTGAACATAAAAGGCAAAGCCATAAAAATCTGGAAGAAAACAAAGGTAAATATTTACCAGTTCCTATAATGGGGTGGGAAAAATCTCCAGAGCATTAAACTACACGAGACTGAGAGAGAAGAGGAACAAGCGCAGGGAACCAGGGGAAGCTGGAGCCTTCTCTTCTCCCGGAAGCATCAGCAAGAGAGTGAAGAGCTGCTGGCAAACCTGGAGACATTGTTGCTAACACAGAAGGATTGGTCTCAAATGTATTCAATCCCATGCTAAAACAAGGAGAGGGGGTGGGGCTCAACAGGACACACACTAAAACTGAGAGAACGCAACTAATAGCCTTCAAAGGGCAGGTAATTAAAAGAGCACCATAAACGATGTTGCTTTTAATTGTGTGTCGGTGTGTGTGTCTGTACTTGTGAGTGCAGGTCCTGGAGAAGGCCAGAAGAGGGGACAGATCCCTTGAAGCTGGCATGGAGGCTGGGAACCAAACTCATGTCCTCTGCAAGAACAGTGTGTGTTCTAAACCACTGAGCCATCTTTCCAGCCCCGACAAATCATTTTAAAGTCATGCCTAAGCAATTCAACTGACAAAACCCTTTGAAACTGTTGCTTTCTGCAGACAGAGGTAAGGGTTCCACGGGCATTAGAAAGTGATTTGGTGCTGTCTTTTAAGAACCCCCAAAGAAAGGACTGGAAGAGATGGATCAGGGGGACGAAGAGTTTACTGAGTAATGGCAAGACTTGTGTTTGGATCCCCAGCACCCACATAGAAAGCCAGGCAAGGCAGGCTATGACAGGATATGCCTGTAAGTTCAGCAATGGGGCAGTGAGGACAGAAGGGTCCCTGAGACACCCTGTCTGAAGTAAACAGTGTGTAGAAGTAGCTTAAGAGTTCTCCATTTGGATCCTGAAGGTAGTAGGAAGAGAGAGGACAGCAACTGGACCTGGCTTGGGCTTCTGAAACCCCAAAGCCTACCCCCAGTGACACTTCCTCCAACAAGGCTACACTTCCTAATAGTGCCACTCCCTGAGCCGAGCATATACAAACCATACTACCGAGCATTCAAGTCTATGAGCTTAGGGAGGCTATTCTTATTCTAACCACCACAAGAGTGATCCAGAAAGACATCTGACATTGATGTTGTGCCTACCCCACCCCCCAACACCCCCCAGCACGCATGCACATGGATACACAACACACACACACACACACACACACACAGAGACAAACACACAAACCCAAAAATGTTCCTTTGACTCAGCAAACCACCTCCTAGGACTCTAATGCTAGGAAATAGTCAGGATTTGGGGTAAAAATGTGTGTCCATACAACTATGTTAAGAGAGCCATGACAGCAAATTCTGATAGCAACAATGTTATGGTTTATATATATGCTCGGCCCAGGGAGTGGCACTATTGGGAGGTGTGGCCTTGTTGGAGTAGGTGTGTCACTATGGCGAGGGCTTTAAGACCCCCATCCTAGCTGCTTGGAAGCCAGTATTCTGCTAGCAGTCTTCAGATGAAGATGTAGAACTCTCAGCTACTCTAGCACCATGCCTGCCTAGATGCTGCCATGTTCCCACCTTTATGATAATGGACTGAACCTCTGAACCTGTAAGCTAGCCCTAATTAAATGTTGTCTTTATAAGAGTTGCCTTGGTCATGGTGTCTGTTCACAGCAGTAAAACTCTAACTAAGACAAACAACATATTACCAAATGACCTACAGTGTAGTCTCACAATGGCTACCATCTAAAACTGTTTTGTTTTGATACAGTCTTGCTCATTGACCCAGGCTGACCTCAAACTCATAATCTTACTGCCTCCATTTCCCATGAGGTAAGACTTCGTTTGGGTATCACCACATATAGCTATGCATCCTTCAAAAATGTTTGCCAGGTTGGAGAGATGGCTCAGCAGTTAAATGCACTGGCTGCTCTTCCAGAGGATCCAAGTTCAGTTCCCAGCAACCACTAGGCAGCTCATGACCATCTGTAACTTCAGTTCCAGGGGATCTGATGTCCTCTCTGACCTCCAAGAGCACGGTGTGCCTGAGACACACAGACAAATCACCCATTCACATGAATAATCATTTTTAAAGTTTTAAATAATGTTTGCCAAGAACTTAAAGATCCCTAAAAAGGAAACACACCAGAGTATTTGCTGGGAAAATGCACTTCATATACAGTAGGGTCTGTATTCTCTACTATTTAGACATATCAGATACCTTAGAGATTATGGATAATTTTAAGTATCAATACTAGAAATGTGTGTTTTTCTGCTTTACTTTTAAAATTGTAAAGATACTATTTTAATGTTTCTTTCAAGATTTGTTTTTATTTATGGAAGCACGTGCCCGTGAAGGCCTGAAGGGGCCATGAGTTCCCTTGGAGTAACAGACATTTGTGAGCCACGTATGGTGTGTGCTGAGATCTGAAATCTGACCCCTGATAGAACAATAGTAAATACAATTAACTGCCGAGCCGGCTCCCTAGCTCTGGTGTTTGTTTGTTTGTTTAAAGCATGTAAGATTTGCACCAAGGCCTGAACTGAAATCACATGGTGACAGATAAGGCACTTTGACAAGACTGAAGTCCACTGTGGCTTGTGTTAATTTACTAGACAACTCCTGGTGACATGCAAGTGTCTAGAGAATCCCTTCTGAGCTGTCACTCCCACACAATCAGTCATGCACGTGGATCAGAAACCACCAATGGCACTGAGAGCACAGCAGACCTCACTGGTGGCTCCTCCGGTTTCCCTGCTCTAGGCATGGAGCAAGATTTCCCTAACCAATAATGAGCTCCTGTTTTAGTAAGAGAGTGTCAGACAGAGAGAGAGGGAGAGAGAGAGGTGAGTGATGTTGACCGCTGACCTCCATACACACAGGAGACTAAAGACAGTTCCCAGTGGTGGAGCACCTGCATAGCCTTTAGGGTTCCCTGAGTTCATCACTGCAAAACACGCGAACAAGCAAATGAATCTTGTGGACGGTATACCACTTTAAATCCAGGACTGGCTGGGTTGTAGCTCGTCAGCAGGGAGCTCTCAATATCCCCTTCTCCCAACTGTGAGTGCTTCTCTAGAACTGATAGGTGGTGGGCCTAAGGTAAGCCTAGCTTGTCTCCCTGAAGCCTCATCTGGGTGAACCTGGAGCAAATGTCAAGCCTATGGGTGGCACATACTCATGCTGGCTCTCCCAAGCCTTAGAGTCTTGAGATGGGTAGGAGAAGCGGCCAGCCAGGCCTGGCCTGAGCCCCAGCTGCCCTGGGCTTCCATCCACGCTGCCTCACCATGCCCTTTCCAGACACATCAGGTCCCTCCTCCTCCTTGGCAGGCATGCCCATTAGTTCATAGTGAGGACTCTTTCTTAATTGCCTTGGGACTTCCCCCTGACTAACTGGGGGAAAAGTTGGCATCCTGTCCATCATACCAGCAAAACCAATCTGAGAGCAGAAGCATGGAGTGCTGGCGAGACTGGAGATGCTGGCACATTTAGTTGGAACGATTATGTCTTTAAAAAGGCAGTTGTGCAATCTATAAAGTTTGCAGCAGGGACTCTAGTGCCCTTGGCTTCTGCTTCTGAGATATGCAAACTGCGTGTTTTCTTTAACCGTCCTCTTCCCCATGGCTCTGCCTAAGATACGAATAACCTTTTCCTCTTTTCTCTTGCTCTTGCCCACTAACTCCTGGAACCACTCGCTGTTCTTGTCCAAGCTACCTTTGAAGGAAGATTAACCCACTGGCAGGGTTAATCTTCACTTTGAGGTCTACAGACTTAGCTCTCTTGGCAGAGTACTTGCCCAGCATGTGCAAAGCCCAGGGTTCAATCCCCAGCACTGCATAAACTGGTTGTGGTGATCTGCACCACTCCTAGCAAGTGGGAGCTGGAAGCAGGCGGATCAGAGAAGTTCAAGGTTTGAGAGTAGCCTAGGATACTGCTTCAGTCTCTCAGATATCCAGGATGACAGACCAGCACCACCACGCTAGGTAGGCTGTTCACATCTCTATCCTAAACCCAGGGAGATGGATTCCAGGAAGGAAGATATCTGAAAGGGGGATTCTAAGACCCATTGCCTGAGATGAGCTGCAGATCAAAGGGCCTAGCGTCTGATGAGCTCTGCTGCACGCCAACTGCTGGCTCTTGTAGGAGGGAGTGTTATCTTCAGGCCACCACAGCCATTCCTATCCACATCGTGTAGATAAGTAGACAGAGGCTCAGAGATTAACTCAGAGGCCCAGGACCCCACAGACAGAAAGTGGCAGTAGCCTGGCAGACATGCCCCCCACTGCCCCCCTCTTCTGCGGAAAGACCAAGCCCAGTGTTGAGCAGGCAGAACCTGGCTACAGGATGTGTTGTTTGGCCCAACTGAGGCTTCTTTAAAATTTGGAAATTTTTTTTTACAGAAGTTCAGGAGAAGGGAAATTAGAAATCTGGCAAAAGAATGTTCTTGTTCCTCATGGCAAGAGTGACCTGGAACTGTGTGGGGGCTGAGACCTTTGAGCAAGCCTGGCCAGCTGTCCCGTTCCAAGTCTGTGACTGGCCTGCATGGCTCCTGTATATTGTTATCTCCTGGACTCCTAAGACTGTGCATGCCTCTGTCCCCTGGCCTGGGGACTAGCTCTGACTCGATATCTCATTGAAGGGGACAGCTAGACTATGCAGACCCTGGAGGCCTCTGACTCCATGAAACCCCTACATGCTCTGTCCCTCTTCTTTTCTCTACTGTCTCTCCCCTTCCTTCTGTCCCTGGTCTGCCCGCTCCCAGCTTGGCTTCTAGCACACTCACGCATATAAGCATGCACATACACCACACAGTACAGTGGTCTCTCTGCAGGCCTATGGACTTGGGTGTGTCTCTGTCTTTGCATCACACACACACACACACACACACACACACACACACACACACACACCCAGAGAGAGAGAGGGAGAGAGAGAGAGAGGGAGAGAGGGAGAGAGAGAGAGAGAGAGAGCAGTGTACTCTACCAGAGAGCAGGGATGTACTATCTCTCAACACTATCATAAGGGCACTCTGCCTCTGGGGTCCAGGTGGAAGCAGAGGAGTCTGGGAAGGGGCACATGAGTGGAGGAGATGTTGTTTCTCACCCCACACAGAACACTCCAAGCCAGCCTACACCTCCCTGAGGTATCAGATGTGATGTATGAGGTGTGTAGAGACCCTGCAGCGCCAGCCAAGTGCCTGGACTAGTAATCTCTTCCCTTTCACACCACGAGGGCCTGGGATTTATTAACTGGGAGTGCTCAGGGGAGTCATGAGCTGCTGGTGAACCAGCTGAGGCTCCTAGCGTGAGCTGCTGCTGCAGAGGCCAGGCGGATGCCCGGCAGGAACCTTCAGTCCTTAGGTGGCTGGTTCTCTGAGACCCTCAGGCTTGATTTCAGGAAAGCATGGGGAACAAAGCCGACTTCTCCCAAGTAGGGGCCCCGGGCAGAGCCCCCAGCCTGCCGCTTGGCTCTGAATGCTGTCCTTGCCCCTCTGAGGGACTTTTAGCCAGTCTGCAGCTTAGCTTCTCAATTAGGCCAATAGATGCCCTTGTGAACCTCAGAAGGGGAGGTCGGGGGTCCTCAAAGGAAAGAGAAAAGTTGTGGGAGTTCTTAGGCCTGAGATTGCATGGGGCTCACCTGTGATGCTTCACAGACACACATATTCTCTCACCAGAGGCCATGGGGAGCCAGCTGGATGGGCAGCCTGGAATTACACATAGGGAGAGAGTGGAAGGCATCATGACTTTCTAATAAAATGTATGGAATAAAGTCTCTCTCTCTCTCCCCTCCACCTCTCTCCCACTTCCCCTCGTGTGTGTGTGTGTGTGTGTGTGTGTGAGAGAGAGAGAGAGAGAGCGATAGAGAGAGAGAGAGAGCACACACGTGCGAGTGTGCCCTCCACCTTCTTTTTTGAGACATGGTCCCACTGAACCTGAAGCCAGCATATTAGTTAGACTGGCTGTCCCCACCCCCCAGCCCCACCCCAGGGAGCCTCCTGCCTGTGTCTCCTCAGTAAGGAGTGCAAATGAGTTAGTCTCAGCCAAAGCCAGGCACATGCAAAGAACTCCTGTGTGACTAACGGGCAAGCTGTGGAAGAGGCTCTGGTATGAAGGCACCCACCTCAGCCGTGAAGTGAGGCTGTACTACCCACAATGCTCGGTACACAACACGTGGATCCCAAGCATTACGGAAGTAAATGTAGTCTCTCAGAAAGCAGTAAGAGCAGGTTCGCTTTTTGTATTTCAAGCCTAGCCCCCACCTCCAACATCCCCCCTCCAGAAACTGAGCGTGCTTTTGGACGGTAGTTAAATACACTGTCCATGGCGGAAAGCTGTTTGGTTCACTTCGTAGACCCAGATGATTGTTCTGGAAAGACTGGCGTTTTCCCACTGGTCTGTTGGTTTATGGGTATGCCTTTAGTCATCAGTTCATGGAGAGCCACTTCCAGGAAAGGGTTCAGCTTCCATTCAGGTATTTGATTCTGGTTTTAAAGGTTAACTCGGTGCCCTGTTATCAACATTCTCTGCCTTTTCTTTATTCAGCCCTGTTTTTCTTATTGTTCAAGGTAAGGGAGCTGGAATTTACGAGCTGCGACAAAACACACCATATATAACACATCCTGCAAACATGTTATTGTAGAAACTTATTTGATCTGAGCAGAAATAGTAACCCCTGCCCTGCCAATGGCTCATGGGAAAATGGTTCCATGGCTGATGTAAAGGGGCGCCTGAGCGGTTTTCCTTAGCAATATATTCCAAGGAATGAATGCTGTATGGCATATATGTCTGTGTGCACGTATGTTTGCGGGTGAGTGTGCCCATGTATGCTTATATAAAGGACAAAAGAGAGAACCTTGCATGTCTTCCTCAATGGCTTTACATTTTGAGGCAGGGCTTTCGCTGAGCCTAGAGCTCACTGGTGGGCATGGCTAGCTGCGGGCTGCACAGGGAGCCTGGCATCTCCACCTCCTCCTAGGACCAGTGCTAGGATTACAAATGGGCACGGCTCTGCCCAGATTTTACCAGGATGCTGGGGATCCAAACCCAGGACCTCACGCTTGCCTGGCAAACACTTTACCCAGCGAGCTGTCTGTCTCTCTAGCCCCTGGGAGAATATCTCTTAAAGAAAATGAAATCAGTTTGGCCATCAAATAAAACATCAGTCTGTACGAGTTGGGCTTGGGGAAATGGCAGGCCCGTTTATTGCTTTGCGACTCTCAGGGTCTCCTCTAAGTGGGACTATGTTCTGAGAACCTTCTCTCCCTGTTCGTCCACAGCCAGCTCAGACCTTCACAGCAGACTGACACATGCAGATGTCTGCAATCCAGAGTGAGTCCAGGAACTAAGATTTAAAAAGAGAGCTTGATTACACGGGCTCCCCCATAGAGCTTCCTCTTTGGATGGCCACAAATAAATATACTGTCCACTATGTCCCAGGCGGGTTATGGCTTCAGAAGAAGTGGCCAATCCGGAGGCCACAGGTTGCCTGTGTGCTTGACTTCGGTGTGTGCTTGGAATTCTCACTACCTGGGAAGAGTGACCTTCCTTAGGAGAGAAGGGCCCCGGGATCACTCCCTCTGCTCATTTGCTGTGTGAGCATGGGCCACTTACTAACCCTCTCTGTAACCTACTTCCCTCTGTAAAGCAAGGAGACTGGGTGGATAATTCTTTCAGGGCTCTGTCTTCACGGGCTCTGGTCTAAGGCAAAACGTTTTCTGGAAAAAGCAGAAAAGTGAATTGGTAGGACATTGATGGTGTCTCTGTCCCAGCTATTCAATACTGAGCGTGGGGCATGCTCAGCCGGGTGCCTCTGTCCCTGTGAGAATACACAAACAAGCAGCAAACTGGTCACCCACTCCCCAGACTCAGAAATGAAAGAGTCAGCCTGAGAGAGTCAGCCAGGAGTGAGGAGTGGGGAGGCGCTTGTCCAAAGGGAACCTGAGCAAAGGGGGTGTTTCAGGGCTCCAGAGCCCTGCTGGCTGCCTGCGCCCACCCAACCCAGAATACAGCCTTTCTTTCTCCCAGACAGATACCTCTGTCCTCGACTCTAAAGAGCTTCTCATAGTCTTGCCACCTCACAGCTGACGAAGAGAGACATCTGCTTTCTCCTCTATACTCCAGAGCAGACTGGGTAAACTCCCAGATGTGCACGGTGGAGTGAGAGGATCAATACTGCAGAGCCTAGCGAGCCTCACCTAAGCTTGTGGGTGTCTGGGGCACTGTGTAGGGTGTTTCCTAACCTAATGGCTTCCAGGGAAGCCTGAAGGTGGGTGGGTGGGGCTTCAGAGAGGCCAGTAGGAGGCTGCTTGGTGTTACAATCATCATGGACAGGAGCTGGCTGTCCAGGGACCTGCACTAAAGAAGCTATGAGAACTGGTCCCAGCCAGAATTGATTGCTGGGGTTGGCCCTGGTGCAGGAACAGAGAACAGGGGACATGGGTCACTTATTTGTCACCCTGGCTCTACCTCACCAGCTTTGACCTCACCTCTTTTGCTGCACTTAGTGCGAGTGAACAAAGTTCACCGAAAATCTTTCCTTTCTGTTTGAGAAGATACAGGCCCAGAGAGGTCAAGGGATTAGCCTGAAGTCACACAGCGAGAGCATTCTGCGGTTGGCGGTTTTCCCGAGTTTCTGTGTTTTCTGAAACGTAGGGGAGTCTGGACAGGTCAGAATTCGGGGTTTTCTGCTGTCTCCAACTTAACATTCCAGGGCTTTCTGCTCTGGCTCAGGTCTCAGGCAGGGCATCCTCAAACCAGTACAAGAGGAAGCCTCCTCTTTGTGTGTTTGGATTCAGATAAGGGCATTTTCAGGCTCCTTGAGATCAAGATGGCAGCCAGCCAGTGCTATTTCCACCCAAAGATCAATCAAGGCTGTCCCTGGTCTCAGGCACAGGGCGGCTGGCGCTCACAAACAGAGCCAGGGGGATCTATAGCCAGGCAGTGCTGATTACCACCAGCTCCTGGAGCCAGCAGGCTTGGAGCACCCTTTCAGAGGCAGAGACGTGACACAAATCTTCCCACTGCTGGGCCAACGCTTCCTTATGTGTCTGCCGGGGGTGACACTCAGGCAAGGTCTGCACCCAGGGCCCAGCCATTAAGAAATTCATTAATCAGAATCGTGTTTACAGCCCTCTGGCAAGCAATCGTAATTCACTGGCTCAAGCTAGACCTGGGGCCTTCCTGCAAACTGCTGTGACATTTGGTAAAAATATCAGCTGGGGCCAGAGCCAGGCGGGAGGTGTGTGTGCGATCCACGCTGACTTGTGAAACGCAGGCGCAGCGTGGGTCATAGGCACTGGAGAAGGTTGTGGGGACAGGCTGTCACTGGCTCCCAGTGTCATCTTGAACACGTCACTACCCTGTCATCTCGCATCTGTATTGGGGAGGATCTGGGATAAGTGAGATGGTTAAAATCTGTCAGCCCACTGATTTGTCCCGTGTGGTCTGTGGTCTGAGGAAGATTGGCAAGCATAGTGTAAAGGGGGGAAAAAAAAGAGTTCCTTGCCAACCTTTGAAAACTGTAGGATTCACATGAAAATCCAGATTTCCTGTTGAGCTGAGGGAGTTTTCCTGCAGAGCAGTGTTGGCCTGGAGCTGACTAAGCTCCCAGCATCCACAGATGGGCCTGGTGTTAACTCTGGCAAACTGTAGCTCATGGGCAGCTCGTGTAGGCCAATTTTAATGCTGGTCTTCAGTAGTGGGCATGGGCCAGGGCTCCATAGAAGGCAGAGTAGGTTGTGCACTATACAAGGCACTTAGGTTTGGGGTCAAACAGGGACGGAATTGCTACAATCTGTCTGGCTTGCTGAGGGAGCTCTATTCTACCAAGGATGGGGTGGGTGTTTTGTTTTGTTTTTTCCAGGGGGTCATCCAAAGCTGGCATTGGTCCTGTCTGGGCCACAGAGTTCCCACAGATTGCATTCCATAGAAGATGAGGGCAGGACTTCCCCAGGGTTACACACAGACGGTTGAGGAAGGCAGCGCTCAGCTGCAGGCAAGTGTAGGCCTGTCCTGAGCCATCACCTCATTAGTAAACAATGGCCTGAGCCCACTAATCCCAAAGGCCCTCCCAGTTTTACAGGATGCAAATCTACAGCTGTGCCACTGCCTGAGAGCAACGTGGAGGGGGGCCAGCCTGTACCTATGCTCTGGAACAAGGTTGGGACTCCTGGGCAGGAGCTACAGCTAGGGCCCAGAAAAATACAGGTCTTCTATTCCACGTGTGTGTGTGTGTGTGTGTGTGTGTGTGTGTGTGTGTGTGTAAAACAGATGTCAACAATTGGGTGTCATTCTCCAGGAACCTTCTGTGTTCCTTTTGAAATGGGGTCTTTCCTTGGAACCTGGAGCTTGCCATTTGTCTAGAGCAGCTGCCCAGCATTCTCCTGGAATCCTGACCCCACCAGGCTTTTTTGCCTTGACTTCAGGGGCTGTGTGCACTCGAGTGCATGCACCTGATTCCTGTGTCCCGGGCTGCCGTAATTATCGATTTCGTTCATACTAGTCCCTGAACCCTGCTCATTCTGTTTCCTGTGTTTCCTCAGACAGAAAGGAAAGGTCTTTAGTGGACTACGTCCACTCTACACTAGTACAGGAGGAGAGATGAGGTCAAAGCTTAAGGGATCTAGGGTGGCAGATACATGACACATGTCCCCTGCTCTCTGTTCCAGCACCAAGATCAACTTATGTGATCCTGAGCAGCCCGGGTCAATTACGACCACTGTGTGTGAGGAGATGAATGTTCACTCCATGCACTGGAGCATTTGTCTTCTTGGCTTTAGTCTGTGTAGCAGCTTGCATCATAGAAAGAGCACTGAACCAGGAGTCTGGAGACTGGGTGGTTAGCTGGCCAAAGACCCTCATCCCCTGCTTCACGGGAGCTCTCTTTCAGTTCAGGGTTCATAGGCTAGTGTGAGCAAAAGCTGTGCATTATGCCAGCTTGGGGCATCCAGATGTCAGATGCTCTGCACTTTGTACAACCTCTTTCTTGGTCATAATAGCCCCTGACTAGCAGGGATCAATACTGTCCATCTTGCAGAAGACACTGAAGTACATACGGTTGAGGTTAAAGGCTCACATTCAGGACTTAGCATCCAGGCTGGAATTAATCCTGGCCATCTAGTGAGAGATCGTGTATGCTCCCCTCCCCCAGTCACCTGCTGCCTGGACCCACTGTGACTCGAGGCACATGGTGGGAAGGCTATTGTACAGGTCTTTTTTTTTTTTTTTTCAGCCAGAACCTCAAAAGGCTGCAGGATTTCTGCCCTAGCCCTTTTAGAATGCTCCGCCAGGGATGCCCATGTGTGATGCGAGAACACCTGGAAGAGATACAGGCACTCAGTGGACAGCCAGTGTCAGGCCTTTGGTGGGCATTCCCATCCAAAGGAATGCAGCTTTCGGGGGAGTCCCATGAGATGAACATGAACAACATTGGCTGTTCATTAACAAAACTGTAAAAAACAAGACCCTAGGGTTTTGAGTTGCTTGTTCCACAGCAATGCTGGCTGATACACAAGCTCCTACCAAAGCTATATTCGGAATATTACTGATGTATTTCACAGATAGCTCTACAGAGGAGAGGGAACAGGGCAGGGCTGTTTGTGGAGCCATACACTCTCAGACATTACCCTCTGTGTCCCCCAGCAGATGGTGGTCACAGAATGTCTGCATCATTGAATATATATACCCTAGCACTATGCCTGCCACTGAGTGCTCACTAATGTTCTCCCTCGGGAAGTTTCCAGGCTTCTGGATAGACCATGTCATTTGCCCAACAAGGGTTCCTCTTACATTTACACAGATAAGAGTATATGGGTGTCAGCAGTCCCGGGAGCTGTGCAGGAATATTTGGGCACCCAGATCCTCAGGATTTATGTCATATGCATAATTAGATGGTGGCCCTGGGAGACAGTTGCTACTGACTCTATTTTTCTCAGATGAAGAGACTAAAGCACAAAGAAAGAACCGAGCTGCCTTTCCGATTCCTGGTCGGGGCCTTGGCCTTTGGGCCTGCTGGGCCTTTCTTTTCATTTAGAGTTTAACAGCTCCTATCCCACCTGAAGCCTGGCCACCAGCCTCAAAAGCTAGTCCCACTCTGAGAAACTCACAGGGAGGAGGCTCCAGGGTCCCACAGAAGATGGGCCTGCTTCCCTTCTTAGATGAGCTCAGTCCTCAGTCTTTGGCTCCTGCTCCTGTCCCCTCCTCCCAACCCCTCCCCCATTCCCAGCCAACCCCTCCCCCTTAATATCTCTATGAGGACGACTTAGTTGCTTTCCTTGTACTATGATAAAATACCCCCTAAAAGGCTCCTTATAGGTTTCTTAAGGGTTTCCCACATCATAGTGGGAAAGTGAGAGCCACAGGAGCTTGAGCCAGTCATGGTGCAGTCAAAGAGCAGAGGCAAAGGCACTCAGCAGGGCAGCTACCCTTCTCTATTTAAACCGTTGCACATATCCTGCCTAGGGAATGGTCCCACCCACAGTGGACCAGTCTTCTCCCACTTCAGTTAGTAATTAAGAGCCACCCTTGTTGGCCTTTAGTCCACAGGCCTTTAATCTCAGCACTCAGAGACTGGAGGATCTCTGTGAGGCCAGCCTGGTCTACAGAGCTAGCATGATATCTAAAGCTACACAATGAAACGCTACCTGGAAAAACAAAACCAACCAACCAACCAATCTACCAACCAGCCCTATCTCCACCCCCAGGCGTGCCCAGAGGCCCATCTTCCAAGTGATTCCAGAACCTCCAAGTTGATAATTAACATCAGCATCACAATGACCCTTCCTCCTTCTTTTCTTTCTCTGTGGAACTGAGACCACACAGAGCAAAGAGACCTACAGGGGCTGAGTGTCTGGTACAATATAAGCATAGCCCTCCATGTAGCTGTCCCTGAGTTGTCACCCTGGAGTCACAACTGAAGAAATCAGGGCCCCAAGTGGTTAAGTCCCTTTCTCAAGAAGACACATTTAGCAGCTGTCGGAGCTGGGATTTGAACGCAGACCCTCTGACTTCAGAGCCTTGGCTGTTTCCACTCCGCCACCTGGCATCTCCCAGAGGAAACCGGAGAGCCCAGCATGGAAACTCCAGGGTGGAAAAACTGCAGTAATGAAGGGAGAGAGTGAGCCAGAGCCTGGCCCCCAGGGGGTTGCTTCCTCATCAGTCGGAGCCCCAGGAGGAGCTGGGGAGAGATTTTCCCAGTATCCTCTGCAGCTAATTACCAGCTTCACTTTTTCCTTTCCCTCTTTGAATGTTTCCAACACTCGCATCATCTGGGGCTTGGGATCCAGCCCACAGGGCAGGGCTTCGTGTCAGTCAGGGCAAGGGTTGGGAAGCTGGGGTTGAGCCAGCCTGGATGGCACACTGTCCTTGGGCTGCCTGGGCGTCTGCTCAGCAGGGCAGGGAACAGAATGCCATCAATGTCACATGCGGCTGCATCTGTGATTTTCAACCAAGGTAGTTTGAATGAATAACTTGAGTGCTTCCTGGTACTCATTACATACCTGCTGTGATTCACGGGCCTCTCACGGCCCTGGGACAATTGATACTGCTGATTATTGGTGGCCTTACTAGAAGGCTTGCAGACTCACCACCTATTGTTTGAGTCTGCCACCCCAAGAAGGCTCTCAGGGGTCCCCCACCCTCACAGCAATCTCAACCCTCAGAATTGTAATCCATCCCCAAGGGGAAAGTGATTTCCCCATTTGGAAAGCTGATGAAAACCCAGGTCTCACTGAGCCCTGAGCTAGTCCCTTTGCACACAGTACTCTTCTCCATATGAAGAAAGCTAAGGCCCCTGGAGGCAAGGAGGGATCTTGCCGCCCAGACAGCAGCAGCTGCGACACTTCCACAGGACCTCCCTAACCACCGCAGAACCTTCATGTTGATTCTCCTTCCTACTCCCCAAGCCCCAGGGTGTTTGCAGACTTCTCAGTGTTCCACAGTCAGGCCTGTAGACCTTTCTGTCAGACCTATGCTTCTCTCCTTCCACAGGCCTTGCTTTACCACACTGGAATCTCCTCCATTCCACTGCCTTCCTTCCTCAGGCAAAGTTCTTGGTCCAGGATCAGTTCACCACTCTGGGATGATCACTGGTGCCCAGCTTTGGAGCCTAATCCTTGAAGAGAAGTGGGCAGCCCCTGTAGATCTAGAGGGCAGCAGCTCACATTTGCACATGCTCATTGAGTAGCTCCCACCCAGCTACCACTCCATGGCCTCCACAGTGGGCCTTTGCAGAGACCTATCTATATAGAAAGGAATATCTCCAGAAATGGAGACCATGATTATGCTCATGGTTGTGAATAAGGAGAATGGGTTTCTAAGACACCCTTAATTCAAGGGTATCCAAGACCTGTCTGGACAGCATAGGGACAGGCCTCTGGAGACAGGGAGAGAGGGAGAGGGGGAAGAGAAGGAGAGGGGGAAGAGAAGGAGAGGGGGAAGAGAAGGAGAAGAGAAGAGAAGGAGAAGAGAGGAGAGGAGAAAAGAGGAAGAGAAGAGAAGAGAAGAGAAGAGAAGAGGAGAGGAGAGGAGAGGAGAAGAGAAGAGAAGAGAAGAGAAGAGAAGAGAAGAGAAGAGAAGAGAAGAGAAGAGAAGAGAAGAGAAGAGAAGAGAAGAGAGAAGGGGGAAAGGGGTCTGGGAACATAGTTCTGTTGTAGAGTGATACACAGCACTCTCAAAGCTTGATCCACAATAGTCCATAAACTAGATATGACAATGTATGTCTATAATCTCAGTACTATAAAACTAGGAAGATTAGATGTTCAAACTCATTCCTGGTTGCATAGTGACTTGGAAGCTAGCCTAGGTTATGTGAGGACGTGTGTGTGTGTGTGTGTGTGTGTGTGGGTGGGTGGGGGAGAGCAGGGCATTGATTCTGTTTATCTTTTTTTTTCCTTTTTCCTGCTTTCACTCAGACCCAAAGTGTCAACACTCACTAGGTGAACTCTGTTGTAATTCTGTTTATCTATCCCCTGTCCTCTATCTCTTTCCCTGAATTAAAGGCTGCATGGCCAGTGAGAACTGGGTCTGATCTGGAAACAGCTCTGCCAAGAGCTAGCACAGGTAATGAAGGCAGGCAAAGGCTGAGATCATGGGTAGAGAAGGGCTTAGGAATGCCACAGGGTCCTCACGGCCTCCTCTCTTCCAGACCGTCAAGGTGCCTCCCTCCAGCAAGCCTCCTGGGTTGGACAGCATTAGAAAGAGGGCTGATGGGAACTTCCTTCCACCCATTAGGTGTGGGATGAAGATGAGAGGCGGAGGACCCTGAGGCTCGGTCCAGGACAGCCTCAATCTCTGTCCTCTCAGCTCCAGAGCTCACTGTTGTGAACCACACCCTGCCTTGCTGAGATCTGCATGTCTCTGGTGCTGCTTGGAGGAGCCTCACACCGAGGCAGAGCAGAACCAAGAGAGGGCAGGGACGGTGCCAGGAGGAAGCCCTGAGCATGTGTCAGTACTGAGCCAAGACACGAGGTTATTTTTAGAGGCAGCCTGGTGGGGTAGCCGTCTGTTCTGTTGTGCTCTGACAGGGAGATGCCCTCAGGAGGAGAGGAGAACGTCATGGTCTAACCCTTAGATTCTCTGGGCCTCCTCCGAGTCTGACAGAGCTGGCTTCCTCCAGGGAGCCAACCTGCTGACGGTTCCTTAGCCTCAGTTTTGTGAGCACAGAAGCAGGGTGGAAGGAGAGAGTCACTGAGTGTCTTGAGCAGCCTCTGTGCATCAGGTGTCTTACATACATCACTCACGTAATTAATTCTCCCAGAACCCAGAGAGGCGGGCCTTGATCCTTCCCGTTTTACAGGGTAGAACACTAACCCTTGGAGAGCGTATGTAACTACCCAGGATCACCCAGCTTGTGAACGGTAGTGTCAGATCTTTAACCCAAATCCCTCCCTCCTTTCACTCATGCTGATTCATGAAAACGCGTCATCCGCGTCATCCCCAGCCTACAGGAAGACCCTGAAGCCTCTGGTCTGGCCACAGCTCCTCCTTCATTCCTGTGATGTTTGAGCCCAACCTTCCCCTGAGCCTTGCAGACTCCTTGAATGAGTCAGCTCTGGCTCCAGGCGACCACTGAGGACAATGGACATTTACTGTCTTACTGTAAATCAGGTCCTAGGCTCTGTTCAACCCGACAATTAACCCATGAAATAGTGGAAAGGCAGCCACGCACACTGGGGGCTCCCAGTATGTTCTGTCCTCTGTGCTCCAGGCTGCACCCCTATTCTTCCGCATTCTTTCAGCTCCCAAGGCCAACGCTTATGACCCCACGGATAAGGAAAGCAGGGACGGGGAAGACACCTGGCCTAGGACCCCTAGCCCACTTGTGTGTCTACGTAAACTTCTCTTCCTTTCTTCCTTCCTTCCCTAGTGTGTTTGAGTCATACTTTCCTGGCCTCAGGAGTGCTGAGGGTCTAGGAGGCCTTAGAGATCCTCCCAAACACAGCACCTTCAGCCCCTGACTTACAGGCCTTGAGTCCTTTAACTTTATTGCTTGGAATGGAGAGGATGGGAAGGTCTACCGACTGCACACTTCCAAACATGGAGTGCGGCTTCTTTACTGTACACTTGTCTGCTCCAGCTTTCTACAGAGGTCCCCTGCCCTGAGCTGGGAAGTCCAGAAGGCAGGACCAGGGTAGGGTGTGTGTGTTCTCCTGGTACCTGTATCTCTCTGGGAGCCAGGTCATTGGCTGGAGTTCACACCCAGGGAAAGGTTAAGAGACTCAACTACATAAAAGGCAAATGTACTTTGGAAAATACAGGAATCCAATCTTTCATCAGAAGCCAAGGTCAAGGGAAGGCCTATGGATTGGAGAAAACAGAGAGCAGGTCATAGAGGAAGAACTTGGATGGGAGCCCAGAGCCCAGGGCCTTGTCCCTCTGACCACCTGGACTACGGTGGCTGAGGTTGAGGTCCACTTCTCCGAGGCTCACTCCGTATGAGGGAAGGGTTCCGCAAGCATCCTCTTAGTTCTTCAAAGTAGTAGATAAAGGCCAGCCCTCCTCCGGGCTGTCACAGGGGCCCTAATAAGGCAGCCCGTGTAAGAACCCACGAGGAGGGGCAGAGTGTCTCCAGTATGTGTATACAGTCAGACACTGTGCATTGAAGTCCTTTAGACTCACCAGCTCCTGTCTTCCCAACCCTCAGCACAACTGGATGAATGCCTGCTTTCTGAGAGACACTGCAGGTTTTGGTTTGTTTTTTGTTTTTTGTTTTTTTAGAAGAAGGGAAAAAAAAACTCAGAGAGGAAAAATTGCAATAAGAAAGAGAGAGATTACAGAAGGAAGAAAACAGACTAATGGAGATGGATTCACAATAAGGTTTTCTCCATAGTAATTCCAATAATTAAAATGTCTACGGGCCCAAGCTACAAAGAATGGAACAGCATGTTCCCACCCCCCCCCCAGGGTACATTACGTCATCACCCACTGTGATTACATCATCCTCAATGGCAAACCAGTAATAAGTCCCATGCTTCCCAATTAATCAGCCCCACTATTTCTGATTCAAGTCATGAAAGTATGTTGGGAGGAGGGGGGGCTCCACCTAGGTTTGTGGTTCTATCTTTGTAGGTTGGGAAATGGGTCGCAGACTCACCCACTTAGCTAGGGAGAGGGGCCTGAGAAGCTCTGAAAACAGTTTGGGTAATAATAGGGCCTCTTTTTACTCCACTTCCCAGGGAGGGATGGCCTTGGTGACTGGTGCCTATTGACAGCCCAGACCTGGGAGGAAAGGCAGCCCAGACAGGGTTCCAGACAAGGATCCTGGGGCCCAGGAACCACCCCAGCAGCAGCCAAGGAAAAGCGATCCCTCTGCAGCCAAGCTGGCCGTCCCTTTCTCCTCAGGGAGCCGTGATTAAGCTGGACCCTTACAGAGCAGTGAAGGATGGAAATGAGCGAGGAGGGGATGAGCAGCAGACAGGGAGGGAGGGGCCTCTCTCGCCTGGAGAGGAGACAGTGCCTATTTAGGCTAGACCAGGGCAGGCTCTGCCCAGCTACAGCCTCTTAGCACTTTAATCAAATGCCTTGCGGATGGGTTAGCCCAATGTCAAAAATCCAATCGGATACATTTATTGGCCTGACAACCAATTTTCTGCGATGTATCATCAGGGACTGATGGTCCGTTCCCTGGCGGCAAAGGAGTCGGCGATAATGGAGCTAGGAGAGCGACTGTGCCCTCAATATTGTCTCAGGCAGTCATGGGAGGGGTGGGGGAGGAAAGGAGGCTGAGCCCAGAGAGCAGATAGGTGGGCAGATGGAAAGATAGAAGGAGCTAGATTTGAACCTCCAACGGGCAGGCGCTTTACAGTCTATGTGACCTGGGGCACTGCCACCTTCTTGCCTCTGACTCCCTCCCTAGCATCCTTGTCAGCCTTTCCGGGAGACTTGGAAAGGGCTGTTGATGCAAGCCATGGGTCTCAGCCCTGCTCACCCCACCCCACCCCGACCCCTGCAAGCTCAGGCTCTTGTTACCTAGAAGATTCTGAATTCCTTTTTTTTTTTTTTTCAAAGCTTGCCTGCTTGTTTTGCTTCTCCTTTGGCAGTCAGCTCACACCACCCCTCCGCAGCAGAACAAACAGGTCCAACACCCTTGCTCTAGTAACATGATTTCTCAGCTGGCTCTTCCATCACTTTGCCTGGCCCTGTGGCCAAGGTTGGCACTAACAACAGGACTTAGCCAAAGATCACCATAAGCACACCTGTGGCTCAACAAAGGTGTGTGTACTGGGGGTGGGGGTGGGGCAGCAGGGTGGGGGTGAGGATACCTGTCACCCAAAAAAGTACTTTGTGGTGGGTAACAGAGGGGTGTCTCAATGGGGGGGGGACTAAGCTTCCCCCTACCCTACGAGCATCTTGCAAGGACAAGATTTAAGGAAGCGGAGGGTGGTGCTCATGGGAGGGTGGTCCTGAATCTTATCCAGGAGGAAGGATCCATCAAGGCCAGGACTTTGATCTGAAAGGAAGCTGTGGACCCTGATACCAACCAGGATATTGGGATTGGGTGGCGATCTACAGAGTGACCATTTTCCCTTATTGTCTGAGTTCTGACATGATCACTGAGCCATCTTGCTTGTGGCCTTGCCTGACAGTTCTGTTCTAAAAGACTCTTTTCAGGAGATCCTACAGCTGGCTGACAGAACCTGGCCAGCTCCTGTTGTCCAGAGCTGTCTGTGTCCTCCAGAACAGGGGTGAAGGAGGACAACTGGCAACTGTACCCTTACCTGCCCAAAAGGTTGCAGCATGCAGGGAAGGTTTGTGGAATTTGTGCAGCTGAGACCAGCGGCACAGGGGTGGGGGTGGGGTGCAGCTGGAGGTCAGGAGCGGATCTGGCATGCCAAGTAATCATATAAGATAACAGAGTGACTGCTCTCTTCGAGGTAAAAGTGCGGGCTCTGGGAAGGATTAGCCTTATCTCCAGCTCCTTCCACCATGGACGCTGGCCTGGAGCTTCACAAGCTGTTCAAAATCTTAAAGCCTCAAGAGACAGTAAGAGAAAGGACTCAGACCACAGCAGAAGCCAGAAGCCCAACCCAGGCAGGCTGGCTAGCAGGACTGCTATTTATCCTGAGGACGGCCCTGACCTTTCCCCAACAGGGACAGATGCAGAGAGGCTGGCTACATCCTTCCCTTTAAAACAAGAAATGGAAGCATTACTCACAAAGCCCAGCCATTTATCATGGTCTGGGGACATTAATTTGACAGTGTGTCATTTTCCATTTGGTTCGGGCTCGGTGGAGGCTGCCCTCGAAACACCTTCAATTAAATGCAGCTAATAGCACAGAGCTATTTTGAGCAAGGAGGGCCTCTGCCTCCCCCCAGGGCTGTGGCATGTGTGTGCTGGGGGATGAGGGTACTGCTGGGAAGTCTGATTCAGGGTGATCCAGGGATGGATGGCTCTTGGGCTCGGTGTGCAGACAGAGTGCACACAGGGTGGACAGAATGAAAAGGTGCCCCCTTTGTCTTTTGGATGTCCCCACAAACAGGCAGCACTGTGGCCCTGGACATAGGAAGAAGATGGACTAGTAGTCTCTTGCCCAGCATGGAGAAAAGTACAGGATTTAGAGCCTTGGATGCTTGCAATTGGATCTAGCTGCTCGGCCTCCCAAGGTGTGACCTTAGGTCCTAGAACTGCTCTGGGCCTCAGTTTCTCTTGTAAACTGGAGACAAGACTTCCCCCTCAGAGCTGTTTGATGGTTTCTATAACTTTGTAAACACACACCAGAGATGCATTCATTCATAGGGGACAGCTCTGAATAGCTTCACTTACATTCTGAATTTTAAAAATGAGGGAAAGACCATGACATCCTGAACACCCGGTCTCCTCCTTCATTGGAACTCAGGAAGGGCAGAGTGGTTCAGCGTGAGCCATGAGCTCCAGAGGTAGAATCTAGATTGCAGTCCCAGCTTGACCACCTCTGTGGTCTGGAGCCATCCACTTAACTTCTCTGTACCTCAGTGCCCTGGCCTGGGAGATAGAGATCAGCCTGCCAACGCTCCCTGGCAACGGTGATTGGATGAGAGGCTATGAATGGACGTCAGCAGCAAGTCTGCCTGTTCATCACCGCTGCCTGCCGTTCTTTTCCTCACCCTTAGCCCTGGGCCTAGAGGACATTGCTGATGTCACTAATTACCTCATTTCAGACACGTACTCGGCATTAAGTGTGGAGGACTGTGTTCTATCCTCATGGTGTTAGATGGCTGGTGGCATTAGACTCTGGGTCCCTATGAGATCTGTTGTTCCTATTTTAAAAAATGACTGTAAAGGGGCTGGAGGTGTGGCTCAGTTGGTAGAGAGTTTGCCTAGCATACATGAGATCCTGGGTCCTCTCCCCAGTACCACATAAGCCAGATGTCGTAGTGTGTGCCTGTAATCCCAATACTCAGAGGTAGTGGCAGGAGGAACAGAAGTTCAAGAATATCCTCAGTTATATAGTAAGTTTGAGGCTCCTCTAGGGTACTTGAGACCCTGTTACAAACAAACAAACAAACAAACAAACAAACAAACAAACAAACAATGGCAGGGTGGGCCTGATGGCATAGGCCTATTATCCCAACTACTAGGTAGGTTGAATCGAAAGTACAATAAGCTCAAGCCCTACCTGGGCCATCAACAGAGATAGACAACAGCCAGACCGGGCACCTTTTTGAAATCCTGTCTCGAAAACTAAATAAGGACCTGGGACAGGACGTAGTTCTGTGGTAGAGCACTTACCTCTGTGGGGCCAGGTTCACACTCTTGAGTATGGAGGAGGAAAATTGTTGGCAATTCCACGTGTTCACAATCACACCTTCTGCTGTACGGAGAAGGTCCTTGGGGCTCAGCGTGCTATGCTCAAGGCTCAAAGGTAGAGTCAAGCTGTCTGGAGACAGGTAGCATCAAAGCGTGTCCCTTCAGTTTGTGGAATACAGAGGCCTGTGAGAAGAAGCCCCAGGCTCTGGGTGGGAAAAAAAAGGTGATACAGGAGCCCTATTTCCACACGCCCATCCATTCCCAACTTAAACCTCTTGGTTCCACAAAGCCATGGTCAGGTAGGGGTCTAAAAGACCTCATAAGAATCAAAACAATACTTTATGCACGGAGAGGGCCACCCAAAGGTCAAGCCATTGGGCTCTTGGGGATTCTCCATTAGTGTGTCAATGCTCAGTTAGAGCTTCTCACAGGAAGGCCTCTCACAACCAAAGGCACTCGGAGCCCCAATTTACAGCTCACCCAGCAGCGCTTCCTGCTAAGTGCCTTATCGATTCCTCCAGAGCACTGGGCTGGAGGTAAGCCACTGCTCACCCTGCCCTGCCTCTGACACACTGTTTGTAACAAGCAAGATGCTTTGAGTACCAGTCACACTCCAGACCTGTCTGACTCAGAGATTTCCTTAACTAGGCAGCACCAGTACCCTGGACTCTACCAACCTGAATGGGCTTTTCTGTGACCCTAGCCTTGCTCCGGCTCCTTTCTTTCTCTGTGCCCCGTCTCTCTGTCTGCAAAATGGAACCCTGTGAAGAAGGAAGCTGGAGTCAAGCATGCTGGTACAAGCCTGTAATCCTAGGGACTCCGGAGGCTGAGATAAGAAGGCAGTGAGTTCAAGGCCAGCCTAGTCAGTGGTAGAGAACTTGCTTAACACATTCCAGGCCCTGGGTTCAATCCCCAGTACTGGCTGGGTATGAGGTGGGTTACCATGATATATACCTGTGGCTCAAATCATTGATGCAATTCAGGAAGCAGAAGCAGGAGGATTTCAAGTTCCAGGCTAGGCTTCAATACATAGCAAGAACTTGTCCCAGTTCAATGGACACAAAGGGATGGGAGGGGATAGACAAGGGAAAGCAGGAGATAAGGAAGGGTAGGGAGGAAGGGGATCACATTCTTTTCTTCCTTCAGTATTCTTTTTCTCACTGGTTGAGACAATCATATACAGACATTTCTTAGCAAGAATGGACACCTTTGGGCTGGAGAGATGGCTCAGTGGTTAAGAACACTGACTGCTCTTCCAGAGGTCCTGAGTTCAATTCCCAGTAACCACATGATGGCTCACAACCATCTGTAATCCCACATGTGTCCTGCCCTCTTCTGGTGTGTCTGAAGTCAGCAATAGTGTACTCACATACATAAAATAAATAAATCTTAAAAAAAAAAAAAGGACACCGTTGTCAGCTTCCCTGGATTCTCTAGCACATGGTTGCCAGGGCTGAGCACAGGAGATCTGAATTTTAAACACATAGCCACCAAAAACTAACTTGGTTTCTCGAGACAATGTTTCTGTCTCTTCCCCACAGGTGTGAACGTTTCTAGATGGCAGCCTGGCAGGATGTGTCAGGGTTTTACAAAGGTTCATATCCTTCCTAGCCATCCCAAGGCAAGGATGCAAATACACATGTGCACAGGTGTTTCTTGCTGGGGGAAAATAAAGCCAAATACATGCAGAGCCACAAGGGACTTGCTGGCTAAGTAACCATCCCTTGTCTTCTTGATGAGATATAAAATATTATATCGCAATAAAGAAGGAAGTCCATAAATCTCACAGTTTCATGGGAAAGGAGAGGTTTTAACAGTAGGAAAAAGAAATCACCGTTCCAATCTGGTGAAACATAGTCGACCAAATGCATCCTGCCCTTCTCTCGCTAGCAGCACTCCTTTAAGTTAGCAATGAAGGAAGAAGAAGAGTAAAAGGCAGAGTCTGAACTGGTTTGTGACATCAGTGGACAAAAGACCTCAACAACTACCTGGGCTCTGGAAAGCAGAGGGGTGAGGGCTCAGAACTCAACAGAGAGGGGGAAGCTACAAGCCACAGCCCTCCCAGGGGAGAGACCAAGGAGAAGCATGCATTTGTCTTAGGAATTCCGGAGAGACTCTTAGCTTGAAAACCTTAACCTGCAAAACTCCACAGCTGAGGGGAGCTGAAGGTGGTGAAAAGTCCCCAGATGGGGCAGCTCCCCTCTCAGGATTCTCCTACCTCCACAGCAGCGACGCCATGGTGTCTGACTTCATTTGGAACTATGGAAATAGAAGACAAGGGCATTACGCTTTCAACACATGACAGGAATATCATTTCCAACCAAAATCTGTACTTAACCCGATCGTAAGTCAAGCGTGAATATGGAATAGGTGCCTTTAAGACCAGCAAGGAATCCCATGGACTTTTTCTTAGAAGTTAGCATGTGCCTCAGACAAACAAGAGCATAAACAAAGAAATGGGAACCCGGTGGACCCAGGAGTGAGACCTCTAGGGCAGCTGGTAGCATTTCAGAAGACTGGGATGGAGCGGGCCCAAAGCACTGGACAATTAGGGATCTGTCTTGAGGCAGGCAAGCACCAGGGGTAGCTTGGCAACCTGTCATTCTGCTTGCACCGGGCTATGGCATCCTCTCCTCTAATACTGTACCAGCAACTCAGCTCCTTCATCGCCACACTACACAGACCACCCATTCCTTTCAAACACTGTTCCTAGCAACCTCAGAAACCCACCTATGTCAGTCTATGACCCTCTCTAACAACTATCAGCCTTGGACAGTTTCTGATTCTCTGGTAAATCCTGGTCTAAGAGTAGGAGGACCAGTCTAGCCTGAACTGGTTTAGGGTACACGTATGGTAAGGTTAAACTGTGTCCTCAAGTGAACTTCTAAGAGAGAGTCTTTTATTTGCCATCTTATGCTTGTATATAACTGGGTATGCAGAGGAATAAAATCTGATGCATGATGGGAAAGCTTATTTGATTGAATCAATCAATCAAAACATAACATTGTCCTCATCCCACCCCTAGTAGCCAAACGCCTTCTCTTCAGCTACATAAAGGAGAAGCCCACACAGTAATCCGAGGGCGTAAACACTTCCCTTCCATGTGGCTTGCAAAATATTCTGACCCGTTCTATAGTTTTGCTTTGAGTCAAAGGTCCTCGCTATGTGGGCAATCAGTGTGAGCCTTCACTTCAACTCCTTGAGTAAAGGGCCGAGAACCTGAAAACACCCGGCCCACACCCTGATTACCAGTAACAGCCGCAGAAGTACAACCGAGGGATGAGGTGGGGGAGGCTTGGAGGCAAAATTTGAATATTATCCAGGGTGTTGCTTTAGACATTTAGAAAGCAATATTGGTAGACATTTCGTGCGGGTCTTAGAGCAGAGAAAACTGAGCAGATGACAGAGGCGAAGAGATGTCATATCAAGGAAAACCAAACTGATCATGACTTCCCAGAGGGAACAGAATCTTAGTCGAGGGGTACCGGTGTTGTCACAGCCATGGTAATGTAAACACAGTCCAAGACTGTAACAGACAGCACCAGGTGGGAGCTTCTGAGCAGGGACAGTAGTGAAGTCCTCAGTGACCAAAGCAAGAGGTCAATAGGTCATGGGGGCAGCCTCACAGCAGGGCCTTTAGAAGCATAGAAACATGAATGGGAGACGGCACCTGGGGTCAGACCCAGTCCCTCACCACACAATGCCTGCAACTGGACAGCAGTGGCACACACCCTTGGTCCCAGCACTTGGCCAGGCCTGAGGCAGGCCGATCTGTGAGTTCCAGGCCAGCCTGATCTACAGAGGGAGTTTCAGGATAGCCAAGGCTACACAAATAAACCCTGTCCCAAAAAACAGGGAGAGGGGTGGAGAGAAGAGAAGAGAAGAGGAGAGGAGAGGAGAGGAGAGGAGAGGAGAGGAGAGGAGAGGAGAGGAGAGGAGAGGAGAGAAGAGAAGAGAAGAGAAGAGAAGAGAAGAGAAGAGAAGAGAAGAGAAGAGAAGAGAAGAGAAGAGAAGAGAAGAGAAGAAGAGAATCTGGCCTATAGACAGGCTCAGTAGGTAAAGGCACTTGCTAGTAAATCTGATGTCTGAGTTCCATCCCTGGGACCTACCCAAATGGTCCTCTAACCTCAACAGTGTTGCACTGTATGTGCACTTGTAGGCGCTCACACACACACACACACACACACACACACACACACACACACACACTATACAAAAGGAAAGAAACGTAGAACAAAGAATTGGCTCTATGACTGAGGCCGAGGCTAAGGCCTGTGAAACTGCTTTCCTGGGAGAGTAATGGAGGGGTGTGCACTCGGAAGCAGGGGCCGGCTAGTTTGCATCCCAAGCCATTTAGATTTATTTATATTACTTTGAGAATGGTAAGAATTAATTTCCAATTTTCTCCAGCTCCATTGTAAATGTCAGCTCCCTGTGTGGCTTATGAAGCCAGGCTGACCCAGCTCCACATTTCAGCCCAGCGTAACTGCTAAGGCTCAGTACATTACTGAGTTCTCGAAGAGGGCTGCGGCTTCCTGTTTGCCCCCAACCTGATTCTTTCACTTTCCTGTTCCTTGCTCTGATCCATATTTCTGGTCACTGACTTTCTGTGGTTTTAGAGACACTCTTGCTTTGAGTCAGCATTTCAGTCTTGGTTTTCTCTCTCTCTTCTCTCCTGGGTTCCCATTGCCCAGGATCAGGGGTTCTCACCCAGCCCCAGGCTCCTTGGCTGCCATCTTTACACTGCCTCTGCCCGTCAGCCCGCTGTTGGTTGGAGCGAAGGTGATTGTCACACCCAAGCACAGCAACTCCAATCTTTGGGAAATGTGTAATTGAGTTTGAGAGTCAGGCAGCCAAACAGGCTGTTTTCTCAGACCTGGGGAAATGTAAATGAAGGCACTGTGGGCTGGAAGTGTTCCAGGTATATGGGCACGAAGGGCAGACAGTCAAACAGTCATCTGGAAAGACAGCTCAGAGGAGAGACTTATTCAATCAGCAGGGAAGCTGGCTGGAGAGGCAGGGTTAAGGAGACAGGCCAAGGGAGGCAGTGGTTACTAATGGATCTTCATAGGGCCTTGAGTTCCATGAGTTTGTGTTTCACTGGGCCAAAGCTCCTTTCATGATAAAGTTAACTTGAACTAATTTCTGTTACTTATGACCCTAAGAATCTTAAGTGAGAAGCAACTCAACTCCTCTCCCTACCCTCAGCCTGGGTGAGGCAGTGTTAAGTAGACAGTGACATCTCTGAGTCTCTAGTCTCCCATTCCACTCCCCCAGTGACACCAGGTCCTCTGAGCTGCTGTGAAGGCTGTGGCTCACTGGGGTGAGAGGAAAACAGGCTCCCTACCTCCCACTGCCCTGCTAAGGCCAGGGATAAAGTACAGAACCAACGGACTCTTAAGCAAAGATGGGGAAGATGAGGGTGGACTCCCCCACCACCACAGCTGCTCAGGGGCCAGCACTTCTCCAGCTTCTTCCCTTCTTGTCTGGATCAGCCTAACTTCCTGTTGCATGACACCTAAGAGCTCCAGGGTGAAGGAATCAAAGCAGACTGTATGTGCATGTGTTGCACGTAGCTCCAGCAGTTTTCACCGTCATACTTCATTTTTTGAGAACTGTGGGAACAGTGACGTTCTCAGTAGCAGTAGTTGGAGAGTCCTACTAGGCTTGGCAGGCAATGGTCACTTTGGAAAGTCTCTAAATGACTGATGGCCACTGGACAGACACAGTACCAGAGAGGTGGAAAGAACTTGAAACACGGGGTCTGCAGATCTGTGGGACCTGAATGCAGGGGCTGGCTTCTTGTGTGCTGTAGGAATGTGTTTCAGTGGTTGTCACTAGGCTACCCAGACTGGGAAGCAAGCTGGGACTCGGCTGCAGGAAGACTATGTAGTTTGTTTTTCTCCAGTTTTGTCTAAGAATTCCATCTCCTCCTGTTTTCACACTGTCATCTCTGTAACAATGTCTGTGCCCTCTCAAGCCCAGATTCCCTTCAGTCCCCTCTCTTAGATAACCACGTATCACAACTTCTTTTCTATCACTGTGATAAACACTCTGACCAAAGGTAACTTGGGAGCGAAAGGGTTTACTTGGCTTATACTAACAGGTCCCAATCCATCACTGAGGGGCCCTGGACTCAAGCAGAAACCATGGAGGGATTCTGCTCACTGGCTTGCTTGCGGACCTATCTATAGTCAGCTACCTTCCTTTGACAGCCATGTCATCTTGCCTAAGGATCGTGCCACCCAAAGTGGGCGAGGCTCTCCTACATCAATTGATGCTCGAGACAGTTCCTCACAGGCCAACCTGATCTCTGCAATTCCTCAACCCAGACTTTCATTTCAGATGACTCTAGTCTGTCTGTCTCAAGTCAACAAATAGTGCTAACTAGGCCACCAAGTTAACTTAGTATATACCCTTTTGTGGGTCCACTCCTAAATAGACTTTAATAAGAAATGGAAAAACAGATCATAGTGTTATTCAAAATATGGATCATGCTACACACATTTTCCTGCATCTTGCTGTTCTCTGTCAACATTATTTCCCCATCCTCAGTTAACTTGTACTGATTCTTTTCAATGGGTTTATGCACTATCATGTATTCAACAGTCTCCTAACAAAGGTACCACTGTGCTCTGTGTGTGTGTGTGTGAGTGAGTGTGTGCATGCGTGCACACACAGACACACACACACAGACACACACACAAGCACCACTTAAATAATGCTGCAATAAACATCCCTGTCCTTATGTTTATACCTGATGGGGTTTTTATTTCCATGGGCTAGATTCCCAGGAGTGAGATTGAGAGGCTGAAGGGTGTACGTACTTTTATTTTATTATTTTTATTTCAGGAGCTGTTGCCAGGGTGCTTCCGACAAACATTAGATCTCTTTTCATTTCCCCTGCACTGTGAGAGGGTATGCTTTCCCTCCATCCCCTAAGAGTAGCAGGGAATACTTAAAACATTAAGAGCAGTAGCCTTGGGATACGGCGACCGCGGAGGGCTTTCTCCCCTGTATATCCTCTAATACTGTTTTTCAATGTTTCTCCCTTTAATAACGGGGAAGCTGCAATGCGTCTGTTTTAACCATCCTTACCCTCACCCTCCTCTTCCATGCAGCACCCCTACCAGAGTCCCAGCAGCCCTCGGCTCCATCACGGCTTCATTAGCTCATTTTAGCATGTGACCGACCCCCCAAAAAAACTTGAGGAGAATGCTGTCTTCCTGACGTTGGTTCACAGAGGTCACCTGTGTGGAAGGTGCGTGGCACTGCAACAGGCAAACTTCTGGAGCTACTCTGCAGAGGAAATCCGTGCCTCTCCCAAGTCATGAACCTGGGAAATGAGCTCAGCCAGCACCGTGACTGTGCCCAGCACAAAGCTGTAAGGAGCTAAGAGCTTAATATTCAGAAATGCTTAGGAGATGCCTAGCTCGCGGCCAGATGACCTGATCTGTGACATTCATGTCACTCTCGTGCTGTCCCCCTGAGGTGCTCTCCCAGGCATGCTGAGAATATACAACAGCCTGAGGTAGGCCTCCACTGTGCTGCACTGCACCGCACAATGACTGTCCCTGTTCTTTCAGGATCTTGCAGCTAGGGAAGGGGATGTGTCTACTTCTCTAGTGCTGGCCTGCTTGGCAGCCTGCTCTCAGCAGGTCCTGCATTTGGTGCTTGTGTTAACTCACTAGGTCACCATTTTGAAAGTCTTGAGCACGGACCCCATCCCATGTATCACTGGATCTGTCCTGTCCTACGAGGAACCCAAAGTCTCATGTATCCCATGTTGGCCTTGAACTGGCTGTGTAACCAAGGATGACCTTCGAACCCCTGATCCACCTATCTTCAGCTCCCATGTACTGGGAATACAGACACACACTCTCACACCTGGTTTAGAAGTGCTGGGGGCTGAATAAAGGGCTTCGTGCAGGCTGGGCAAGCACTGTCCCACCTGAGCTCTTTCTCCAGTCCTGTAAGCTTGTGTTTAAACGGAGTCATCCAAACAGCCAGGGATGCTGTTCCACCTGCTAAGTGCTCAGGGCCTTAACAGGAAGAAAACTACAGAGACTGAAGAATATACCAAGGACCATCCCTGGACTATGCTGCGGCCACTTCTGGCCTTGGCTAGAGTCAAACTCTGTGCTTGGTGTGCAGTGCTGAGCAAGTTGCCATAAACCAGAAGCCAGCCAAATGCAGCAGTCTAGGGGTCGCTCTGAGATTTCCACTGTAGGCCTGGGGTTGAGATGAGAGTCACTGGAGTCATCACCTGGCTTGGAGCTGAGCTTAGGCATGACAGCCTCCGCCTCTGTATTGTGTGAAACGCCTGTTTTCCGGAATCCTGTGGACCCTCTAGCCCTGTTTTTAGTGTTCTCAAGTTGGCCTTACTGGGGTTGCACACCTAAGGACTCTCAAGTGGGTCCTCCTGTGTAATGAGGCCTTCCCTTAGCTGAGAGAAGGTATCCTTTCTAGAAGCAGGAGTCTGACTAGGACAGGAAGGTCACAGAGCTTTGGAGTGATGACAGGCAGTATTAGCAACTCCAAGCTTCACAGAAGTCCCCTGCTGTGACATTCTGCCCATTTCTCTCTCTCTCCCATTCTGGGCCACACTTAGGCCTCACTTCTCAGCCTGGTCTTTCTCTTTTCTCCATTACCCCCTCTGCCCTCAACTGTCTTCTCTCCAACATGGGATTGGGCCTGGGGCCTGGGGCCTGGGGCATGGGAGATGGGGGACTTGGCATTGGACTAGCAGCTGCCACTCTGCCTTGAGTTTGCAGAAAGTGTGGGGATCCTGAGTGACTGCCAATATTTCAAAAGCCCTGCTCAGAATCACACACGGGCCTAAACTTAGACTCTAGGGAAGGCATGGTGAACTCTGAGGGCTGAGATGTAGGTGAGACCCAAGTCACACAGCCAGTTCAATTTCTTTTACCAGGGCGTTCATGCTGGTTAAGAATAATGAAGGGGGCTGGGCTGTGTCTCGGTGGATGGAATATGAGGATGCCCCAGGTTCAATCCCTAGCACTGCATGAGACCAGGGCAAATGGTGCACACCTGTCATCTCAGTCCTTGGGAGGTAGGACAGGAGTTCAAAGTCATCCTCAGCTACATAGGGAGTTCGAGGCCAGACTGGAATACAGGACACTCTTGTTCTCGAAAGAGGGAGTGCCTCTGATAAACAGGTTGGGACTAACTCAACCAGAGTAGTCTTGCTCAAAAACTCACAGTCAATGGCCTGGAGTCCATCTGACATCTGTCCCGCCTCCACTACTGCCCTGCCCCGCCCCGCCCCCTGCATTCCTCCAGGGTTGGTCTTCTGCCCTGAATGAATTTAACCTAAAATTTACGTTTGTAGGATGTTTCCTGTAAGCCCCTCCTAAAAGTTATCTGGGCTTTCCAGCGGCTGTCCCTCCCTACTCCTCCCCCAGGGTCGTCCTGAGGACAGGGGGTTTACCAGCTAAGGGGGAGCAGGGATGTCACATCCCCAGTATCAACGAAATTTATGAGTCACGGGTACCGCCAGACCTGGCTTTCATTCGCCTTCACTCCCCACTTCCTTTCTCTGTATTAATTTCTCCCAACAGCCCAGTTATCTTCCCCCTTGGAGCCCTGCCCACCCTCACTCTCCCTCCCGACACAGCCCTATCTCTAACAGGCAAAAGCACTCAGCGCTGTGATTGCAAAGAGCTGGCTCACTCCAGCACTCACAAGTAACATGCTGTGGCTAATCAAATGTCAAAACAACCTCCTAGGTGATTTAGAGGAGCCTGGTGACAGGAAGACATTGACCACCAAGCCACCAAGAACAGACCACATTTGGTTGGCAGAAAGCAGGGATGCCAGTTTCCATCAAGGTGGGCTCCCCACCCCACCCCACCCCCAGCGAGCTTGGCTGGTTGTTCCTGGGATTAACTGCTCCGCGGTTGGCTTGTGGGCCCTCGGTTTTTTTTTTTTAATGTCCTCTTTTCCTTTGAAGGCAAGAAGATGCTCTGGGCCAAAGGTCAGTGGGGTAATGGTTGAATTTTTTTTCCCTCAGTGACAAAATGTTGCAAGGACTCTGATTCATAGCAACAACCTCGTGGTGAGGGGGAGAGAAGACACTTGTGCCTTGGACTTGGGCAAGTCGAAGCCACTCTGGACTTGTTTCCTCTCCTGGAATACGAGTGAACTGGGTTAAATGGTGCCGAGGTCCTTGAAGCGGTAGGGGCAGAACACTTCTATGCCTGCTACTTCATTTGATGTTCATGGTAACCCCAGCATGGAGCCAGGAGAGGGGTAATTATCTCTAGTTTATAGCACCGAAATGAACGGATCTGGGGCGCCTTCATCTCCACCCAGGAGCTCTGTTCCAGCCAGGAATTCGTAGCCCTCCCTGCCTACCTCAAGGTCTGCTGAGAGGGAAGTAAAAGCCTCCCCCAGCTCATATCACAAAGCAGTCCATCCTCCTGGCTCACAAAGAGAGGTGTCCCACTGTCCTGTTGTCATGGGTCCTGCAGGGGCAGGGCACAGAAAAAGAGACTCTGGCGAGACTTGGGCACACTGGAGTTAGCACGTGCTACCGTCTGCCTTTTGCCTTGAGGAATGGTCACTGTGGTTCTCTGTGCTGCTGTGTATGATGGAGTCCTTCTAGTCCATGGGACTTAGCTCTCACAGCAGCCTAGGCTATCCCAAAGTCCCTTGAGTTCCCCAGAAGTGCCACTCACTACTCCATCTAACCTCAGGCCTGCGAGCAAGTGGTTCTCTGTCTTCAGCCTATACCCACCCTGGGGTCACAACAAACAGCTGGCAGGGCCTGCCTGGTACAAGGCTGCTGTGTCCACTCCTTACTTGGCACACGCTGAGTCTTCTAGGCATGGCTCTGCAGAAGCAAGTACTTCCATGCCCTAGCCCAGGCCCCGGGATCCAACAGAGCCTTTGTATGCTCTCACATGGTGACCAATGGGCTACAGAGCCATCTTCCCCTTCGCTCACAGCTCCTTGGAGGCAGAGGCTACATCCTATTTCTCTCTGCAGCTCCCAATGGACTCCAGCTTCCTGACCATAAAGAGAGAGGTGTAGGAAAGGAGCAAGCTGTAACCAGGAATGCCCGGCCTTTCACACTATTAAACTAGGTTGCTATCTACAAAGTTCATGTCCCAGACCATGCAATTGAGCTACAAGCAGGGAAAATATCCTATTTAAGTTCATGAGTTTGTGTTGGACTTCATTCAAAACTATCCCTGCCTAGGTGCTGGTCCCAGGGTGGGCTGTGTTGAAACCCAGTTCTATCCCTTACTAAGCCTTCCTGAGCCTCAGTCTTCCCATCCAGTAAACAGGGACAACAGTATGACCGATTGATATTATCCTGATTAGAGAGAGCAGTACAGCTCATCCCAGGCAGAGCTGGAGCTGAAGACATGGGGGGGGGGGTAGGGAGGCAGGGGAATTCCCTGGAGATTGCTGCGAGCACCAAGAAAGCCCCGAGGTATCCAGAGTTTGTAGTTCGGCCCAGGGGGAGCTAGCAGCTCCTTCTCCCACTCCCTCTTCCAATCCCAGTTGGTCGGAAAACCCCTTTGTCAGGATGGCCAGACGGCTGGGCTGTTTTCTTTTCCCTTGTTGACACAGGGAAGACCTGGCTACCCGCAGAGCCTGGTTGGGCCTCCCTCTCTTTGAAGTGCAAACACTGAGCTGTGTGTTTTGGGCCCCTCTGAAGGGCCGTTCCTGGAGAAAGACCAGGTTTTGAAATACTTCACCCCTTGTTTGCTCTTGAAACCTTGTTGGTGCCCAGGTTTCTCAAGGCCTGTGTTCCAGTGTTCCAGGAGGCTCTGTGTGGGGGACACATTCAGGCCCCAGCTGGGACGTACCACCCTCTCCTCCCTGACTGGACGGACCTGTGAGAGCCATCCAGGGCCCTGTACCCAGAAGTCCAGGCCTAGCATGGAGAAACCATGAACACAGGTATGAAGCAAACCAGAAGCCTGGGGGTAGCTCATTCAGGCCAGCAAGCAGGGCCCGATGGGGTGGCAAATCTATTCCTCCATGGGAATTGGGGAGTTTGATCTGCTCCCCTAAGAGGATGGGGCACAATTTAGATGTCATCTGCACCTGGAACTTTACAACCCCGCATATTCCAAGTCTCCTTAAGTAGGCTGGACCACAGCGAGGAAAGCTTGTTCACAGCCTGCACCAGTGAGCAACCTTAGATGAAGAGGCTTTGAGGGAGAGCTTGCTGAGAGCTTGAAGGGGCTGAGTTTCCAGGGAGGCTGGGACAAAGGCATCAAAGTAAGACAGGTTTAGGGCCTGGTTTGGCCATATAGGAAGTGGAGAAGGAGAGATGACAGAGCTGCCTACGAGAGGACTATAGAAGGGACTCCAACTGGCCTTGTATGTCACAGGAGCTCAGCCAGAAGTCACTTCTGAAAGAATAAATCCTGATGGCGTCCCAGTGCTAGGGACCCACCCCCAAAGGAGAGCTGAGAGATCTGCTTCAGACCTGATTCATGAATAGAGAGGCCTCGGGAGTACTATGTGTTTTAGTTAGCTTTCTGTTGCTGTGATAAAACACCATGACCAAAAGCAACTTGAGGAGGAAAGGGTTTATTTCATCTTAAGGCTTGTAGTCCATCATCCAGGGAAGTCAGGCCAGGTGCTGATGCAGAGGCCATGGAGGAATACTGCTTACTGGCTTGCTTCCTAGGGCTGTGTTCTTACACAACTCAGGAAGGACCTCCTGCCCAGGTGTGGCACCACCTACAATGGGCTGGGCCCTCCCACATCAATCATTAATCATGAAAATAGCCCACAGATTTGCCCACAGGCCAATCTTATGCAGGCATTTTCTCAGTTAAGAGTCCCTCTTCCAGGATATATCTAGGTTTGTGTCAAGTTGACAAAAACCCAACGAGCACACTGGGCGGAATTACCAACTTTTTAGAGCTTTTGCCCCAAGCTCAAGCACCTTCCTCCCAGAAAGGGTACCTTTTTTGCTGAAAGATGACTCGTTCAATAAAGTATTTGTCGTATGAGCATTAGGACCTGAGTTCAATTTCCATACCTCATAATAATAATAATAATAATAATAATAATAATAATAAAACAACTTTTTAAAATTTGTAATCCGAGAGTTGGAGAGGAGGGGCAGGTGGAGCCCTGGAGTGCATTGGCCAGCTATCTAGCTGAAAACCCTGGACTCCCCAGCTCCAGGCAGACCAGAACCTCTGGTTCAGAACTGTGAGACACGAGGTGGGGGGATGGGGAGATGGCCTGCTGAGTAAGAGGACCTGTTGAGCAAGCATGAAGACAAAGTCTCAATCCCTGGCTCCCACCTAAAAAGCCAGTATGACCAACTGCATGGCTGGAACCCTCGCAGTAGGGAGTAGAAGAGACGGGGTGATTGCTGGGCTTGTGGGTTCATAGCCCAGCTCCACGTTCCACTAGAGACCCTGTCTCAGAGGGATAAGGCTGGCTGAGGGTGTGAGAGGACACCTGACATCTTGCCCTGGCCTGTACACATGCACATCGGCATGTGTATCCAGATCCCCAGACACCAGGATGGTGAGGTGGGGTAGAGGCAGGCACGTAGTCTGCAGGGGGAGATACTGCCAGGACCTGACTGGGAGGCAGGAAGCACAGATATCCAAAGCCAGGAGAGATCCTGACTCAGATGGAGCCATTTGCTAGGGTTGTCAGACAGCAGAGCTTGCTGATGAAGACAGCTAAAGAGCTCAGCTCAGCTGCTACCTAGCTAAGAGAATGGGCCAGCTCAGCTGCTACCTAGCTAAGAGAATGGGCCAGCTCCTGCTATGCTGAGGCTCACTTCCCCCATCTAAAAATCAGTTCTAAGATTACCAGAAAATCACAGGGATTAAGGATCCAGGACACCTGGGCCAATGAGCACTTGGATGCTGTGTTAGATGGTGTATGTTCCTGCTTGTGTATACGTGTGTCTGTTCATGTATGTGCAGGTTCACATGCACGTGTATGAATATATAAAAGACAGGACATTGCTTAGTTGAATCAAGTACCTTGTTGCTTTCCTTTTTTCAGACAAGATTCCCTGTTGGCCTGGAGACTTCCCTCTAGGCTAGGCTAGGCTGGCCAGCAAGTGCCAGGAATCTCCTTGTCTCCACATCAGAGCTGAGATTGCAGGTGTGTGACACCACCCCTGGCTCTATGGGGGGAGGGAAGGGGAGAGCCAGCAGAGGTCAGATGGCAGAAAGTGCTTCACACCCCACCCGGCCCCCAAGCTGGAGTTACAGGTGGTTGTGAGCCACTCACCATGGGAGCTGGGAAAAGAAACAGC